>NC_064765.1:14731631-15049131 GCF_011397635.1 Epinephelus fuscoguttatus | reverse complement strand
CAGTCCGGGGGCAGGATAAGCTCGACGCTGCCCACCGCACACACCGACAGGGCGGTGCAGGCACAGCCTCCTCCAACACACACACACACACACACACACACACACACACACACACACAGGGCAGATGTAAGGTGGTCTATAGGTCTGAGGTGTTGCTGCTGTGGTCTGACAACATCTGGATTTTTTTCTGCTGCAGTCAGCACAGTTTTTGTGTTGTCTAAAGCACCATACACCATCCCGGAGAAAAAGAAGTTGCTTGGGTTGGTGACCAGAACAGATGACAGACCCTCTGTCCCACTTGGCCCAATTACAGGTGCTGATCCTGAAGTAAAGCAGACTGTTCATCAGCAGTACAGGCTTGTTAAATTCATGCAACAGTGATCCTCGACAAGGATTTGTGCAAAAAAAAATCTCTCATCTTTATAAAAAGTTGTAACTAATGGATTCATTATAATTTGCTAATGCAGTTGGCATTTATTGGTGCCAAATTTATCTTGTTAGCTCTTTAATCCATCAGGAAGACTCCTCCGATGGATTGCTAATTGTCTAATCATCTTGAAAAGAGCAACAGACCAGGACCAAACTCAATATTAACAAATTGTTAACACTTATAACTGCAGACTTGCATTATCGTAAGAACCCCCTACTAATTACTTACATTTACGATCGTAGACTTAAGCCCAATACCTTTAATAATATATGCAACTACAGATCTGATTGTCTATCACCCTTTGTTACTGCCTGCATGAATGATCCAAAAGCCCAACTATATGCTTGTAAGTGATCAATAAAACATTGGTGAGCCATTTATTGACAATCAAAGTATTCTGTTACAACTTAAAAACCTTTTACAAAGGGTGACATATCCACATATTGATTAATAAACAAGTCTACCGGGCACAAAATGTCAGAGCTCCCCTTGCCTTCACCTGTAAAATGTCACTCACATTAACACCTACCAACCAGAAAAGACTGAGAATGACCACAAAGAGACACAAAATGACCACAAAGAGACACAAAATGACTACAAAGAGATGCAAAACAGCTGTAAAGAGACACAAAGAGACTCACCACAACTATGAAAAGGGGCAAAACAACCACAAAGAGACCTAAAATGACAACAAAGGGATTCAAAATGGCTACAAAGGAACATAAAATGATCACAAAGAGACACAAAAAGACTACAAAGAGATGCAAAAAGCTGTGAAGAGACACAAAGAGACTCATGGTGACTATAAAAATGGGAAAACAACACCAAAGAGACACAAAATGAATATAACAAGATGCAAAACAGCTGCACAGAGACACAAGGAAACCCACAACGACTATGAAAAGAGGCAAAACAACCACAAAGAGACACAAAATGACTACAAAGACATTTAAAATGGCTACAAAGACACACAAAATGATGACAAAGAGACACAAAATGACTACAAAGAGATTTAAAATGGCTACAAAGAGACATAAAATGTCCACAAAGAGACACAAAACAACCACAAAGAGACACAAAATAACCACAAAAAGACACATAATGACTACAAATAGATGCCAAACAGCTGTAAAGAGACACAGAGACTCAAAATGACTACAAAAAAGTGGCAAAACAACCAGAAAGACACACAAAATGTCTGCAAAGAGACACAAAACTTCAACAAAATGATGCAAAACAGCTGTAAAGAGACACAAAGGGACTCACAATGACTACAAAAAGGGACAAAACATCCACAAAAAGACACAAAATTACTACAAAGAAACACAAAGCAACTACAAAGGAATGCAAAACGACTACAAAAATGGGCAATATAACCATAGACACAAAAAAATACACAAAATTACCATGATTGGACACAAAATGACCACAAAAAGAGACACAAAACCACAGAGAGATGTGTAACAACTACAAAGAGACGCAGACAACGACAAACAACTGTACAGTCTGTGTGTCTTCTGCATGCCTGTGCCCAGAGGCTCATTGTCTCGTAATCCACCCATTGACTCATCACACAGTTTTTATTTCCTTGTGTGCCTATACATTGGCATGTATATTACACAGTAAAAAATTACTGTTAAAAGATGGAATAATGAAGTTTGACAAGTTGGCTTGAGTGGGTATGAATATGTAACATCACAGAAGAAGAAATCCCTGCTAACTGAGTGAGATGATGTCTGAATTAGCCACGAGGCACGAGCTGTCAGCAGCGCTCAAATGTGTATCAAAAATCACACAAAGAGAGGAAGAGTGAGGGGGGAGAGTTAATATTTCTGTATGATCTTTCCTAAAAAGCCTACCTCTCGTTGCACAGGAGGAGGTGGAGGCTTGGTTACAGGGTTACTCAGACCCCCTTTAGGGTGAAAAATGATATCCCACAACACACATACGCACATATACACACACAGGACCAGAACATCGGGGGAAAAACAGAGAAAAAAAGGATAACACACACTGTCCCCAAAGATACCAGTTTGTTTGAATGAGGTAGAAATAGATAGACAGCTGGTTTATGTGATGTGGACCGTATGTGCTTTTATTCTGCTGCTCAGAAGCTGCAGGGGCCAGGTGCAGCCATCAGGAGCCCAGCAGGGTGAGGCCTCTCTGGGGTAAAGCATTGTGAGGCTCAGCCTGTTCCCCCTGGAGCCCTGGAGGTATAGAAGGGGCCTCCTATATGCACGTCTGGAGGTATTATTTAACTGTGCCCTCCATCTTCATCACTGGGACAGTTCAAAAGCTACAGCCCCAACAACTGGGCCTCTCTTTTTTATTAGAAGAGTGTGTGTCTGTAGTGGTACACACACACATATGGACATACACAAACACTCAGGAAATGAGACATGAGCTTTATAATCTTTAATACTGTCTTTTACTGTGTGGAGCACCTGCAGCAGCACTTCATCACAAGCCCATGCAAACGCTTAACTGTAAGAAAGACTGTCTGGACTTAAACTGGAGGAGTAGTGTATGGATTTAAACTATCATATGCTGGGTAAACAGAGGATACAAATCATGAACCAAACCCCCTGATACACACCACAAGATCTCCAAAACAATACTGTCACACTGACACAACAAACAAACTAGGTTATACAGCGTTCTTCTGTACAGACACAAAAATATGTTTGCTTTTAAGGAGAAATTATGTGAAAAATTAACCCAAAAAGGAGTAATATGTGCATTATGCTACAATATTTAACACAATAGAGAGAGAAAATAAGAAATGCATACAAATATGCTACAATATTTCCTCCTGAGACCAGGACTTTTGTTTGATTTGCATATTTAATTTCTCCTAGCTGTTTGGAATCAGTAGGACCTTATGAGTATAAGAACTAAACATTGTCCACAATAATAAAGTCCCAATGTCCTCAGATGAGTACTTCCTAATTAACAGTGTCTTAGCTTGTTAATGTTGCTGAAATTGGTCAAATGTGTTGCCATATCAAACTACAAACATTAATCATAAATAAGCAAGTTTCAAACACAAAATGTGATCAGGTTTTGGACCTTGTCCACTTTTGTGTTGGGATCAACTGCAGACTGACTTGGCAGAGATGGCTGCCATCTTGTTTTTCATGGATTAGTGTATTGTGCTCTTACTACCACTAGATGGCACAAAAAAGTGTCCACGATTGAGGACAACAGGTCTAAGTTAAGTAGAATGTAGCCTGGTGTCACCAGGCTCTTCATGTACAGCAAAGAGCCTGGTTTCCATTCACTCTGAATTTTGTCTGGATTCTGGTTCCGGTCAAGAGACCGGATCTGGAATTCACCAAATTCACCAAAGTAAAAGTGTTCACCAAAGTTTAAATTTAAGTTTAAGTTTAAAAGTTTAAATTCTGGCGCACCATCAATTTCCATCTCCGGTTTCTCCACGTTGGAAAGTTGAATCGGAAAAGAAAGAAGAGTGAAGACTGTCACCACGATCGATACATTTTAATCATTTAAACATGAACGTACAACAGTCTGTTTTAGAAGAGGTTCTTCAAGAAACTTGGTTGATAGAGCATGCTACGTGGCGAGCATCACGCAGTTTTCGTCTCTCTTCCACCCCCACCGCCCCAAACTTTATCGAAAAAATGCATTTACAAACTACAGGTATAATGAACAAAACTCAAGTGCCTATTAAATAAAACAGGCAACTGAAATAGACAATAACTTGTAATACAATTAAATACAATAAAAGAAAAAGGCTAACTTAATGGCTTGGGGCTTTTCTTGTAAATTATATTCTTTAAATTAAAAAGTTCCACTGCATTTTTATTAGCTTGGTGCTTTTATTTTGACGGAAAGGCGCATCCATCGAATTCCGGATCCTGTCTCTCTCGCCCTGGTTCCGGTTGCTTACCAAAATGGCCACTAAATGGCCCCAGACTAAGTAGAATGAATTATACGGTGCAGGAAACCAAAAATGTGATGTCATCATATAAGGATACAGGGTCTCAGGAGGATATAGCCACAGTGTAAATAAAAAAAAATAAAAAAGCTTAGACATAGACAGGCGGGACCAAAGGGTACAGATGACCCCGGCCAAAGGCCAAGGGGGGACCATAAAAAGGTCTGTGGTTGACCCTGATATGGGATCAAGTTCAACAATTTACTTATTGACATTTTATGACTTAAATCAAGAGTTATATGTATTTACATGATAAATAAATGTAATTTTATAATTAAAACACATTAAAACACTTGCCATCTGATACTCCCATTCCCCCGCAGGTATTGTGAAATGGTGCTGTCCATCTGACATGGGTCAGGTGCACGATGCACAGAACTCACAAGTGCTGCTGATGAAAACATGTGAGGTGAACTGCTATTTGTACAGAGTGAACAAGAAAATGAAAGGAGTTGAGAGGCAATAGACGAATGTCTGGCAGAAAAATGTGAAGACGCAGCAGGTACAGGCAGAGCTGAAGGTGAGAAGTGAGGCAGAGTCATTTTTAACAAATTAAACCTGCTGTATCACGCGCAGTTTTAAAGCTGTGGTGAAGACACTGGTATCATATTAAACTGAAAGACCTAAGGCATCCATTGGTACTAACCATGTTATACTGCATGGGTTGCTATGGGTTATATTTGCAGGAAGTATAAAAAGGTATGGGGACCCTCCACCTCTGGTTGGTGTGGATGAGGGCCCCACCTGTGAAAATATTGTTCTCCTGCCTGTATTTCCTCACAGCTGGCCTGGACATATGATCTAGAAGTGTGTTAAATATACATGCAAGAGTAGTATAAATAAGAATTAAATAAGTATATAAGATGAAATGTGCAGTATAAATTCAGGCTAGCACTAGATAAAATTTTCAGTACATGATTATCATGGCCAAAAGAATTCAGGATAACATCATTATCACGGTATCAATAGAAAATGTGAAAGAATAAATAAATGAAATTATTCTATCACTGAAATTCATCTTTAACTTTGTTTCGCTCTCTTTTTTTTTGCAAATACATTACATTCACAATTAAATTGTAAGGAGGTGGAGAGAGAATCTGTAACCATAACTAACAAAAGCAAACAAAAAGAGCAATTACACCTAATGGATGGTGAAAAGGGAACCAGATGGCACAGGGGAGGGGAGACAAAGTGAGACCAGAAAGAAGGGGAAATGATTTGAGAAGCACTGGATGGAATACACGATATTATCAGATGTGTAACTACTTCACTTTTAAATATCACAGTTATTGTCAATACCAGTAAACTAGTATGAATGTATACATTATTGTGAGTGTATTGCACAGTTGATCAATCTATTTAAATATACATATAAAGATCAAGTCAAAAAGATGTTTCATTGTTGGTAGTTACAAGTCACTGCACATATTCAGTTACATTACCTAAAAACAGTTGCTGGTGTCATATTGTCGTGGTGCATTCAGGCACCAGCGGCAGTTTGTTGACACAGGGCTAACAGAGGTTACAGCATTGTCAGCTTGATTAAGTGGCCCGCGACGGCGTTTACAAATCATAATGGACTCTCAAATTATCTCAGTTGTTTCCTCAGAAGTGTTTCTTTTAAAATTTAATGAGCTCTGCAGGACTCTGACATCACTGGTCATTTTGTGAGAAAAAAAGGAGATTTATATTCTAGTGTAGTGGAAAAAATCTAGCCGTAGTGGAAAAACTCTGCATAGACAGTGCATTTATAACCATTCAGGATACGCAGCAAATTAAATTCTAAAAGCACCAAAGACTGAAAGCAGATGCAACTGAGTTTATTTTTAGGCATTTGTTTTAAAGTAATGAGGGCGGTTTATCGCACGGGAACAATTCAGATTGTGTTTATCAGACCTGAAACAATTAGTTGATTAATCAATTAGTTAATGAAGAGAAAATTAATGAGCTTAATCACATCATCAAGCAACTGCAAGGAGGTTTTAACTGTTTATGAAACAGTTTCAATTTAACACTGATGGCTCTGTGTGAGCTACATGAGCAAACAAGATCATCAGTGAGAGGACTGGCTGTAGGACTGCCCTAAACCCCTCCCGGCTGGCACTCCAGGGTGTATAAAACAAGCGCTCTTAACATTACTTTTGATCTAGGTCTGCATGGAGGTCAATAGCTCTCAAATGCAACAGACACAAATTTGCAGAGAGAAGTCCCTGGAGTGGAAAGGCAGAGGGGGGCTGCCCATGATAACATGCCTAAAAGCCATCGACCCAGCTCATCCAACATGCACATGTATACACACATGCTTTGAAATACACAAACGTTAGAAAGTCTGGGCTATTAAATTCTCATTACCATGACAACCCCAGGACTGAGTGACCCTCAGCGGTGAATTGTGCGATAGATTTTGTTCCCGGCGAGTCAGGAGCAGAACTCTGCTTACTCATCTGACCACAGCTCTCTGACTGTCTCTTTCTCCTTGATGTCTCCTTCTCTTCTTACTGTCAAACTGAATATGTGTGGGTGTTAGTGTGTGTGGGCTGTAAATCAGAGAGAAGTGTGTGATGTGGACAGCTCATCAATAGGTCCTCGGGTGTTCTTAGTGAAAACGCAGGCAGATTACTGAAGAGCTCAAAGCTGAGCCCCTCATCTGTATGTGCATATCTATGGAAGTGACAAACAACACTTACATAGCACAAGCATATAATTCAACACATGTATCTAGTGTGTGAGTGTGTGGGCGTGTGTGTGCGTGCATGTCATATGTTGCATGCACTAATAGGCATCACTCACAATGTCACAGCTAATCAGTTTTATAACCAGCGTATCCATAAATCTCTCCTCATTTATTAACCTCTTTCTGTGTCCCCTCTCCTGTGACCCGACTCTGTCCCCGCAGACACATCTGTTTATGGTGGTCTGTGAGGACACGCTGAATTAAAGGGACGCAGTGTAAAAAATGCCCTGATTGATCATCAGCCTTACTTTGTTCTGGTTAACTGGTAAAATGGGGCAATCCAAAACAAGGCCTGGGGGCTAAATCTGATCCTCAACAAGCTCTCTTTTGACTTTTAAAGACAGAGATGCATTGTCTGGTCTAATTTAACCCTTTGAAACCTGAGCAAATTGGCTTGATTTCTTTTAAAAAAAAAATATAGGGAGAAGGCAATGAGCAACAAAAAAAGAAATGACCCCCAAAAATAGCAAGAAATTAATTTAAAAAAAAAAGAGAAAATTAAAAACAAGAAAAGAAAGATAGTTAGAATTCTGTAACATAAATTTAAATAATAATAATATTTATAAATATAGGTTTTCTTTAGCTTTTTTCACGTTTTTTTTAAATAATTTTCTAAATCTTTTTTTATGTGTCTTACCAAGTTGCTCATCGCCTTTTTGCCCATGTTTTTAAAAGAAAGTGCAGCAATTTATTTTGTTTTATTTTATTCTATTTCATTTAATTTTATTTTTACTTTACTTTATCTTATTTTATTCTATTTCATTTAATTTTATTTTTTACTTTATTTTATCTTATTACTCATTTGTTTTGATTTTTTTTAGCATTTTTGATTGTCTGTTGCATTTTTTTATTTATATCTTTTTGTATCTCACTTACAACTTTCATCACATTGAATTTCTTTAAATGTACCTGTAATTGTTAGTTGTGCAAAAACACGGGGGGAGGGGCATTTTGTATTTTTCCAAATGTATCTGTGATGTACTATTTATCTATTTATTATTTATTTTAAATTATTTTTTATTTAGAATTTATCTATATATAATAATTATTTATAAAAATCAGTGATCATTATTATTATTATAAATGCAAAAACAAACCTTGTGCGGAAAAAAAGAAAAAAATTAATGCCTAATACCCTAATTCATTCTTATATTAATCAATAAGCCAAGGTCACTCTTGTGGCACTACAAGACATAAAATGTTATTACAATAATTGCAGCAGCTTTATTAAAAAATGTTTTCATCAATCTGTATTATGGTTTGTGTGGTTCACAGTGACACACATAAATAAACTCTCACAGACACTCTCGAGGAAACATAATATTGAGCAGATGACGGTACTTAGTCTCTCTAATTTAATTTACTTTGAATTACTCAGTATTAAACTTCTGCCAGCAGGCGGAGGGCAAACAGTCCTGTCCACACCACTAATGTTTCCACATTCGTCACTCATCAACACATCATGACACACTAAATTAAAAGAAAACATTTAAGCACAAACACTTTCATAATTATGGATACAGTGTCCTTAAACTGAAAAACTGGGAACAATTAAATGAATAATCTCTCATTGCCACTGGTATTTTGTCCTATGTGATGGTGATTTCTGGGTTATATGTATGTTGGTGTTATCCAGTGTCAAGACTCCATTTGATCATGTGACGATAGCTAGTTCAGGCGTTTAACAAGTACAACATGGGGTCCATTGTAACTACCTTAAGCCTCTCCATGCAGACATATTTCCATATCTCTACCTCTGTATTGATTATTAACCACACTGCTGATATTGACCATTAGCCTTTCTGTTTAGTGAGCAAGTCTGAAGGACATTGGCATGTCTGGGCACACAATATTAATTCATTTGTGATACATGGACAACAGGGATGGAGGGAGAGAGGACAAAGAGACAAAGCAGACATGAGGAAACAACTGCTGTGCAAAGATGCAGTCTGAATTCCTGATTTTTAATCATAATAAACAAATATTTTTAAAATTGTCTCTCCATATTACAAAGGTTGAAAAAGAGTCAAGTGGAAACACAGAGACGCTGAGCCACTGTGGTGCCTACTGAGGGACAATCCATGCAGTCTGGTGTCAGAGTTCACTCCCTGGGGACAAATACACTGAACGATACAATGATTCATGCATTCATGTCTGCTGCACACCTCCCCACACACACACACACAAACACAAACTCAGAGAGTGACATATATATGATGTCACCTGATCTGGATGACTCATGCAGCAGACACACATTTGGTGGCCCTGGATTCAAACTGAAATCAGATTTCAGAGTATAAAGGAGGACTGAAGAAGGTCATTCTGGAGGAAACTTACTGACCAGGCGTCTTTTCATATGGAACAAACTGTAGGTGCTGAAGTTGTAAGTGTCAGCAGACCGTGGAGTGTATCATCGCTCATATCTGGAGACAGCTGTGGACTATTTTTAAAAAAAACTTGTTAGGCCAACAGCAGCAAATTATGAATGAAAGCTCGACCTCGTCTCCTCTTTGTCCTCCACACAGCTTTATTCAATCTCTTGTTTAACTTCTGGTGTGATTATTATTTTTATCATACACCAGATGAAGCACACCGTGATTTAGATCCCTTTGTCACCCTCTACATGAGCTCAGCAATCAGTAATCCCTTTGTTCAAGTTGTCTTCTATTTCCTCCTGTATCCTTCACACACACACACACACACACACACTTACACTAATCACAACAATCTAACCTTGTCAAACATCTTCACTTAAATCAAACACGGACAGGAAATTGATATCAAACTGAGTCATTCCGTGTGTGTGTGTGTGTGTGTGTGTGTGTGTGTGTGTGTGTGTATTTTCTGTCCACAAATGTCCAAAACGTCTGTCAGGGGAAATAAGGGACCACACTGTCTGGACAATGTGGGGAAAATATATGTCGCTATATAAGCACAAAACCGTCTTCCACGTCACTGAATGTCTTGAAAATATTTTTTTAATAAGAAATATCTGACCATGTGTAACTGGTCTCTAGTGTTGTTTGCATTGTGTTGATATAACGAGGCCCAGACCGTGGATATATTTGGAGGCGAGCTCCGTTTATTCCCGACAACTGACAGTAAGAGGTAAAAACAAAATCCCCCGTCAGTTACGACCATATAACTTGAGCCCCTACACAAATTCAGTGACACAGGAATATGTTAATTTGGGCTGAAAAATGAACTTATAAACAACTTAACAGTGCCAAAACATGGAAATTACAATGAGAGCAATGTCGCTTACCTCTCCCATGGAGTACAACAGCAAAAGGGGCGAGGCAAGGCAGGAGACACCTCTTTATAGGTGGGGTACCCCTAAAGGTGAACGTAGGGGTATCAGTTGTTCCACATATTGACTTCCACATATTGGCCTAAGCGTGTAAGGTAATAACAACTCAAACAAATTTTGTGTAATTATAATACTTAATATTACAAATGTACATTTGACTTTGTTACACATATTACTGCTGTATAATTGAGCCTGTTACATATGCATTAATTATTCATCTTTCAATACATGACACCTTTTAATACTCAGTGCTACAGACATTGAATTTATTGAGATACCCAGCCCTTTCAAGAACTCAATATTTATCCTGCAGAATTAATTTAATGGCAATTTAGAGAACACTTTCATTCTGGGAAATATAATTCTGTCACCAGAATAAAAGTTAAACGTTTCTGCAAACCACAAATGTTATATTTATACATTTCATATGTAGTAGAAACTTAATCTTTCAATTTCTAGTTTTATATGCTACAAAACAGTATTTTGAGGTATGATTGCCAAGCCCGACAGGAAATGGGACAATTAAGGCTGCTGGAAGACGGCCCCAGGGGTACCAGCAGGGAGAGGAAGACAAGCCATGATGTAAATTTTCTGTTAAGGAGTCCAGCACTGCCCTTTGTGTAAATCTATGTGCATGTGTGTGTATAGATTTCATACCTGCTGTGTTGGGTTCACATGGGTGCTCATACTCTAATTAAGTCGCTCAAGAGAGAAGACTTCATCCTAATTCCCTTTTCCCTGCCCCCCCCTCTTCCCAGCACCCCAACCTGCCACTACCCCACCCCCACCCCTACTATCCCAGCACCACCCATGGCAGCATGACAACACGTCTTTGGACCAAATTAGCTGTCAATGCAACCCCCTAATTCCCGACAGACACTGGGGTAATTTAATCAGCCGGCTATGGCCTGCAGCAGAGCACTATCATGCTTAGACACTCACACACACACATATAAACATACACACACAGTAGATCACACAACACAATGAGTGGTTATTTTCAATGAGTGTGGCAATGAAATATTTAGAAAAAAAATCAGCATTAATAACCCTACTTCAGTAGAGAAAAAGTAGATGACCTCTAACCAAACTTCAAAACACACATTAAACGCACGTTAAACATGGCTTAATAGAGAAAATTTAAAACACAAGTACACAAATTGGCTTCATTATAACTCGCAGCATTCACAAATGCTCGTCTTATACTAAACACATTTTCCCTATACAACATGCTAATGTTATTAGCACAAGCCTATGGCATTTTACATTGTATAAATTAGCCTAGCAACGAGCAGCCAGAGTAAATCACACACAAGACTTGAAAGACTTTTTGTGGAGGCTTTATTGTCTTCACAATTTATTGTTTCTTATCTGTGAAATTGAAGTAAATAAAAGCTTTGGAAATGGTTTCAGCTTACAGAGATAAACAGGAGGTCTGTGTAGCCGCAATGTGTAGTTACATTTCTGGGGAGGTGCAAGTTAGGCTATGGTGTAGGTTACAGTGTAGGCTCTACGTTGCCGGGCGGCATTTGATTATAACAACAACTGGTCGCATATCATGCCAACATTAAAGGACAGGTTTTTTTTGTTGGTTTCTGACGCCGCAAGTCACTGCCCACGCGCCGCATTTCGACAACTTCGGGGAGACCGTTCTCTTGTGACAGTGGCCTAGCTAAAGAAGCAGCAGTGACATCGCCTGTGCCTTTCTGAAATGTTCAGAGATTTTCAACCAAAAGCACTTGGAGTGGCTGAACAACTCTATAAAAAAAAAAAAAGATGCTGGATTGGGGCCGCATGCTGCTCTATACATTCTCTCCTCATCGGGAACAACTGAAATGCTATGAAGACATAGGCCCTAAATCCCCCTAAATCTTACAGACTGCTCCTTTAATTTTCCCTCTACAGATGTCAGTAAATTAAGTGAAATAACATAAAATAAAGTGGTTAAATCTCTAATTTAGGTGGAGGTCATCAGAGACGATGCTTTATGGTGACAAACTCTAAAGTTCACATTAAATGACTTTTATATCTCAGTTACTGTTTGGTGTTTATCAGCCAGTGAGCTCAGTTGTGGCAGACTTTTTCAACTGGATTAAACTGAATGAAGCCTAATCCTAATCAGAACAGATTAAATTACCCAGATCACTATAATAACTGGATTACACAGACTCCCCCCTGACTCAAGACACCCCTGCCCCTTTTTTAAAATCCACCCCCACCCCGCCCACACACAAACAGTCCCACATACATAAAGAGAAATAAGAAAATGAGGAGGGAGGAGAGGAAGAGAGTGAAAGCTTTATTGTGGAGGTGTAACAGAGAGAGGCAACAGGAGCACAGAGAACTGCCGACCTGTCAGATTGCAAACATTAATGACTCTGTGTGTGTCTGTGTGGTGGAAACCTCACTTACCAATTCACTGCTGTCTGGGGAGATAGGTTAATGAAATAGTCATTATACTAAATTCAATCCACAAAGGTACACACAAACACACACACACACACACACACACACACACACACACACTGATTGGTGTTAACAGTGTAACTAACACACTGACACAGTGAACAAAAGCCCAGCTGTCACTCCAGAGGCTTAACAATCATATATGAATATTCATCGCAGCACAGAGCGGCAGAAGGTGAGGCTTGGCTTTGTAGAGCATCATCTCGATTCCCTGGAGTCAGCTCCTGCACCCCATCTACTGTAGGCTCACTGAAATACCACACACAGGCAAATACCAGTGTTAGGAGATTAATATTTTTCATTTAGCAATATTTAGTAGGCTATTATTAACCATACTGTCCTTTCCAGTCTCAGTATTTGTGCTACTTTCTCTATCTGAGTCAGAATCTTTGGCACTGGGATTTGGCACTAATTATAGGCTAAATAAGAATTTATTTATTATTCATTTATTATTGGAAATTTTATGGTCCATATCTGTTGAGTGTATATATGATCTTGCCTGTGGAGAAATTGAGCCTTTTTTTTTCATTAATTAAAACACTCAGGTAATTAATTGAAATTAAATAACTGGAAATGTATCAACTGGCTACTGTCTCTATTTTTCTAATTAGCACTTTTACATAGCTCTTCCCAGGAATCTGCTGTTACATCTGGAACCTCGTGTCTACAACGGGTTTGAGACGCACTCTTGTTGAGGACTTGGCTCAGATTCTAGAGTTACTTCTTATCTTGAGGCCTCCTTAAGGAATCTGATCCCATTTGATTCGGCGGTGGGAACCTCTTGCAACTGCATGCCTTTGCTGACAGCGACCCCGGCAGGATTTGGGCCCTGGACCTTCCGCATGGAAGACGAGTGCTCTAACCATTACACTAGGGAGGCCCCTTAATGATAATAACATAATATAATATTAATCTTCTTTTTATTTCTTTTATCCTCTTGAGACCTTGTGACCTCATATAAGGACATCACATATTGGTTTTATTGGACCTTATACTTCATTCTTCTTAATGTAGACCTGTTGTCCTCATTCGTGGACACTTATTGTGCCATCTAGTGGTAGTAAGAGCACAGTACAGTAATCCATGTAAAAACAAGATGGCAGCCATCTCTGCCAAGTCAGTCTGCAGCCAATCCCAATACAAAAGTGGACAAAGTCCAAAACCTGATCACATTTTATGATTGAAACTTGTTTATTTATGATTAATAATGTTTGTAGTTTGATATGGCATCAAATTTGACCAATTTTAGCAACAGTAACAAGATAAGATGCTGTTAATTAGGAAGTACTCATTGAAAGATATTGGGAATTTATCATGAGCTTGTTGAAGGGCATTGGGACTTTAATAAGTTGACAATGTTTAGTTTTTAATACTTATCAGGTCCTACTGATCCCAAATAGCTAAGTGAAATTAAAGATGCATATCAAACAAAAGTTCAGGTCTTAGGAGGATATTGCATGTTTGTATGCAGTACATGTTGTTAGCAATATCATTTCACTTTCCCTTCACAAGCTTTGAGCAAGCAATTACGTAGATGTTGCAGATGACTCATCATTGATATGATCATGTATTACAGTTAAGCAAAAGTAGTAGGCTACACTAACAACACGTTCCATTTTATTTCAAAATAAGACACAACAAATATTTGACGCCTTAAAATATTCAAAGTCCGCGTCATAATAGGAGCATGTTATTATTTTTAATATAAATGTAGAATCTTTTATTGAACATTTGGAGAACATACAAAAGCATAAACATAAAACATCTCGTAGACGATGTGCTTTCTATACAAATACAGAGCAAAATAATAGTCAACCTTGATGAAGATGAGGAAAATAAATAAACAAAATAAAATAGACTAGGGGGAGATTTATATATAAATAAATAGAGAATATTAAAGAAAAAAAGCAATCAAATTAAAACACCAGGCAATCCAAATGTGACATAGCAGGACCATAATTCAAAACAAGAGCTGAGAAAAGTCAATACTTTTTTCTTGCAGATCTGTCACTGTTCTTTTTTTTTCCGGTGACGATAAACGCAGCTTTAAGTCAATTATAAACAATTACTTGTACCAGTTATTAGTGTAAATGTATTTGTATATTGTGGTATGTGCACTTAAGTGTATGTGTATAGTGGTATGTCTGTTGTAGTGGATGTATTGTGGGATATGTTGTGATGTATGTCTTGTGGTTTATGTATTTTATTGTGTCTTTCATGTTTATAGTGTGTTGTGGCTGCATAATGTTTTAAACTGTATATTTTTGATAACATGTTAGGTCTACACATAAAAGCCCAACTAGGGACAAGAGGTGAAAATCAGTAATAGCTATAAACTCTCTGTGCAACACATCAGTCCCATTCTCTATGCTAGATTTAATCATCCCTATCAAATTAAAATTAAAATCAAATTATTCCTCCACTCACTAGAATTAATATGGTCTTTACCCACGAGTAAGATAATACTTATTATGTCAGGGACTGATGAAACATGAAGCAGCATCACCAAGAGTGTGCTTTCAATATGACAGTACCTCTCTGACTGTATTGTGAAGCTACTGCAACCGACCAGCAGGTGGCAGTAAACGCTCATCATTCACAGCAATGAGTCAAACCACAGTAATGTGATGGAGGCTCATGCAGGGCGTGCCACTGCCGTCATATATATACCCAACTCACTCATAGAGCCCGCCTCTGCTCGCACCGGATTGGCTGCTCTTCTTACAGTTAGGGAACTCTCTCTCTGATTGGTCGACGCCCCTGTCCGTCAGCGGTGACAGACGCCACAGTGCTAGCTGTTTCGAAAATGAAACTGGCTGCTGTTTGACTGCGAGAGGCAGCGAAAAGAAAACGAAAACAAGACGGGTATTAGCTTAAACCCCCCGTGGAGGGTACAGTGTTTCACCCCGGCACAACAGAGGCGGAGGTACCCAACGGTAAGGACTCCACGCGGCGACATATTTTTTGTGAGGGAGGCAGGCCTGTGCTGTCAAACCACGACAACAACAACACCTGAATCAGTTCTCCTCTGTTGGCTTCGTACGTTCATGTGTCGCTGTTAATTACTACTTTCAAACACTCGGCTATTTCTGCCATTTTGTGTGGGTTCAGCCCTGTGCTGTGCTGTATGCTGCCTGAGTATAAATATGGCATTCAGCCATGTCCTGCTGTCTGTTATGGTCCCAGACAAGACTAAAGGAAAGGTCTCTTCCTTTTTTTTTTTTACAGCTGGGAATGTTGAGTAAACAGCAGAGCTGGATGGGACGTGACGTTACTGCACTGCAATGGAGGTAAATCAAGCTCATTTCTTCAGTTGACATAAGAAACACCATAGCTTTGCTTTGAGGCAGTGTGTCTGGATTTGAAGTGGACACAGTACATAGATTACTAGGTTAATGTCACCCATCTTTCCCACCTACAATACAAACTACATATTCTGACATCACACTACAAGATCCATTGTTATTACAGTTGGGTAAGCCAAAATGCCTTTTTTAGGAATATTTAATCTTCTTTTAGGTTATTTTTGTTGTACTTAATTCTTGTTTTGTCATCATTGACTCTTGTTTGTCCTTCAAGCCTTGTAATCATGGTTTTGAGTCAACACAATCTTAATCTGTGGTGTCTTTCAGACCTCCTGGTGGTATTATTATCTACCTGGAGGCTTTTGGATTTTGCTCACACCACTATAACTAACAAATCTCGAGGCAGAGGCCCTTGTCAAAGACCCATTTGTTTGGTTTTTGTTTCACTTAACTCGTTTCGGTCTAACTGACGCCAATACCGCAAGTTTCATATAGGCTACACACTAGGTACTCATTGAATTTGTCATTGAATCAGTCACAAACTACAAATTTACTTTGCTTTTCTGACACATTTTCTATATCTACTCTCCCTCAAAATGTAGGCATGTGGAAATAGTTCAGTAGTCCATTTAAAACAAGAGACAGATTGTCCTTTAACCAGGGAATCTACCTTTAAATCCATTTGTCAACATGGATTCAGCTTCGGCGTTGCTGCTCTGTTCCTGATCCTGACCTCTGACCTCCCCTCAGAAGGATCAACAGATCAATAGAGTATTCATGATGAATAAATCAATTCAAAATCAAGGCTGGTGTTGATAGTGAGGCCTCAGTGGAGGCTGTGGTCTGTGCTGTCTTCCAAAATATAGGTTGTGTAAGCATCAGAGTGAGTTGATGATTAACCAACATATGATGTGTAAACCCTTCTCCTTATCATCATTTTTACCGCTTGTCTGTGTATCTTCAACCCTCTTCTTCTCTCTCCCTGCTGTTCTCTGTGCTCCAGTCTGTAGCAGTGGGCTCAGCTACTCGTTGACACTAAAGCTGCCGTCACTATGGCGCACTTTGACACAGAGTACCAGCGCCTGGAGGCGTCCTACAGCGACTCTCCCCCTGGAGAGGAGAACCTGTTGATGCATGTGCCTGAAGGAGCCAAATGTATGACACACATACACAAATCACAAACAAATCGCGAACTTATCACACACAGAAATGCACCCTTCTTTTTTACACTGATAGTGATGCCTAACAACATCAATGCTATTACTAATCGTTAACAAATCTTTTGCAGCCCAATGGCACCACATAGAAAACCTGGACCTGTTTTTCCAGAGAATATCCTTTTACATGGGTGTGTATTCCCTTACAGTTGAATTGTGCTTTATTGCTTCTGCACCATCAAATAAATTTGCAGTATTCCTTAACGTCCATCACGTCTATAATCTGCACCAGAAGAATGGATTCACCTGTATGCTGCTGGGAGAGATCTTTGAGCTGGTGTATGTATCCCATCCATCAGAAATTATGTTTCTGAGAGACTCTTGTGTCTGTACGAGATTCATTTACGGCAGAGCTTGATCCTCTTTCTCTCTTTCTCCTTGCAGTCAGTTGCTGTTTGTGGTTGGCTTCACAGTGTTCCTAGCTAACTGTGTGGACTATGACATACTGTTCGCCAACAAGTTTGTAAATCACACGGATTCATCTAAAGTCACCTTGCCTGATGCCTTCCGCCCCGTGGAAGTCTGCAGTGCCCGGTGAGTGTGACACTGTGTTAAGTTGATTTAGTTGATGATACTTTTTTGTCGAAGCTGCAGTTGTAACTTTACTGCGAGTGTGTAGCTGAGGAGAGGTGTTTGCTCAGGAGGGTGTTTGTGAGATACAGAGCAGTCAACGCTTTACTATTCAAACAGACTCTTTACATTAATACATGATGTAAATCGGTGTTTGTCATATTGCGTGCTGCAGCATACTGGTGTGCCGTGATGCCAGTCCAGGTGTTGGTCTATCGGTATGTTGTGCGTACCTCTGTCCTAATAAAGAGGCAAACTAGCTACTAAAAAAATGGGGAACCTATTTGTCGTCCTTGGTGTGTGGGAATTGTAGGTGTGTCACACATCAAAAGCTTTGATTGGCAGCCATTGTGAGGGTTGATAACATTTAAAAGAAGAAAGCCATGACTGGGACAGTGCTTTATTGTACGGAGCAAAGTACAACAAAGCACCAGTGAAGACAACCTACCACTGTCAGTAGACAGTATCACGAAAGCTACCTGTCTTGTTTTTTTCTGATTGTTATTGTCTTATGTCGTGATAACACGTTATAGAAGCTATTATGCACAGATATAAATACAGGTGTGCCTTCAGATTGTGGCACGCCCTTTGGTGTGCCTTGGGCACAGACAGTTTGAAAACCACTGATGTGAATTATCATATGGAGCTGTTATTTATGCCTTAGTTGTTGATCTCCCAGTCATACTTTTTGCATGAGAAAACATAACTTGAACAAGCATAAATATGCAAACATGTAGAAAGTGATGTTACCACCACACTGTTCTATACAAGCACAGCGCACAACCTCAGCTAATAGTGAATTGCTGCAAAACAAACTGAGCAAAAATTGTCTGTATGTAGTCTAACTGTTTAGCTTAGTTTGCCAAGTATCCTAAAATTTGGCTAATTCGTGTTAGCTACTGGCTGAGACAAACCTGTGCCTCCTCCCCCTCCTAGCAGTAACATTACCTGTAGGCAGTGAATCACATCAGCAGCAGAGGGAGAAGGACAGAGGACAGGACGAAGGACTGATACTGACTGATGAAAACCAATAACAGACAAAACTAACAACAGGCAGGGACATCATAGGCAAAGGTGAAATGCCCAACACTGAGCAAAACAGAAAATAGAAGGAAGCAAGGCTACACTGCAGTGTCAGTGACAACAAGTCCTCCATGTCCATGATTGTCTCTCAAGACCGCAAAAGTCCCCATGATCCCCTGCTTTGACCCCTGGAAATCTTCCAGTCACCATCCAGTCAAATAAGATTTCCATTTTTCCAATATTGTTGATGTTTTAGGGGCACGTCTCAAGGAAATTATTCCATAACATAAATTTCCTTAACTATTTCCTGAATCGCTAAGGAGTATTGATAAGAGTAGTTGTATCTATAAAATCCTAGCAATATCCATCTCTGCTTGAAAGTGTGATGTTTGATATAAGAAACCCCAAATACCCTCCTAGAGCAGTAAAATAAAGGTTTTATTGTCACTGATAAAAAAGCTGAAACATGTCATGAGTTAAGAAATTTAGGTTAGCAACGATGTGTTTATTTTTGCCGTATGGAAACATTAAACATGCTAAAGCAATTAGACATTTTTTAAGAAGGATATTGAACATCTTTGAATTATAGCACGGCATATTTTCTCTCACAGTATCCGAGACAATGCATTTGTGATCTTCGTGCTGATAATCTCGGGGGTGTTTTGGCTACATCGTCTCGTCAAATTCATCTACAATGTCTGCTGCTACTGGGAGATTCGGTCCTTCTACATAAACGCACTCAAGATGACGATGGTAAGACCAATACAATTATCTTTGAGAGGGATATTTAAGATTTTTGACCATTAAATACATCTAGATTTCTTGTAAGAGTCATTGCACCACTAACCATCACTTTCTCTCTTCAGTCAGAACTCCCCTATGCAACATGGCAGGAGGTTCAGGCCAGGATAGTGGAGATCCAGAAGGAGCACCAGATCTGCATCCATAAAAAGGAACTCACGGAGCTCGACATTTACCACCGCATCCTTCGCTTCAAAAACTACATGGTGTGTCCGTTTGTGATAAAACGTTAATCTCGCTGTTTAGCAGCTGAGCTATTTATGCCTCACACAGCTACTTTCAAGCACAATGAAACAGTGTGACCTCAAACCAAAACTTTCTTCCTTCTCAAGGTTGCCATGGTGAATAAATCACTCCTTCCTGTGCGTTTTCGACTTCCTGTTCTCGGGGAGTCTGTGTTCTACACCCGTGGTCTCAAGTACAACTTTGAGCTCATTTTCTTTTGGGGACCAGGTGCGTCTGTGTTTGATGTGATTTATTACACATGCTCAGTCTGCATGGGTCTGCATTCCTGTGGTGTCATATTCACATGACGTGAATCATTTGCATGCATGCACTCATATATTTATCTACTGTATTTGTCAAGGCTGAGCTTCATTTTTATCTCCCTTGTTTTTTGTCTTTGTTGCTCTGTAGGCTCTCTGTTTGAGAATGAGTGGAGCCTGAAACCAGAGTACAAGAGAGGAAGTAACAGGCTTGAGCTGGCTGACAGGCTAGCATCCCGCATCCTGTGGATTGGGATTGCCAATCTGCTGCTGTGTCCAGTCATTCTGGTGTGGCAGATTCTCTACGCCTTCTTTAGCTATACAGAGGTTGGTGGTTCACATACACACGCAACTGTTATGCAATTCTTTTTGTTAGTTAGTGTTTTAGACAATAGTTTGTTGTGTGTTTGTGATCCTAGGTGATCAAGAGGGAGCCTGGTTCTCTGGGAGCGAGATGCTGGTCTCTGTACGGTCGATGTTACCTGCGTCACTTTAATGAGTTGGACCATGAGCTCATGTCACGCCTCAGCAAAGGCTACAAGGTCAGTGAATCTCCTGCCAGTAGTTGATGCTATTTAAAGGGACAGTTCACCCCCAAATCAAAAATATGTATTTCTCTTCTCACGTTAAGTTCTGTTTGTCAGTCTAGATTGTTCTGATGTGAGTTGTCAAGTGTTTGAGATATCAGCTGTAGAGATGTCTGCCTTCTTTCAGATATAATGGAACTAGATGGAACATAGTTTGGGGTGCATTAAGTGCCCAAAAATACATTTTTAAAAACTCAACAGCAATGTCTCTCTCCAGAAATCATGACCCAGTTACTCAAGATAATCCACAGACCTTGTTGTGAGGAGTTGCATCTAGGAGCTGTTTTCTTAATACTGAACAACACCTACAAACCGTCCAGTAGGAGGTGTACATCTTTTGCTAGCTCCCCTAGCACCACTGAGCTAGCTAACCTTAGAGCTCAGCCAAGAAACATGTCAAGGGCGGCTGTGGCTCATGGAGTAGAGTGGGTCGTCCACCAAGCAGAAGATCAGCGGTTTGATCCCAGGCTCCCCCAATCCGCATGTCGAAGCATCTTTGAGCAAGATACTGAACCCCATGTTGCTCCTGATGGCTGTTCCATTGGTGTAGGAGTGTGTTAAAGATGTGTAGCAGGTGGCACCCTGCACAGTGTGTGCATGTGTGTGAATGTGAGTCATAGTGTAAAAAGCGCTTTTAGTCATCAGAAGACTAGAAAGGCGCTATACAAATGCAAGTCCATTTTCCAGTCTCCCATCTATACCATGCTCTTACTGCTTATATTGGTGCCACTGCCTGTAGAGTCAATAATAAAATGCCCGTTTCCTCATTTTTCTCTTCCTCTTCCTTTGTTCTCCTTTTTTATTCAGGCTGCATCCAAGTATATGAACTGTTTCCTCTCACCACTGCTGACAGTGGTTGCCAAAAATGTAGCCTTTTTTGCCGGGTCTCTTCTGGCTGTCCTCATCGCGCTGACTATCTACGACGAGGACGTTCTCGCAGTGGAACACGTCCTCTCGTCAATCACTCTGCTGGGAGTGTGTATCACAGTCTGCAGGTAGGGGATTAGTGTCACGAGGTTAATCTGTCTGATAATCTAACCTATCTAAACACACATGATGATTTTATTTAACAGAAGCATTTTATAAACGCAGAGGAATCATTTAATGATGATTCAGAGTAACATGACAAAGCCATAGAGGCTTATTTCCATTGTGATTCCATGAGAAAGGGTGGGGAGAATGAACTACTACAACTACAGTAGCTACAAGACATCACTAGATCATTGCTAATCACCCACAAATGATTACCTTTGTCACTGTACATCAGATCTAAATATAAAACATGAATTGAAGACACAAATCTTCAACTACGTGGAGTGTTAAGGCTGCTAACCATGAACCATTTCTTTATTGCCCTTTTAAAGCTACCCAGAGCCATAATCCCTTTAATGCTCCTCAGCAGCTTATTCTGCTGTATAACTGATGAGTATAAGAGGGTTTCCTTCCTTAAGTAGCTCTAGACTATTTGATGTATGTTAATAGCTCTAAATTGAAATAATGAAATATTTGGGAACATGCTCATGAATTGAACTATGTGGAAAAATCTAGTTCTAGTTATATATTTTTATCGTGTACATTCAACTATCCATCAGAGTGTTCACAGTTACATCCAGAACTATAGGCTTTAATTTGTTAATTGCTTCAAGAAATCCTCACTACCACTTTTTTATCTCAATATACCTCACTAAGAGTGTTTTCAGTCTTGTAAACTCCACCTCTCTCTTTCTGTGTGTCTCTTCAGATCATTTATCCCAGATAAGCACATGGTGTTTTGTCCTGAGCAGCTGTTGAGGGTCATCCTGGCTCATATCCACTACATGCCCGACCACTGGCAGGGCAATGCACATAGATATGAGACTCGTGACCAGTTCTCCCAGCTCTTCCAGTACAAAGCAGTGAGTATGAATACTGAACTGGGAATAAATATCGAAACTCTGAATAATTAGGAGGGAATAAAGGAGCAGTGTGTAGGATTTAGTGGCATCTAGCAGTGAGGGTCGCAGATTGTGATGAGCTGAGACTTCTCCCATGTGCCAAACATGAACTCCTGGTTAGGATTCCTTCAGTGTTCATTGTTCAGGAGGTTTTAACCGGGAGCTGAACTATTCACAGAGGTCTCTTCCTCTTCAAAACAAATGGGCCGTGTGATTAAAATGGGCACAAATACTAAATAAAGCAATATACCATTGCAAATCAGTGTTTGCACTCAACACTGCTCACATTTTTTCTCAAATAACTTAAGATCCAGATGTTCAAGAGGTTTTTACTAGGAGCCACGTAATCCACAGAGGTCCCTTCCATCTTCAGAACAAACACCCAGTGATTTAAACCAGAAAAAACACTGAATAAAGTAGTTTCAAGTTAAAAAATCTGTGTTTTTCCGATGCTGCTTATCGCGGAGGGGCTGCTAACTATGGTGGCCGACACAAAAACACGAATGGCCCTATCTAGAGCCAGTGTTTGGCTTGTCCATTCTGAGCTGCTGTAGAAACATGGCAGTACAACATGACAGAATCTGTGGACAAGGACCTGCTCCCTATGTAGATATAAATGGCTTATTCTAAGGTAACGAAAACACAGTTCTTATTTTAAGGTGATTAAACACCACAGAAAATATGCTCCATTTCTGCCAGTACATTTCCTAAATCCTACACACATCTTTTACTTTTTAAAAGTGTGCTATATACATGGTGGACATTTTGTCATAAAATCTGAGGTGTAAGTAATTAACATCAATGATGGCTGTATTTCACTGATATATGCCAGTTTCAAGGCCCTGCAAGTGTGTAAACTGTCTCAAGAACATCAAGCCATCATTAATGTTTTCACTTATATGTGTGCTGCGTCTACAGAACTATGACAACTCTCAAAAAACAAAACCTTGGTAACACCAAATATTTCTGCTATTTGCTATCAAGAAGTTTGTATGAAGCAATAGTGCCATGCTAAAAAGCACCTTGTTGGTATTAAGACATGGGATTTACATTACATCCTTGACAGTCCAAGCTGGTTGCATTTTGAATCTTTAATCTTAAAGTCAGAAGTGTTCCTCCATCCATCAAAATGACAGTGCCATTTTAAGTGTAGTAATTTCTTTAAAAAACAAAACAAAACAAAACAAAACAAAAAAAACCCTGTTTTCAGTGTGTGGTGCAAATTTAAATCGTGTGCAAATCAAATTTAAATCGTGTGCAAATGGTGTAGTCTACTCAGACATCAAGAAACAGTCATTGCTGTGAGTGATGGAGGCTGGAAAATGTGCAGAGGGAAAGCACCTGTGGTTGAAGCTGCACTTGTCAAGATAATGGTTGCTCACATAATGCAGACGTAATGAAACAGCTGTACAGCTTCTGAAATAGTCGATAAAATTCAGGTAATAGTGCTAGTTATGGACGCTACTCTGCCTTCTGCATGTACAGTGTCAACCCTCTTCCCTTGTTTTCTTCCAGGTGTTTATTCTGGAGGAGCTGATAAGTCCAGTGGTGACTCCCATCATCCTGATCTTCTGTCTGAGGAGGAAGTCTCTGGAGATCATTGATTTCTTCAGGAACTTCACCGTGGAGGTGGTCGGGGTTGGAGATACTTGCTCCTTTGCCCAGATGGACATCAGGCAACATGGACACCCTGCGGTAAGGGACTAGCACATGTGGTGTGCAGTCACAAAGACTTGAAAAATACCTACATTAATTATGCATAGACTGTAGTTATTGGTGTTATCAGTGCTACACGGTGATCAAGCATACACTGATTACATTACTTGCCCACTGCCCCCACCGTCTTGTCACATTTTTCTTTTTAACTTAATTAGGCCAAAAAACTCTAATATAAAATACTAAGCATGTTATTTAAGTCTGGCCACATATGCTACAATTATAAACTGAAAGTGTCTGCAGGAGCAGAGTTGCAGCACAAAGTAGCAGGAGTCAGATGTCACTCATCATGTGACGAGTAAGGGGAGTTGACTGATAAGACAACGGCAAAGGATTTGGTGTCAAAGCGAAAAGCAAAAGTGCATATTTGGCGGTATTACAGATTTAAACCCATTTCTAATAGGACACCTGATAACGTTAATGAGGCAATCTGCAAACTTTGCCTGATGAAGGTGGAAGCAACGTTTCTTATCTACACATGCACCTTCAAGCGCACCATAAAAGTGAGGCTGTAAAAACAGGGCCCTGCAGTGAAAGCTTGAACGCAGCTTTAGATCTTCAGTTAAAGATTAAAGTAATTACTTTACAGAAGAGATATTGAGCAACATCAGTGAGAACATGTTCTCATCGTGACATCTCTAATACTGTAACATGCATTAGATTCATTCATTCAACAGTGAAATATGAGTGAATGAGCGTCTGTGTGCTTACTGTGGGCTGACCTTCTTTCCATTCTCTGTAGTGGATGTCAGAGGGGAAGACAGAGGCGTCCATCTACCAACAAGCAGAGGACGGGAAGACGGAGTTGTCTCTGATGCACTTTGCCATCACCAACCCCCAGTGGCAGCCTCCTCGGGAGACCACGCACTTCATCAGCCAGCTGAAAGAACGAGTTCACAGAGAGGCCACGGGGGCTCCTTCAGACTCGCATCCACTCTCACTGTCCGAGTCTGAGGTACGGTGATAAACTGACGTCAAGTATCGCAGTGGTCATAAGTTATATGTCATCACACCCACAGAGGTAAAAACTGATTTACTCTCCTGCCTCTTGCAGCCAAGGAGCCTCATCGCAAACCTCTTGGTGGGTCCCTCTACGCTGACCTCCGTTCATTTCGGTAGGGACAGCTCTTTGACCAATCATGCAGTGGCTGGCTTAGGCGACGGGGCGTCCGCCCTGCGCTCCCTCTCCCCAATCAGCAGCAGTCTTCACCTGAGAGGCAGTTTGAGTGCGGCTCACAGGGCGTCCGGCCACACTTCAACTATGAACAAAGCAATGGCAGGCTCTGGGTAGGACAATCATGCCTCAACTTAATTCCTTTTCAGGCTCTGTGCAACACTAGATATTTACTGAGCAGCTGGAGGAAAATCTAAATGTGCTTCGCCATGGATAACCTAGTTTAAACCCTCTCTTTTCATCATCTGTTCATCCCTGTCACCTCCTCTTCATGTCCTCATTTTCTCCCCACGTCTGCATTGTCTTTCTGTAGGACTGACGCCCGAACTGTGAGCTCAGGCAGCAGTGCATGGGAGGGTCAGCTCACCAGTTTGGTCCTGTCAGAGTACGCCTCCACTGAGATGAGCATCCATGCTCTTTACATGCACGAGGTAATTGTGTTTGAGCATGTGTGGGAGGAGAGTGGAGGATATCTGCGTGAGGCACAAACTGAATAAAGCAGTGTGTTGCCATGTTTGTCTTCTTACCCTAAATATCTCACAGATCTTCTCCTATCTATTCTTCGTTTCTTTTTTCCCCTGTAGCTACACAAGCAGCAGTCCCGTGGCGAGCTGTCCCGTCACACATGGCACCGGCAGGAAAGCGACGAAAGCAGTGACAGCGTCCCGGATGAAGTGAGGAGTGAACCTAACCCTCACTCCAGACACTTCCCTCGCTCACACACTTTCCCCACCACAGTTCCCAGTCCCAGTGCCATTCCCACCTCAGCTTCAGCCATCGGTGGTACCACTTTGGGCCAGGAGGGGGCTTCATCTCACAGCAGCAGCAGCCAGCAGCGCTCTAGTGGGCCTGCCACAGGTACCTTTTTTATTATCTCCTCATGTGTCACATCACATGCATTTCAGTGCTGCTTGTTTTAATATTATTGCACTCATGACTATACAAAACGGCAAGTAGGCTGTTTCAGCAATGGTCATTTACCTTAAACTTGCTACCTTATTTAGGTAAAATGAGACAGTATCATATAGATAACTCCTCATTTCAACTTCACAAATCAGCCGTACCTCGTCCAATGCATAGCTTTCAAAGCAAGCTCCAGGAATTACTAGAAACAGAACATTGCCCACAACATTTAAGTCTTCCAGGATAGTATTATTCTCGGCATGGACAGCCCTTTTCTCGGCACAGTACCTCTACACGTCCTGTACAGATCAGTGTTAATTACTGACACTTTTCACCACTGTCTCTGTCTTTCTGCTTTCCAGACTCTTTAGGTTCAGGGGGGAAAATAGTGAGGTCAGCCCGGGGTGTGCCCATGGGAGGTTGGGCAGAGGAGGGTCAGGCAGCACCACGACACCATGAGCCACTACCAGAGGAGAGCTCAGAGGATGAAATGCCTCCTCACATACACAAGGTGAATGCTGTTTGTGTGTGATTGGAACGGTGATGTTAATTAACCTGTGTGCACTGCAAATAAATGGACGTCTTTGTTCTCTTTCTCTTACTTTAGATCACATAACCAAGCCATGTGAATAAATATCAGCATCCCACCCTCCATCGATGTCCACACACACGTCCTCATCCTTGACCAAACTGTTTCTCCACCATCTAAACTGACACAGGTGAAGATGTGTCAGAGAGGAGTACCATGATCCCTACAAACACTTAACTAGTGAAATCATCTGGACAAGTTGCGACTGATGCCACCATCGACCATTCAAACATACTGTAAGACTTATTACATGCCTACACATGCAAACAGGGTAAATATCTGTATGTGTGCATCAGAAGAGGACCTACAGGATCCAGTTATTTCTAACAGCCATTGAAACCATCAGATAACGCTATGCTCTTTTATAACATCAAAAGATAACATCATAAAAGTGCATGTGCTGCTGGGATGTAAACGAAAATAGTGAATCCTTTAAAGTATGGCGCTAGTGCTGTAGAAGAATACACAACAGTTCGCCCAAAATGTTGTCACAATAATCCTAATTGTGCTGTCTGTATTGTTTCCCTGTTTTACAATCAGATTGCCCGGGAGGTGAAATTTGAAGAATGTATGGTGTCTCTCTGACAATAGCAGCATTCACCAAAATGTGTTTAGAAAGATTCTGGTGACACAATTACTTGCATTGTGTTTATGTTACCGTACCAGCAGCAGGAGGCTGTGTATCCTACCCTGTGCTCTGTATTTCAGCTTCTGCCTCTCCACAAAACAAATGAGGGCCTCAAATAGTCATATCATTTTACTCCTTAAGGATTTTTTTTTAATTTCTCTGCATTTATTGCATTTAAAAAGTTCATGTGAATTTTCCAAACCGTTAAGAATCTTTTCCCAGAGTCTGGCACACATAGACGCTTGTTTAAAAGACAACTGTACAGCGTAGCCCGGCGTTCTGCTCGCACACATGCACTGTGTAAATAAATGTCATCAGGTTACTTCAGAAATCATTCAGAATATTTAATTAATTAAATTCACACAGTTATAAGGCCAATAGTCTGTGATGTGTAATCAGACAGGCACATTTTAATCTGATTTAACCCAGGTTTTCATTGTTAACCATTCATTACTTTTCAACACTTTTATAAGGGCGCAGGAAACAATGGAGGCTGTTTTAAGCATGTAATATTGACTTCTGTGCCATACAAAAAAACCCTCAAGCACAAGTGCATGACCATTTGTCCACACATTCTACTAACTGTCCTCCACATCCTGTTAGATTACAGCATGACTTCCCCCCGCCGTTCTCCTGTCATTACGCAGCAATTTCTTTAAAAGAGAAGAATTTATGCACTTTAATAATCTGTTGATGCAGAGAGTGTCACTTAACTGGGATTGTTTGTATGTGTATGTTTTCGTATATATATATTTTTTAATTATTTTATTTATCAGAGGGATGTGCCATGATGATTGACTGTTGTGAATAAAGGTTTGGTATTATGTTGTACACTTGGATGAGGATAAAGAAGCACTGTCATACTGTTGACCCAGTGTGGTGAAGGGTGCAGTGATGTAGTGCAGTAAATTTAGATGAAAAGTGATTGTATCTGGCTTTTGTTATTTGTTTATAGATCCTGTAAAATACCATTTTGTACAGCTGTAAATTCATCCATTAAAGGCAAGGCAATGATGCAAAGGCTCTGTGTGTGTATGTTAGACTGAAAAACAACTACCACGACAAAGTGACACACAGTGACTGACTAAATGTGCATATTTTGTAGTTAAAAGCCTCTTGAGCTGTTACATTATAAGTTTGCATTCAGTCATTAGCGATAATGTTTCCAACGTATTTGTATGTACAGTTAGCCTAGGTTAGCATCAGTTAGCTGCTATGACAATCTAAAGTTCGCATAAGGGTAACTATCTTAGGACTTGGGTAGCTACCTAGCGTCAGTTAGCTGCTAATGACAATCTGAAGCAAAGATCTTTGTCTGAAGTTGGCATACAGCTAATCATATTAAACTTTGGGTAGCTACCTAGCGTTAGTTAGCTGCTAATGACAATCTAAAGTTAGCATACGGCTAACTATCTTGAACTTTAGGTAGCTCCCTAGCGTCAGTTAGCTGCTAATGACGCTCTAAAGTTAGCATACGGCTAACTATCTTGAACTTTGGGTAGCTACTTAGCATCAGTTAGCTGCTAATGACACTCTAAAGTTAGCACACGGCAAACTATCTTGAACTTTGGGTAGCTACCTTGTGTCAGTTAGCTGCTAATGGCGCTCCAAAGTAAGAGTACGGCTAACTATCTTACAACTTCCGGTGGCTAGCTAGTGTTAGCTGCTTACAACGCTCTAAAGTTAGCATACGGCTAACTGTGCAACTGCTTTGGCTGGCTGGCTTTGGCTAGCTAGCTAGCTAGCAAACGTTAGCTGCTAACAGCGCTCTAGAATTAGCATACGGATAACTATCTTGACACTTCAGGTCGCTAGTTATCGTTAGCGCTTAATGCTCCAAAGTTATTGAGATTTCCATGGCAGTACAAACAAAGATATTGAATTTTAAACTATTATCTTCATATTTCGCCCAATTTCCTCATTTCGCAGAGCCCGGATAGCTCAGTCGGTAGAGCATCAGACTTTTAATCTGAGGGTCCAGGGTTCAAGTCCCTGTTCGGGCGGCGATTCTTTTGCTTTTTCCGACCTGGCTACAGGCGCTCTAATGAAGGGGTCACCATCATGTGGGGGTCGGGAGCTCAGGTCCAAGTTCGGCATTGATACTTTTTCTCTTACTTCACATCTCCGGCTGCTCTTATGACGGAGCCATCAACTTTGATCTAACAGCTATTTAATATTATAAATGGTTTATTTAATTGTGTTAAAATACAGTTAATCTTAACTTAATCTTTGTGTGTTTGGTCAGGTTGTTATACTGCATGGAGGAGCGTTGTACAAGGACTCAAGTTTATCATGAGACGTTTAATTAAAATGCAACTTAGATCGATTTAATGTAAATTTGGATGTTATTCGGATATACAAACAAAAATGAACTTACTACTTGGGGAATAACTTGTTGTAGCTAACTTTAGCTATGATTAGCCTACCTTATGTGGTGTGTCAGGTGTTCCAGAAGGACCTCGAAGTTGACCCACGTGGTCAGAGTTGACCAAGCACATTAAAAGTTAAAGTAGTATACCCTGTTTTTGTCTCACTGCCACGTGATATATTTTGGACATATTTAAGTATGTTACTTTTCCATTAGAAATAATTCCATAAGTGCATTTGTAATTTCTGCTCTTGTCTTAAGTTTTTAAATCTTTTTAGCCATCATATGTTTGACCAGTCTTATGCAGACACGGCTTCACTTCCAACAAGTGTTCATTTTCAACTCAGAGACAAGAAGAGACTCTCAGAGTAAATTCCGAGTTGTGTTTCAACATTATAATATCCAATTTAAAAAGGTAGCACACACAGATCTTCAGGACAAAGTTGGCTAATCTCAGTTTCACCCCTTTATTCTGACCACGTCAAACAAACATGCTGACGTTTAAGTCTAGTGACCTTCATCAGGCCCAAACTCAGCTCTGATGAACGCTAAAAAAAAAGTAAAAATAAAAATGAATTGTTTGAAATACTAGACACAGAGTACATGTGCACCTTACACATTGAGTGTTGGGAGTGTGAAAGTGGCTGTGTCATGGTGTACGGAGGGTAAATGTGCCCCTGCTTGTCCGGCTGGTACAGATGACACCGTTGGTAGCCATGTAGGGTGACAGATGGGAGGCAGCTGTGGTGCTGCAGGGGCATAGTGATGGTGATGATGGACAGCACTTCCTCTTGGTTTGACATCTGGCCTTACGAAAATAGGGTTTCCCTGGTAACTGTCCTGGAAATACACATTTAGGGAGTTTGTGACAGACAGAGAGGACAATTTTGTGAAGGGTCAGAAATGAGACTTCTTAGAGAGAGAGAGTGTGTGTGTGTGTGTGTGTGTGTGTGTGTGTGTGTGTACCTGCCCAAGATATGTAGTTAGAGGAGCATTTGGCCCTCCAGGTGGCGATACAGAAGGCATGGCTTTCAGCATCATGTTGTGCATTATGATCTGGTGCATCTGGGCGTTTTGCATCAGCATCAGTTCCACCATATCTAACACACAGCATACACATACATATAAAACACACATGAATACAGTGAGACTCAGATAAGGTAGTTCTCTCTTTGCTGTTGCATACCCTCTTTGATGCTGCCCGCGCGTGGTGCAGGTGCAGGGTAGGGCTGAGGTGGGGGAATCTGAGTAATGAGAGGCTGCTGTTGTGGCAGCTGTTGTATAATGGTTGCAGGCTGCTGGGGTAGCTGCAGAGACAGACAAAGACGGGGAAATAATTAAGTCTTTTCCTTAATTAATGAACTCCTGGCAAGTCAGTCTGGGTAGCAGTGTCAATATATGTGAAAATAACATAGAGGGGCAAAAATAAATGAGAAAAAGGAGATCAGGAGATGGAAAAGAGGATTAAATACACTTAACAGACTGCATAGAAACAGAGAAACAGATCTGGAGGATTGGGGTGTTTTTGAGGTCAATGCTAAGTGTCTCACAGTCTGTTGGATGATGCGCGGAGGCTGAGGCGGGGCTGGTGGTGGCGGTGGAGGGGGCAGAAAGGGCAGAGCAGGGGCTGGCTGGTGGAATGGCAGAGGAGGCGGTGGCTGAGGGGCAGTGTAGAAATGTGACTTGTACTGTCTCTGTGACCCTCCCCAGGTGTGAGGTCTGTTGAGGTCCTCTAACATGTACTGCTCCTACACAGAAGATACAGTACACAAACGATTATACATTTCACAGTTACAGCTGAAAGATAAGACATTAAGTACTCTAACTTGCTGGGTGTGTCGTCTGTCTTTCTATAGTTTTATTGTCTTAATGGCTGAATGTAGGTATGCAAGGAATTACAATAATATGTCAATAAATGAAACTTTGTATTCTTGGAAAACAAAGAAATAATTTGTACAAACCCTGAGTCTTTGCAGTAGGTCCTGTTTTCGCCTCAGAGCACGGTGAAGTTGATCTAATTGTCCATCATACCGGCAACTCCCTGAACAGACAAATCAAGTTTTCAAAAACTACTCCTACTACTACTGTATAACACTCTGGTTATTATACTCGCTCCAGAACTCACACACATTTCCACTGTTGTTTTCCTGCAAGTGACATCTTGTGATATCTCGTGATAATTCAGAAAGAGACTCTGCTTAATGAGGCAATAACAAACAGACTGCATCAAGGTTAAGGTAAAGAGACACTTCAGACACTTATAATAACAATATGAGCCGCTATGTGTCAAAAATAATCACTTTAATAGACAAAGAATGACAATGTTTGATTGCCCTATGTGACTCCATTGCAGCTCATTTCATGGCTGCCAGCCACTGAGGCTCCCTCAGTACTGCAACAATTTCAGAAATTGTCTCTCTGATCAATTTACACAGGGAAATAGGGTCCAGGTTGAAAAATGCCATTAATACTTTTTATTTTTCCCCATGTCTGCTACATCTACTTGCTCTAATAGCTTGTTTTGAAGTGAATAAACATCCTTCTACCTTTTTAGGAGTCTTAGTCTCTTCATAGTGCCTAACTTTTATTACCGAGTTAATTTTACCTCTTAGTGTGTTAAAGTATTAGAAACTCATTTTACATTTTTTAATTGCCATCTTTTGAGGTCATAGGACAAGCTAAATGTCTATAATGAAGAATGTAAATATTCTGTCGAGGCAGGTTATGCTGACAGCTTTCACAGTTCGACATTTTTCATCACAAAGAAGTCTTTATTCTTTATTTGTATGTCTTTTGGTGTAACACAAATAAGTGTAAAAAACAACAACAAAGAAGTCTTTGTTATCTTACTTGCAGACTGGGCAGATTCTGCTCTGTCGTCCATGTTGTGCTTTTTGTTTTCCAGTCTCTAGAAATATAAGTAAAACAGACAAATAATGCTGAACTATTTCACTTGAGAATAGTAACTGTAAAAGTGAACAAAATCCAAGCACTATCTTTCCACATTAACAAAGTACAGACTCTCACCTACCTTCTTCAGCAGTTTGAGTTTAAGTCTTGTCATCTGATCAACCATGGAACTGTCATGCTGAAGGATTACAAAAAGCTTCCGTGTTACTGTAACATCTGCTGTGTGCTTGAATTTATATAATTTGTTGAAATACTAGACACAAACATAAAAACAGATATGCAAATATATCCTTTAAATATGTCATTTACCTGAAATCTTGGCATTTGGAGACACACAGACTTTTGTGTACACTGGTGTGTTTGAGTCTAGACTAAAGCCAGACAGTGGTTGCCATGGGACACACCTGTTTACCACTGGCTCTTCATAATGACCTGCATAACTACTTGGTTTCCATGCTGAGAAAGAGAAGAGGGAGTGAGACTTTCGACATCAAATAACCTGACTAGATTAGTTCAGATCCAACTTTCCCTTGATTGCACTTTTATTTAGATTAAAGCTTAAGAACTTGATCAAGTCACTGAAATGTCCTGTTTGAATATAGGCCTATTCTGGGCTAATTTTATTTAGAAAAACTAGTCTTTAGATGTCTAGATAAATTGGTGTAATCATTTGGGTTTCCGACAAATAAAACAAAAGGTCACACCGGTTATAATGGCTTGAATAGACGTAATATGAATGGCGGTGGCCTTTTGACCCTGTTTTGTAACCACACCTCAGCTGTCATACGTAAGTCAGTTCCTCCAGTCAGTGGAGAACTCCATACATTCACTTTCAAAACATAGGGGTGAGCGGAGGTATGTTTTGTATTAGTCTGTTCTGATTGGCTACGAGATCCGTCAATCCAAAATACAGCCATCTCATTGGTCAAGTAGACTCCAGTTTTGAATGATGTACAAGACAGGAGGTGGTTCTTAAGTGACACGCCTTCCCATTGGCTGAAGACGTGGAATGTAATAATCTGATTGGTCCATTCATTCAAGGAAACTCGATAAGGGCGGAGTTGAGCAGACTTGGCGGCCATATTGAATATTATCTGTTGACAGTTGTGTCTAAAGGAAGCTCAAAGATTTAGTTTTAGCCAACTTATGCCACAAGTGAAGATCTATTTTGCTTTTAAGCTGAATTAGGACCGATGTCCTAAACTCTTAATGGTTTAATTCAACCCAAGAGATGGATGACGATGAACGGCAAAAGAAAATAGCAGCTGGAAAAGCTAAGGTTTGTTGCTAACATTTAACGCACGCTAATACTGAATGCTAACAGTGGACGCTAGCCAACTCTTTTGTCATAGCTTTGCGTTTGTCCACTGCTCACTGCAGCCACCTCCAACGTTATTGTACGTTTTGTTTGTTGTTGCTTGGGTTCCGTTTTGCCCGTTAAATGTCAAGTACTCGTAACTTTAATAATTTGCCGCGCATATTCCGCGGGTTAGTCATTAGCTGAGATTGCACACAGCTAACGATAACAATAACATTTATGGAGTAGGGTAGTCGGCTAATGAGTTGAATTACTTCATGCATCGTTGAACTTGAAGTCCAGCAGAGACAGAAACATGCACCCATTTACAGAGACAAGGGAAATTATTTTCTAATATGTGAAATATATTTTACTTATTTCAAGAATGTTGCCCTTGAGCTGTGTCAAGGCAAAGTGCAGGTGCACCCAATGTTTTCGGCCTGTGGTTAAACTAACTTCAAAGTAGATATTACAGTGGTTAACAAACTTTTTGTGCCCAAGACAAAGGACAAGTCAAAATCTAAAGGCACACCTGTATTTATATCTATGCACAATAGCCTCAGTAAGGTGTGTCATCACTTTCATCACGACGTAAATGTTTGTTTTTATTTACTAACTTAAAATAATAATTGACAATCAACTGCTTCTCATGAAATATGTTATAAAGTGATTCAAGAATTGATTTTAAACTTTTTAAAATTACATCAGAGCAACAATAACAGCAATTTCAGTGGGAAATAATGTAAGATAATGCGATGTGTCACACACTTACAGGTTCAGTAAAATTCAATTACATTTTTTAGCTAGAGTTTGCCTCTTTGTTGGGAAATGGCTGTGATCCATCCATTACTTTCTGTATAGGCCTAGTTTAATATTGTAATAATAGTGTGTGGTTATCACAAAATCCCACGGCACACCTGGATTTGCATCACGGCACACCATTTGAGAACCACTGAGTTATTGCTTTTTGCAACCAAAACATACAAGCACATTTTTCCGACATGATATTTCCCTGTCTATAAATGTAATACAGGAATTACGGCACAGTCTCACAGGCTTGCAAACAATAAAATGACTTATTCTGAATCCTAGTGTTAGTTGTTAGATGTTGCCCGGTCTTATTTTGCTCTTTTTAGTTCCCCACAGTTTAAAGTTGTACATAATTGACACTTAGATGAGGTGATGACTGTATGGTTGACCAATATGGAGTGTCTCCTCTGGCATTTTTTTCTACTAGTCTGTGATAATTGCTACTGTGGTGTTTCAAAGATAGAAAAACAAGCAGCTGTGTTTACTTCAATAGGAGGTCATATTAGTGATGGGCCAATAATCAAGAATGGCCTACCCTATATTGACAACCAGGCTGAGTTGTCTAAAAACTAGATATAGGCTAAAATTAGGTCACCTGTTCAGAGTAGCTCAATGAATTGTATTTCTTGGATGTGGTTCATTTCCAGGTCATGGTACAACTCATTCAGACATTATAATGCGTAATACTTATCAACTGATATTCCTCATAACAGAAATCCTCCAACATGCCCCGAAGTCAGTCGGTAAGTATAGAAACTGGTGGCTGGCAGATATTTGATTTTGTCATGGGATTGTGGGTTCGTGGACATTATGTCTTTGTGATTTCAGTCTTTGTGCGTTTTGTTTTGTTTCTCTTGGGTGGACAATCAGGGCTTTCTTCTGCTTCTCTGCACCATGTGATTGCTGTCAGCTGTTGAGATTTAAGCCTGCTGCTCGTAAAAGACTGACTCTCAATGCAGGTTATCAAGACTGCAAACATGAGAGGAAATCTGTTTTGCATTAATAATTTCAATGTCTAATGTACATGGGTGACAAATTATAGGAAAGACCAACATAAGGTGTCTTAGTAAGGTGTTAGACCGCCATGTACTGCCAGAACAGCTTCAGTGTGCCTTGGCATTGATTTTACAAGTCCCTGGAGCACCATTTTTCCAAAAGATATTCCCGTATTTGGTGTTTTGATGATGGTGGTGGAGAGTGCTGTCTAATGAGTTGGTCTAAAATCTCCCATAGGTGTTCAGTTGGGTTAAGATCAGGTGTCGACTCATTTTTATACATGCTACAGAGCATGGCTGGATATTAATTGCTTAAATTTACCATGCAGTTCACCTGCATAGAGGCATCTGCATTTGTTATGTTTCTCCCCTTATTTATTCAGGTTTTCCTTTAATTTGTCACCTGCCTGTAGTTAGACACATACATACCCTGTCATGCTAGTTGCAGGCCATCAGGTGGTGCAGTGAGCCCATGAGATTTGGCAAGGTTCAATATGTTGCACTTGCATCTCACATGGATGGTGTTGCTATGGTAATGCAGTGCTGTCAGTTGCCTTTACTGTATTTTGCGCATCACAATGCTCAGATTTAATCGCCACGCTGAAAGCATTGCACGTAGGGATACAAATTACACACAAACATACCCCAAAAATAAATCAAATGGTCTTGGTTTTGACATTGATGAAAACACAATAGTATTATTCAGCAGACTAGTAATAAGATGTGGCCACAGTAAGCTCCATCCAGCCAGTTAGTCAGACTCTCAGTAGTGTGGAAGAAAGCAGCCTTGGGCTAAACACTGCTCATCTGGCTAATATTTCTTTCTGAGATGTGATGTGTGTTGTGGCAGGCGGAGGTGGTGAGCAGGGTGATGGAAGGACACAAAGGGTGGGGTTTCAAGTGATAATCTGTATGAAAGCAGATGAGCAGTGTGAGGTAGGAAGAGATTTAAGTGCGGTGGAGTTAGGGTAAAGATTGTTTTAAGCAAAGCTTTTGCTTTTAGTAGTCAAAAGAGGAGGATGATATGATTTGATGGATGCACTGCATGGTGCTAAATGGGAGCACAAAGCAAATCTACAATGCGGTTTTATAACCTGGCATGTAGCACGTCATCAGAATAAATGTGCATGCACACACAATGTTGTCATGCACATGCATGTGACTCATCATACAAAGCAACAAGTAGCTCCCCAGGTGCCATGCAATCTCAGATTGAATAGAGCATGCACACTCTGATGCTGCTCGCCACACACACGGCTCTGTCTCCTCCTCTCCATGTGAATGCATCTCCCAGTCTCCACCCTCTTCCCTCAGCCTAGACACATGCCATCCCCTATCCAGAGTTTGTGGATCCCTCTGCACTGTACGTTGGCTGTGGCAGGGAGTTTTAGGCTAAAAAGGTTGGGCACAATGTGGTTTTGCCTTCAGACTGCAAGATCAACATCTGGACAGCAGAGCAGCTGCTCTGATGAGGAGGAATTGACAGGTCTGACCAGCAGCAAGAAATGGAGTCGATGATTGACTGTCAGTTATTGATGGAGGGATTCATGAGGGTCTCTGTCACAATATGGACTGCTGTAATCTGATTTAAGCTGCTTAAAGAAGAGAGACCGGCTGAGAGAGGGAGAGAGGCAGCGGTAAAAAGAGGAGGAGTGTGTTGCAAAGAGAAACGGCCTGCAGTGGATTTGTACCAAATCAGTCCCGCTGGAATTCAAGCTAAATATCATGATTTGATTGGGGACGATGTTTTTTTTACTGTGAATGAACTTCTCTCTTGTGTTTTTTTGTCCTGTCATGATTTCAAGGGGAACTTTGTGATGCCTCCAAAAGCTCAGCCGTCTCTCCGTCTCTCACTATAACTTTCCTGCTTGCTGAGAAATGCAGAGACCGAGATGGATGTGCACTTTCTTTTTTTGAAATTCTTTTAACCTTGTGCTGTTTCTGGTCTGCGGAGAGGTTGTCCGATGTGTGTCACTAAAATCTGCACTTCTCGTGGGTTTGATACAGCTCCCTGGAGATTTGAGAATATTTAGCATCGTCACCTCATTTCAAACTTCTTTGTCAGGCTATGGTGTAGCCCTATTTTGGGTGTGAGTTTGGGATTTCTTCTCGCTTCACTGGGTGCTGTCTTTTTTGCTGCACAACTCTGACTCATCAGAATAAGGGTTTCTTTTCTACAGAGCAACTTGCACGCATATGCATTTAGACATTGCAACAGGATTTCAGAATGATGCTGTGATAACTTTTTCATTTTTCAACTGAGGAGATAAATCTGGACTCCAGTTCTCTCTCACCTTCGACCCCTGAGCTTCACCATGCTTATAGTGTGGTGGTGCTCAGTGGTCCTGACCTATGTGTCCATCTACCTCTCGCTGTCCTTCCTGCGCAGCTTGCTAGCTACCGACAGAAGCGGGCGAAAGGCGACGGTGCGGGGGCGCCGAAAAAGACGCAGAAGAGGAAGGGCCAGGCTGACTCGCAGAATGACGGAGCGACGCAAGGCCGCCGCGTAGAACCAGCACTTCCTTCAGCCAATGACAAAGAGCTGAACAAGAAGACCAACCATGAGGTACGTCACTGAGTAGGAGTGGCCGATATTGCCAAAATCTTCTGTCACGGTATATGTAATTTTATATCAAGGTAACGATATATATCATGATACAGTAATTGTTCTGTAAGTTCAGTTAGGAAATGGTTTGAAATAATCATACTGTACTTCAACAAATCAGCGCAGAAAATAATCTGCCTCGTGTGAATTAAAAACTAAAGACAAAAGAGTAAAACTACAATAGCCTCTTTGCATATGCCATCATTCATTGGTGTGCTGTCCAGATGGGGGGCAGCAACTGGAGGCCAATGCCTATGATTTGCACTCTTTACTGCTGTTACACTTGATCAAATTGGGAAAAAACAACGGCCACTGTAAGTCCCAAAAATAGTATGACGTAAAGGGGAGAAGTCGACTAATGTCAAATGTTAACATAAAGCTTTGTGTTGAAGATGCCTCGATTTGCATGTAGTTGCAATGTGCTGTGACGACGTCTCCGTGTTTTTAGCCATGACCCAGATTTTTAACGGTGTTTCACCTGACCTCTGGAACCGGTTGACCTAGCCTGACAGCAGTGCATGTACAGAGTAAAAATATAAAAGACACTTGTATTGAAGCACATTTTCTAACCTCATTTCAGTCGTGGACCCAACCATGTACAAAATAGTTATAGCCCATTACAGTCTTATACGCTTTCATCAGCTCCCTGTATAACGTTTTGGGGTGGGGGGTAAACGATTCCTAGATGCATTGCAATGCGGACGTGGATAATTCAGCATTGATTCACAAATGTCAATAACTGATTATGTACGTGTATGGTCATAACATGATGTTGACGGAACAAAAGAGGTGGAACCCGGCTCCTGGACAGTCTACAGTGCAGACGAGCTCAAGTTAACTTGTATTAATTCATCTTCACAAAGACAGCGGTGGTTGCAAGCTTGTTTTAATTCAGTGTCTAAATAATTACACTTGCGAGGGGAACATGAAGTATATTGTGAATACTTACGCCATCACCCAGAGACTAACATTAATGAGAGGAGCAGCGATCAGCATGTAAACCAGCTGACCAACACAGGCTGCTGCATTAACCAAATACAAACACCTCTGTGGTGAAGAAAATAACTCTGCTCAGTCTGTTTTACCTTAAAATCCCTGTGCCTGGCCTGCCCAGTGTCTTGGCTTTCTCCAGCGGTAACGGAGAGAGGAGCTGCTCGCAGGCGTGTGTATATCCCATATATATGTATATCCCACAATGGATAAGCGTTAGCATCCACAGATAGATACAGTCCAACAGACACCCCCTGGTTCAAAAGTAATGGTATGGAGGTAGGTTAAAGGGGAAAGGGACCTGGACAAGGGCCACACTGTATGCAAGTAAAATAATGTGTTTATTTCATAATGGATCACCAAAAATACAGTATGCTATACTTAATAGAAAGACAAGATTAAATATCATGTAACATTTTGATGCATTGTGATTCATCGATATCATTTTATTATCAAATTGTCACCCTCTGAATCGTAATCGAATTGTGAGGTGCCTGGAAATTCCCGCCCCTAGTAATGTTAGTAAAGTTAGGAGGTCTGGAGGGTGAAGTAATTTGTAACAATGATGGGGTCCACACTGGGGAAATCGGTCAAATTGCGTGAAAAGTTACTTTTCTTTATTTTATACTGATCACTTTTAACATGGGTTTCAATGTTCTGACATTACCCGCTGCCTGCAGATTCCTCTATTTACAAATCACGCAGTATAGCGAGGTATCACTTTTGCCCTCCATTTGAATTTAGCACGTCATAATAGTCACGTGATTGAAAACAAGCTATTTTTACAAAAAGGAAGCGTTAAGGTTCCTGACAACAATAGCTGTGTTTAAATTCAGGGGCTGCAGCCTTCAAAGCTGCATTTGAAGACCGATTGCGTCACATTGGCGCGACCAAGGCTGTCCCATTTCAAAGGGTCCTTCAAATGTGGCCGAAAAATGCAGCCTTCTGTCCTAGACTTTGGAGGATGCAATGGATGTGTCCTTCGTGGCCCAGCCTATCCCTAGATGCATTGCGCGCCGATTATATATTAAGTTAAGTTAACTAACTGTTGTTAAAATTACTGTTAGCTAAAAGCTCACAGCTTAAAGAATCTTAATTTAACATAAGTTAACCTGAAAACGGTCCATCAGCCTGAAATATATCAAACAGTGGTGTCTCTGGCAGTGAATCATCTCAAGTATAGTATCCGTTTGGCTGATGCGGTCCTCAAAGGATGTGGCTGACGTCGACCACGAAGGCCGCATCCTTCAAAGGCTGCAGCCCCTGAATTGAGACGCAGCTAATAATTTCAAGTGTTACAGGTTTCAGTATTGACAACTTGTTTGCTCAAGTTACGTTAACATGCGTCAATCACTAGATGGCTTGAGAATACAGCCCTGATTTTCTACATAGCCTGCTAACTCAACTATATGACTTACAGAGGCGACTGAAGAAATCTGATTTGAATGGATGTTTATATTATTGGTTTAATTAAAAGCAGCTGGTTATTTTCATCCAGCAGTAGCATGAAATCCCTGAGGACTGTTCAGGGGTCACACTACATGACCTCCTGTGTTTGTCTAATCTTGTTTGCTCACTGTATGATTTAACAAGTGGTCCGTGCCCCCTGCTCAGTAAACATACATTAGAGAAATAGGTCACTAACCATTACATTGCCTGTGGGGCATGTTGTCATAGTAACCTGGTCAGGCTTAACGGTGGTACTATTTACTGCCTTTTTAAAGGGAAAGTTCACATTATTATCAGGAAGAGTGGGAAAAATTAAAACAGTTTAATCCTATAGGAACCCCAGAAGCCGGAGAAATCGGAAGTTGAGAAGAACCAACGACAGAAGGATCAGCCCCCCATCCTGGAGCAAAGCCTGTCCCCTGTGGAAGATATTAGAGATGAGGAGCTCGCTGCACTCACTGGCAAAGAGCAGCTAAAGGTATGTACAGTCAATAAGTTAACATTTACAGAGACTGAGTTGCTTCTGCAGGGGAGCATTTTTCATAGTGCATGTTAAAGCATCTTCTTTTATGTCGTCTGTTTTTTGCTGTTAAAGACGCATCTGGGCTTACCTGTGACTCAATATGACTGGGTTTAATGTCATGAATGCATACTTGCACATTATAATCTCAGGCTCTAAATTCACGCAGTGGAAACTGGGCTCTGAACCGCCTCTATAAGTCAGCGTTCCTGTTTACATGCAGTGTGTTTAGATTTGGTCGGTCATATGGAGTAATTTGTCTTCATGCTTTGTTTACATGGAAGACAATTGGAGTCTTGTTATGGTATTTCTGTGTGTGTGATTAAGAGGGTGGGTGGGTGTGTGTGTGTGTGTGTGTGTTTGTGTTCTGTGTCATCACCAACCCATGGGGAGTGTAACTGTCTGCTCTTCTGCATGGCTGCTTGGCTGCACTGATCTGAAAACACAGCATGGTTCCTCTACATTATGTGTGTGTGGGGGAATGAGTTTAAATTGGGTGTGTCATGTTGTGGGAATGTAAAATGCCTGAAGTTATGTTAACATGAATTCAAGGCCTCAAATTGTCTTGGCTGTAGTGTCACATGGTGGATTACATATTGCATTCAGTTTTAGAAGTTTTATGCTGCATCCACACAAGTACGTTTTTGTTTTAAAATGCATTACTACTGCTATCGTTCACACCTCTCCCGCACTTTAGAGCCCCTCAAAAAGAGATCTTTGAAAATGCTGCCGACACTGTTTTAGTTTGAAAACTCCAGACTTGCGTTTTAGACTTTTGGAAACGATGACGCAGATATCCACATTTGCTTCCCAACTGAGTTGTCAGCTCTCAAGTCAAAACATTATAGTAAGGCCTACATACCTTTTGTGATTTTATTTTTGCTGAGAAAAGTCAGGACTTTTCATGCCTGCAAGGACATTTTACCACTCACTCATTGAATGAATTCTCACCTTCAACACTAATCCTGATACAACTCCCTCTCCACCAAACACAAAACAAAACTCCAGCATAATTAATCAGGCCACAAAATAATTGGCTCACCCCAAACTCCGCTCTCTGAACTGTACAACCGCTCAGTGATCAGGAAAGCCACCCACATAGGACTCTTCTCACCCCTTCCACCACTCCCTCCAGTTACCGCCATCAGGCAGGCAAAGTCCCACTGGCCTGGAAAAACATTTACAAGAAGTCCTTCATTCCCTCTGCAATAACCACCCTAAACAATCTAAAATAGACACTGCACTTTAACCTGCTTTTATCAGCTCCCATCCCTCCCCCCCTTTTGTGTGGTTACTCCTTGCTCACTGCCATGTCTTCCTGCAGCAAAGGATAATGCTTCAAGCCAGTAACGCTTTCACATGTCAATGTTTGTGCCTTGTAACGATTCCCAGTCTGTTTCCTGCCGCCTTGCCTGCCTTAAACGTATCAGTGTGGGTGTGGCCTTAAGGTAGGGGTGGGCAATATAAAGATAATATATCATCATTGATATATAAAGCTATATATCGTCTTAGATTTCGTGATATGGCATAAATGTTTTTTTCCCACAATTTAAAGGCAGCATTACAGTAAAGTGATGTAAATGTATCAACTTGCCAGACTTTTCTATTTATTTTATTGCTTGCCTCAACCCAGTCAGTTGTTAATTCCACATTATTGGTGATTATTGATTTTAAAAAAATGCAATTGTATTAATATTTTCTGGGGAAAAAACAACAATAGGATTCCCTACAACTTTGTTGCATCAGAGAGAGTATTTGGTCAAAAATATTATTCACGATTTTGTCTCCCAGTCCTAGCATTTATGAAATGCTTTTGAGGAGATTGTGTATTGAGATATTGCCGTAAAATATATTGATATAATTTACCTACCTTAAAGTGTTTGATTCATTGTCTTTTTATGTTGTAGGTAAACAGTATACTGTCTTCGAGTCTTATTTTCTGCTGGGCGTTATGTAGGAAATAAAATATCACAATATTTTTGACCAGATACCTCAATATCGATATTGTAGGATTGATGGGTGCTTTCACAGAATATTTACATAATGAGATTTTTGATCAATAATCAAAGTAAGTTATGTGGTATAAATGACTCAGTGGATGAAGACAAATAGTAGAAAATTACATCAATTTACTGTAATGCAGTCTTTAAAATTAGTAGACTACACATAAGATATTATGATAACCAAAAATCTAAGACGATACTTAGTCTCATATTGCAGTATTGACATCATATCAATATATAGCTCAGCCCTATAAGTGTGTTTATAGAGAGTATGTTCTAATAAAAAAACTCTACCCATACATTTATCCCACTTGCAGCAATTACAGCAGGCTGTGGAGAAGCGTAACGAGATAATTGCCAGGCTCAGCTCCAACCTGCAAGAGGCCCTGGCCAGCAGAGACCAGGTCCAACTGGAGGCACAGTCACTCGCTGGACAGATCCAGGCGCTACAGAGACAGCTCCAGCAGGTAAGTGCCACTCAAAGCTAATCTGCAGCAGCACTTCAGGATTATTGTTGCCAACAAATATGCACATCACTACTAATATGCACAGCAGCTGAACTTGTTCTCTGAATTATCTTCCATACAGACCAGTGTAGAGTTCCTGCGCATCAAAAGTAAGTCAGGGGCCGATGTCTTCAGCTTTCAACAGCAGCATCAGCTTGGCCATTGCTCCCAAGATGCAGACATCAATCATAAGGAGGCACCATCAGGGGAATCTGGGAATGCAAGTCCTGGCTCCCAGTCAAGTGTTGAAGGCTCCAGCGCTGGCATCGAGAGCGAGACAGACACTCTTCTGCACAATCTGAGGGCCGAGCTTGAAGAAGAGAGGGAGAACAGCCAGCGCATATGTGCTGAACTAGCAGAGGAGATGGAGAAACACCAATATGTGCTTTCCCTGCTAGAGGAGGAGAAGAAAGGCAGGGAGGAGGAGCGAAAAGAAAGGGAGGCACAGCTGCAAGACCTCCAGACCCAGTTAAGCGTAGTCCAAACTCAGTGCCTTGAGATGCAGCAGTACAAAGAGGAGAAGGAGAAGCTGAACAGAGAGGTGCTGGAGCTGAGGAAAAGACTTCAGGAGGAGGGCGATGCAGAGAGGAGGTTAAGTGAGGAGGTGGCCAGCTCTGCTCTTCGTCTCCAGAGACAGGAGGAGGAGATGCAGAGGCTCAAAGAGTCGCACAGAGAGGAGGTGGAGAGAGTCAGGCAGCTTTTGGAGGAGAGGGAGAAAGAGCTGAGGTTCAGAGAGGAGGAGGTCATAGGACTCAAAGCTTCTAAGAATCGGCAGAACCAAGCAAAAGCTGGTTTTAGTTATGATGAGAAGATCAGTGTAGGTGAGGCCAATGTGGAAAGTGGACCTGATGACGACAGCATGAATGTATCAATACCTGGGGATATTCTGATGGAGCGCTACCTGTCTTCAGCTCCTCTTGCACACTCACAATCCTCAGTGGTCAATGAAAGCTTTGAGCACTGCAGTCAGCTGGACATCTCTGCAGATTACAGGTTAGAGGAATGCTAATTGTTATCGGTTTGTGTTTCTGTTTTATAGGCTTATTTAATCCCCTAATTTCTCCCCCTGCCTCTCCTTCACAGTTTTGAGCTCAACAGTGAAGTGCTGGGAGACGAGCCTCTCTTGTCAATCTCAAACCGGATCCCCGAAGAAAGCGACAACCGCCACAACACCTCTACCCCACAGTGCTCCCCTGGCATCCCCGTGGTTGATGATTCCCACCCTCAGACTCCATCTCAGTGGCTCCACAGCTCCACTGCCGGCGAGCTGGAGATGAGCAAGCTGTCCGAGCAGCAGTTTGAGGAGACTGACCTGGAAAAGGAACTGCTGAATCAGCAGTGTGTGGAGCTCCGCGAGGAGCTGGCTCTCAAGGACAGGGACTTGAATGTGTTAAGGGAGGAAGTCATCCAGAGTGCTGAAGAGCTGGAGGAGGCCAGGAGCAGGTAATGGAGTTAATTGTCTCTGCCACGGGTAAGCCTGGAGGGGATCATGAGTTTGGATGTGAGTGTGCATGTGTGTATCTGCCGGTCTGCAGCTCATCTCATATGCTACTGAACCAGCCAGCCCTAATATTTTGTATACACACTTATGTATGCACAAAGACCTCGTGGTTGCGATAATTCACGATCTCTCTCTCTTTTTTTTTTTTTCTTTTTTTTTTGGGATTTTAATTTTTCAGTTTATTATATTACAAATGTATAATTTCTTGGTATTCACCAGGGCTGTCCCCTACCAAGAATTTTCCTAGTTGACCAAAAGTCGTCATTTAGGGCCATTAGTCAACTAGTCGCCCACATGTTTATGATATTAGTTTGATTATTAAATGATATATTTTGGGCGGGGCAACACAATGGTTTGAGTTGAAGGTGTGAGAAAGAATAGTATCAGTAACATTGTTAACACTGTGCTACATTACAGAGAAATACAAAACCGTACTAATGAACCTTCATTAATATAGGCCTATATTTTATCTACAAGTGCACGTCATACACTGAGCGTTAATGACGCTGTGGGCTAATGGGCATGTAGCTACTTCCATGTTTCACATGATACGTCATGTTTGTAGTCGACCAATGACGATGAGTTTACATATCATCTTGGGTTCGTCCTTCACCTTCTCAAAATGATCCCACACTTTGGATTTCCTGCCCGACATGTTATTAACTAGCCTGTGGAATAACCGCAGGTACCAGCCCTGGAAATTAGGGACAATGCAGGGGGTGGCTAGCCCTGAACTAAAATGATCAACTATACTGTATTTATCAGACTGAATTTTATCCTGAAAGTATCTTAAAATCTATGTTAAAGCTTTTGGATAACAGTGAATTTACCTGAACTCATTTACTAGTGCTGAAAAATATAAATAGGTGTATTATCTCATGCAAAGTGGCTCTATGTTTTCATTGGTTGCTCACAGCTACTTTACAGTTTGAAACAACTCAATAACTTTAATGAACTATGTTTGTATGCTCAGGTGGGCCCAGGTAACAGAAGAGCTCAGACAGGCTCTCTGGGAACTTGACGAGGAGAAGGAGAAGCGGAGACACGTTGAGGAGGAGATGAACTTGAATGCCCACGAACAAGACAACCTGAAGAACAAACTCAGTGCCTTAATGAACACAAGAGAAAATGCAGTAATGCTGACAGGAGAGGAAGCTGCTGAACCCTCCCCACCGGCCCCTGCTACCTCTCCATCAGAGGAGGAAGATAAACTGGTGGGGGAGCTAAAAAATGAGCAGGAGAAGGAGGCTGGTTTCCCGTCTCATCAAAAACAGCAGGAGCTGCTGCTGTTGTCGCCGCAGGAGATAAAGCAGCCTGCAATCTCTGCCAAACAGAGCCCGGAGCTTAGAGATGACAACCAGCTGCAAACACTACAGGTACACCAGTATGATAAGTGGGTCTGTGTGAACAGCTTAATAGGACTGTAAACATGCCAGTCTCTGGGCGCAGTTGCTTTTTAATTTACCCAACTCAATTTAGGATGAATGGAGTAACAATAGACAGCAGAGATGTGTTTGTGCTTAAAGGCTTAAAAAAGCTAAAAGAATTTCCTTCTCTTCCTTTTCTCAAGGCTCAATGTGAACTTCTCATGTCGGAGCTAGAGGAGATAAAAACAACGCACAAAACCACAGCAGCCCTACTAGGCCAAAGGACTATAGAGCTGGACAACACATTAAAGGAGCTCAAAACTACACGTGCGCAGGTTGTGAATGTTCAAACAGAGGTGGAAAGATTGCAGGAGGAGCTGGAGAGGAGCCAGGGCAGGTTGGACACTGCTGAAACGGAGAAGAATGAACTGGAGTCTCAGATCTTGTGTTTGAGACAAAACCTGGCCAACCTGGAGGAGGCTCAGGTTCAGGCAGCGCAGGAGAGAGATGAGCACAGGAGGAAAGAGGAGGAGATGGACGACCGGATTAAGAAAATGGAACAAGTCTTAGAGGAGGAGCTGGAACAGTTTGAGAACCTGCTAAAAGCCAAGGATGTTGAGGTGAGATATATGAAGTATTAAGAGTTGGTTTATTTTTGCTCTGTGAGAATGAGATTAACATGATGTACGAAATATTTTTTACAGCTGACTGAAGAGAAGGAGAAATGGGAGGAGGAGAGACAGGAGAAGGAGAAAGAGCTCCTGGATGTGAGGGAACACCTGGAGGAGGAGGTGAAGGCTCTCCTGGAGAAGCAGCTCATGGCTGTTGAGGAGGCCACAGAGAGGCTCAAGACATCTCACCAACAGGAGATGAAAGACCTGATGGAGAAACATCAACAGGAGGTGGGATTACAAACTAAAGAAATGTCATTGCTTTTACAGATTTATCATGGTGTTCATTTTTGAAATATTTATTTTTACTCCCAGGAACCATATTTCCTTTTCATGTCACTCCATGGTTACTTCTCTGTAGTTAGTTACTTGTGCATTTTTGTATTCATACACACATTACATGCCGTCTAACAATATTTTTATATTTGGGGGTGCTGAAACCCACATTGACGGTATGTGTTTGTTGGTTAGTTATCAGGATATATAAATATTTTTAGCATTGTAAGAGGGAATTTTCGACCATTTTTATGTTGTGTCTCACTGAGTAATTTAATATGGATTCAGAGTATATATTTGTCCAGAGTTCCTGCAGATTCTTAAATGTCTTGAAAGCATTTAAAATATTAATTTAAAAAAATAATTTGAATTTTAATTGATATGAAAATGTCTTGATCTTTTCAAAAGCCCTAAAAATGCTAAGACATGCAAAGTAGGATTTTATGAACCTTTTTTCCCTCTCTGACGTTGCGTTTTAAAATCTCAAAATAATTAATAACATCTATTTTTTAAAATAATTTACTTGAGTCTTACTTGAGTCAGAAAATCCCGCACACTACTGGGACCTTTGTCAAGAGTTTTCAACACCCTAAGGGCAGCCTCTAGCTCAGTGAGTAGAGTGTTTGCCCCATATAGGCTGAGCCCTTTGCACTCACCCAGGTTCAGTTCCATCTTGTGGCCCTTTGCTGGGTGTCTTCTCCATTCTCTCTCCCCCCTTTCCCATCACTCTCTAGCTATACTGTGATAAAGGCCCAAAAATAATCTTTAAAAAACATAAAGAGTGTTCAACACTCTTGACGAAGGTTCAGTAGGACCGAAACATTAGTGTTATTAATAAATTGTCAAGCTGAATGAGAGCAGTGTGTGGGCTTTTCGGTTCAAAGACTCAAGTGATAGTTTCCAACACACTTATATCTGAGACAGTTGGATGTGCAGATACCTCTCTTCAGACACATTAAAATAATTGACCAAATGCTCCTCACATTAATGTTACACAAATAAAGATAGTAGAACCCACAAAATGCCTATTTTGTTTTTGGCTGCGATGCTGAGAGCAGATGATCCACTGTCTACTACCAATCTGTCACTCTGCCCTGGGCAAAGTCCAAATTCAACCAAAATTTGCTTTTCAACAAAGATTTCGCGGCATGGCTGAAACTGATACAAGGCTCATTTTATTTTATACAAAATCACAATAGGAATCAAGGCAATGGAATCCCACATGCAGAATGAAAAACACAAAATCGCCAACAAACAGCAGGTGTTTCACAGTTTTCCCTATCATCATCTCCGTCATGAGACAAAAAAGTCATATTTTATATTACAATAACATTGGGGCAAAATTGTTACTAACCCTGAGTACTTGATGTCGGTTCATGTTTTTTTGTTTTTCTTTAGGTTTTGGTTAATAGTTTGATTGGCCTTAATCTGTAGGAACCCAGTTGTTGTAAAAATGGACCATTAAAGTAAAAAAAGAGGACTGTGTGGCATTAGTGCTGCTAAAATATGTGTTAGCACCTTCCTGTCTTGTAATTTTCTGGATATGTTTGACTCCATTAATTCCTAGATTACTGAGTTGAACACTCACCTGGAGTCAGAACTGCTGAAGCAGCGTGTCACTATGGAGGAGGAACAGAAGAGACAGATCAGCTTAATCAAACAGGTATCAAATTAATAAGTCTCTAAGTTATTAAACTTTTTGCTTTCTGTAGCGATTCTGTGTGTTATTTTTCAGCTTCTCACGTCTCCCATTATCTGTCTCGTCCAGGTGACTGAACGTGAGCATGAGAGGATGATTTCCGAGCTGACTGCCAAACACATTGAGGAGCTCAGTCAACTGAGGACAGAGGTGTCGTTAGAGCTGAGGGAGAGCATGGAGGCTGCCCACCAGGCTGAACTGCAGCAGGTGCAGGTACACTATATATATATGCGCACAAAGGCGCAGTGTAACATCGTCAGACACAACATGCTGCATGATAAATCTTCTGTCTCGCTGTCTTAGCTTCTTTCCTCCCTTACATAACCATTTCATAGTGAAAGGGATTTTGTCACACACAATGACTTACTTTGGAGTTTAGACATTGAATCCTACTTTTTATAAATTGCTATGGAGGATAACAGTGTCAACTTAATGCCTAAAATGTAAATATAACACTTGATCCTCCTTTTCCCTCCAACATGCAGTCACTTCTTGGCTCAGGAAAAGCTCTCACACAAATCGTACCTTATGCTTCCATTTCCTTCAGGTCCAAAAAACCAGCGAGCTTGAAACCTTGCGTCTGAGCCTGTCCGGCGTCCACATGTCCCAGCTGGAACACTCCCAGACGAATTTGCAGCAGGAGGCTCTCACCAAGGTCCAGGCCTCCTTGAGGGAGACATTTGCCAAGGAAAGTGCACTCCTGCAGGCCTGGCATCAGTCAGAGCTGGACCAGATCAGACGGCAGAACCAGGAGCAGCAGGAGAGACTGCGTGAGCTGCATCAACGAGACATGAGTGAGTGCAGACAGGAGTGCTGTTCAGCTCTTCAGTCAGCGTTCTTTTTCATGTTCGCCCGTAGGTGCACTCAACATGTGAGCCATTATGCATGTGGGCGAGTCACTTTTATTCTTTAGAAGTAGACAAAGTAGAGCACAGTGACAGATGTAGCCTTCACGTTCTTTGATGTGGGGGAATCTTAACATTTGTTTTGTGTATATATGTGCAGATGAGTTGAAGCAGCAGTGGGAGACTCGTGTTGCTCAGGAGAGAGCCGCCATGGAGGAAATGCAGACCAAAGAGATACAGGTCAAGCCTCATAGAAATTGTTATACAGATGTTGCATCTGATAGGGCATTTTTAATTTAAACATCTGCCATTTCATTATTATATCATATTTGATTCTTTTTGATCATTTATTTCAATCCGTCTTCTCTTTCTCTCAGACTCTTAAGTCACAGTGGGATAAGGACGTTGAGAGCAACCTCCAAACATCTCTCTCAGAGACCCAGAACAGCCTCAGTGCCACCCAGACAGAACTCGCCAGCACCCAGGCCTCCCTCAACCAGATCAATACATCTCTAGCTGAAGCCCAGGCAGCTCTGTCGCAGACCCAGTCAGACCTGCGGGAGTCATGTGCCAAGCTGGAGGAACTCCAGACCACCAGTAAGGAGCAGCACCAGAAACTGGAGGAGGAGCTGACACAAGCCCGGGTTGACAGAGACACTGCTGCTCGTGAGTTGCCTCCCCTCCAAACTCAGTGTGCATTCATCCAGTAAGGCTGCACAATCCTCTGACTTAACTATTTTATTATAATTTTAATCTGCATTCAAATACACATGGTGATAGACAGTCATGCTGACTGCCATGTCTGCCGATATTAGAGCTTTGTACAGTCATTGTTCGTGTTCTAGTTTATATAAATTGCTTTGCTCACTCCTTTGTGAATATTGCTTAGGTGCTCTGGAGGAGACTAAAGTAGTGCTGAAGGAGAAAGAGCAGCTAGCACTCCACCTAGAGGAGAAGGAGCAGCAACTGCAGCAGGAGGTGAGTTCACTGAGACACATTAACATGTATTTCAGTTGCCATTTATTTTTTATTTAAGTCCATGGAGCTTATTTAGAATTTTTCTCATATTGCAGACATTTTACCCATTTATCTTGCATCAATCTATAAAACAATAGGAATCTCGACCTGCTATTAAGTGGACAGTAGAGACACCTCTCTGTCAGGCTGACAATGTGAATAAGAATTTGTTCTTAATTGTTTGCCTAGTTAAATAAAGGTTAAACAACAATAAGATAAAGTTCTCTGCTGAGGATGCCATCACTCAGCTGTATCTTTACAATGCAAATAGTTGTTCTAAGGTCATATACAGCTCCTTGAAATTGAAATCCACAGAACAGTAAGTTTTATTTAAAAACTAAAACAATGATTTCTCTCTGTGACCTCTGTGAACCAGGTTTTGCGCCTTCAGGAGGAGAAGACCTCGCTAAAACAGAGCTCAGAACAAGAAGTAGGTCAACTGTGGACCCAGCTGGAGAGCATGAGAGCCAGTCGCCAAGAGTTGGGAGGTGAGGTTGATGCACCAGTCTGACATTTGCTTGACACAAGGCTGTATTTATATTCATTCCATTTATTTAACTACTCACAGTTAAGATATTCAAAACTTCCCGACAACGACAGCTCTTGTCTGTGATGTGACATGATGCACAGAGGAAAAAAGAACTTGACTGCATGCGTGCTCTTACCTTTTTCTTTCCTTGCCGTCGACCTTATTTTCTCACAGAGCTGAAGGAGCAGCTGCTTGCTCGCTCATCTCGTGTTGATGACATTGAGCGCCTGAAGACAGAGTTTAATGAACAAAAACGGGAAATCAAACAGCAGAATGAGGCTGAGCTGGAAAGCCTGAGGAGGTACGAGAGCACATTCTTGATGCATTTACTCTCATAAATGTCTTTACCTCCATTGTTTTTCAAGGTTTGAAATGTTAAGAATAAAAACCGTGGTTGTTTATCACATCCTGCATTATTTAAGCCACAGACAACATTGTCAGTTAATCTGTGAATTGTCCTCTTCCTGCCCTTTCACTGACCAGTTTATACACGTTTTACCTTCATCCTCCTGTAGGTACTTTGAGCAGCGATTGCGTGCAACAGAGGAAAGCTACAGAGAAGAGATTGCTCTGCTCCAGCTGAGGCTGGTGGAAAGTGCCTTGGAGGAATCTGTGCTTAAAACTGCAGATGACAGGTAGGTCACTGTGTAATATCTGTGACCAGATACATGTACTGCAAAGTTGGATAAAATTATTTTAATATCACTGCCTCTGCTCTCTGTTTCAGTTTCATATTTCAAAGCCAAGCTGAGGAGGAAAAAGATCATGAGCTTTCTGACACTGGCCTCAAACTGGAAACACACCAGGTGCGTACATTTTGTGTGAGGAAATAAAATGTCTAAGGCATTTTGAAGACCTTCTGTTGATGTGTGATATTCAGCACTTTGAAATGTTTTAATAGAATTTCAGGTTTAATACATACAGTTTGTTGTTGTCACTGCTCATTTCCTTTTATATGAAACAATTCTAAGATTATATTCATGTACATTCACTGATAATATTAAAGAAGACAGTATTTTGAAATTGGAACAGTGTAAAAAAGCAAGTTAAGGAGGCTTATTTTGTTCAAATGGAAGGATGCCCCTCCAACACATGGCCAATGGATTAGAAATTATGTGTTGCATCCACCAAGAAGAAATTAGATGTACCACTAGGGAGTCCACCAGAAAATTTTATATCACATGGCAGCCATTTATTTCCTTTCTAGAAGGTACAGCAGCTACCAACATATCTATGTAACCCAAGTTTTTATATACTTCTCATATTATCATTATTGATTTTATTTTATTTTATTTATTTATTTAATTACAGAGATTTGATGTAATTGTTCTGTGTTCAAGCTGTCCACTTTTTTATATTTAAAGATACAAAAGACCTTGATTTAAAAAAAAAAAAAGAAAGAAAAAAGAACAAGTTAAAAAGAGAGAATATTTTTCAAAATAAATAATACAAAATGAATTCATTAAATAAATGTGTATATACTGAGTAAAATACACAAATCTAAGTCTAAGAATAGGAACGTAATTCAGATAAGGCAGTCTAGGTAAATTGATTTCTTGTATCTTCCCCTTTAGTTTTCCTTATCTTCCACAACCTCTCCTCTTTATCACAATTATCTTATCATGTTATTTCTCATCCAGGAAGCTCATGACAGTTTGCACCTTCAGCTAGAGGAGAAACACGCCGTGGAGCTTGCCAGTCTACGATCTTCGTTGACTCTTTCCTTTAAGGAGGAGCTGCGACAGGTCAGACACAAACTACTAACTTTGATCTTTAATGCCTCTGTAAATACAAAACAGAAGAAGGTGATATGAGAGAAGCTCTGGGTAGAGTCGCACAGTATTGTCTCATTCATAACATGAGAGAGACATCTCACTCACTCACTAATCTGAGAACTAGGGTTACGCAACCATGCAGTGTCAATTTGCACGATAAACACGTTGCAAAAACTGGGACTTTGCACAATATATTTTTTTTTTGAGCTGGATAAAAGGGAGTATCAGTAGATAACTGCTCTTTGAAATGTAATTATCATTCCTTTTTTTAAATTTATGTCTTTTGTGTTAAGTTCAGTGTTCAATTTGTAAATAATTTCCTGTCATTTTTTAAATTCTACAAGCAATTTGTTGCATTTTCTTAGTACACTAACAAGCAACAGAAAGGCAGAACTAACATCACACCTAATTATCTGTTTATGCATCATAAGTAATATCTTTATTGCGATATTCAACGTGATTTTGCCTATTATTCTCATATTGTGCACCCCTAGCTCTTGGTACTAAGTACCAGTAGATGAAACAAACAAATAATGCTGTCATAGAGTTATTATTATTGTTTGAATATGGGATAATGGCACACATTTTCAGACATGTTCAGAATGTTGCAGGTGGTTGTTCACATAAAAACTGAACCTATAAATGAAAAAAGAGCTACACAGGAAGACATTTTGAACCTCCAGTTCACATGAGCTTGTTTTTCTTGAGAGGCCACTATATTTGAATGGTTGTTGTTTTAGTGTGGATTTTTGTTTTATATGTTGTATCCGTTGCATTTTAATGTGTTTTGATTGGCTGCTACCTTGGCCAGGTCTCTCGTACAGCTGAGTAATCATACTGTGATGTGAGTGTGAATGTCAGATTGTCAGTTTCAGAGTGTAACATAGACACAGCATGCCCTAATCCAGCGTTGGAAAGATGTTGGCAAAGTGGATTTCTGACGCTATTTGATTGTTCGACAAGCAGTTCTCTTGGAGTTTACTGCCCCATTTACTCTTTCATTTACTTGTTTTGTATTGTTGCGCATACATTAGGTTCGTTCAGACCTCACTGACCACTACTACGAGGAGCTGCAGGAGAAGAAGACTCGCCATGCCCTGGAGCTGGAGCAACTCAGAGCCAAACTTTCTGACCGTCACTTACAAGGTACTTCACACACACATATGAAAAGCACAGACATAGTATTAAGAAGTTATTAAAGTTAAATAACTCAAATATCTTTGTCGCAGAGCTCACCAGAGTTCGCTCGGAGGCAGCACAGCAGGTTGAGGTGAGAAAAGATAATCAGATCATTTATGAAACAAATTGCACACTGAGTTTATGGGTTGTATAATGTGAGTTTTTGGTGATTTTAATTAGGTGGAGGTTGAGCAGAGGATGTGGTGTCACACTGAGGAGCTGCAGACAAAGATGACCACCATCCACACCCTGGAGAACAGATTGGCTGCCATGAGTAAACGACATGATGAAGAGCTGCAAAGCCATACACAAAAGGTACACACTCATATCTAGGTCTGCATACTATTAAGCTACAAATATGCTGATAGCTGTACAGAAACACAGATTTAATGATACAAGATGGGAATTTCAAATTGTGACACTTATATATATTCCTGCCTCCTCCTACAGTTGAAACAGGAGTTTGCTGTGGAGCTTGTCCATCTGGAGGAGGCTCTGAAACAGGAGAGAGAAGATGTGCAGGAGGAGATGAAGAGGCTGAGGGAAGATCTCCAAGACAAGCATGAAGCTGAGCTCTCTGCCCTGAGGTCAGACCTGCATGGAGAGATGAAGGAGGAGAGAACACACCTTGTGAAAGCACTTCACGAGGAGACAGAGAAGTTAAAGTCTCTACAGGCGGCACTGGACAACGATGAGAGTAAGATCATTTGTAAAGGCTCATGTCAGATCATTACAGCTTCCAGGCAGATCAGATATCTTTGGAAATGGAGTATACTTAAGAGGCGGTTTCCCATCAGCTTGTAACATTGTTTTTCCTGTCTTTCAGGCCCACAGGTTCTGATAGTGCGGCAGCGACTGAAGGCCCAGTATGATGGTGAGCTGCAAAGGGCAAAGAGCACCATGGCAACAGAAATCAAGGAGCTCACTAAGCTCCTCCAAGAGCAGGCTGAGGAGCAGCTACGCCAAGCACAAGAGAGGTGAACTGTACTCAAAATCCTGAAGTCCTGATTGTAGCTGGAGGTCAATGATTTGTCAGTAGCCCCTTTCACGCTGCCAGATTTTCCAAGCATGTTGGGCCGTTTTGCCGGCAAGCTGCGAGCGTTTAGACACACACAGCCGGATTGGCGAGTTGATCCGAGGTGCCCAGTTTTCCGCCTCGTAGGGTAGTCATATTGGCGGAACCCTTTTAGTTTAAAACGGCCGAGGCGGCCTTCTGCCACAGGAGGGGCTGTTGATGACGCTGCACGTGCAACCCGCTGGCGGTGGATAAACAGGAAACGGCTGATAGCAGGAATTAGCGAACAGCTAGTAGCAAGAGGGAAACACAAACCTGACAGACACTGTAAAGATGAGCAACTGAGGAGACAAAGAATTGCACGCCCTCCTTGTCCTCGCAAACAAAGAGGCCATTAACCGACAGATGACGGGGACGGTGAAGGACGGGCTGACTTACGAGAGAATCGCATAAGGACTGACCAGCCGCGGCTTCCTTCCCACGTCACTGTTTACGTCACACGCTGAGCTACACGTTACTTGCTCACGCCCCTCATTGCCCCGAAAAAAGGCGCATTCTGTATAAACAAAAGTAGGTAGGTGGCATTTTGCTGCACTCCCCGATTTTGATTTTATACTGCCAATGCTGGAAAAAAGACTGATTGGGCTTTCCTGCAAATTTGCACAATTCCTATCTAAAAGGGGCTAGTGGTTAGACCCTGACACACGAGTCATTTTTGTATTACTGCTACAGTCCCTCTCCTTCCAGTGAACCACCAAAAATTAGCATCCCACATACATTTTACACTGGGGATGGCTCCTATACCATGAATTACACATTGATGTTTGTCAATTTAAATGAGAATTTTGCAGCGCAACAAGGTCACAGTTTGTCATAGTGTCATCTAGTGTGAAACCACTTCATGAGCTACATCTCTTGTCTCTCACAATGTATGTCACAAACAGCAACATGGCCGTTACCTTGGCACATTTTATTTTTTCTTATCTGATGTGTTTTATTCAGTGATTCCTTGTCTTATTTATCAGCTGGGTAGTTAAAAAAAAAAAAAAAAAAGACCTGTTGCTCATATGAGTAACGTTACATCCTGGCATGAAACACACGAGCACTGTAGCTTCAGTGAGAGGGTTAAAATGTCACTTAGGCAACTGTTAAATCTTTCTAATGATGTAATTTCACAGTCAACAAAGTTTGACTTTCTTGACCTGAAAAAATTTTTTTTTTTATTTGAAAAACATCAAGTGTAATTTATTTGTCTCTTGTCGTTGACTATGGTACATTTGTTATTGTTATTTATTTATTTATTTATTTATTTATTTTCAAAAATTAATAAATAAAATAATAAAATATATATTTATTTATTTATTATTTTTATTTTATTATTATTTTTTAAATAAAGTCTATTTTTTTTTATATAATTTTTCTTTTCTTAAAAAAAAACAAAAACAAAAACAAAAAAACCCATTAGAGATGCAGATAGGTACGGACATTAAATTCAAAAGTCAATATCTTTTTTTTTTTTTTTTTTTTTTTAGTTAATTGCTTATTATATAAAATGTAAAAATAATTAGAAAAATAATTTCCAGAATGGCGTTATCAAAGTGGGCATTTTGTGGCGTACAATCCAAAACCCAAATTTATTCAGTTTACATTAAAACACAGAATATTAGCAAATATTATGTTTGAGAAATGTTTAACTGATCAAATATAGTGTAATTTTCTGTCAATCAGCACTTCAGCAGTGTAGGTAATGAGAGGCGTTACTTTTTTCCCTAAGAGTATTCTGCCTTGTCTCGCCCTGCTGTGCTGTGATCGGCTAGTGCTAACTCTAACCATGAGCTCCCTGCCTTAGCGCTAACTGTGTCCGACTTCAATGTGTCGACATGACGAGCATCAGACAGTAACGGCGCAGTAGGGCGGGACCAGTCAAATAACTCTTGGGGGAAAAAATCTGCTGATGGGAGGCTAAAAAAAGCACAGTCCCCTTTAAAAGCTGTTTTAACATCTATTTTGTGTGACAGAATTTCAGCTAGTGTTGCTGTATGATTTAAAAGTAAATGCTGTACACCAAGTCATTTGGTGCATAGCATTCTGGGACTGCTCTTTTTTTCTTAAATCCTAACAAAATCACATCAATTTCATCTTAAGGATCCTTGAAAATGCTTTGTTTTGAGCAATCTGTGGTATTTTATGTCTTTAGGTTCCAAGAGGAAAAAGCAGCGCTGGAGGAGAGTTTGGCCCAAAAATCAGAAATCTCTCTGGCAGAGCTGAAGAACAAACATCAGACTGAGCTGGAACACGAGCGAGCGACACTACTAAACAAACACTCTGAAGAGAAGGACGCACTCAATGCCAAACACAAAGCACAACAAGATTCACTCAGTGCCAGTCACAGGGATCAGCTTGCAGCTACGGCCGCAGAGCTTGAGTCCAAACTCAAGCAGCTCGTTGCCTTGGAAGCAGCCCTCCATTCCAAACGAAAGGCAGACCTTGAGAGTCTGGAGGCCGTTTTTCAGGAGACCAATCAGGCTCAGCTGGAGGCTTTAGAAGCGGAGTTGACTCGCAGACACCAGGAGGAGAGGGATGAACTGGAGAAGAGGATGCTGGGTAATATGGACACTTTGGAGGCCACATACCTGAAGGAAGTGCAGGTAAGGACACAGAATTTGTAATGTCACACTGAGTACACAACACTGCTGTCGCTTAGGATTTCTCAGTTTGTCAGTACTTTGAAAGCCAACATCTTTTTTTTTTATCTCAGACTCTGCGTGATGAAATTGTGCAACTTGAAGAGAAATATAGTCAAAACCTGAATCGCCACAAGTCAGAACATAAGCAGATAATGGAGCGCCACGCCGCAGAGCAGCTCTCAATCAGAGAGGACCTGAGGAAAGAGCTGGCTCAGGTGCACATAGAGAAGTTTAGTGCCATGGCAGCAGAGCTCAGCCACGTTCACAAGGTGAGACATACAGTCATCAGTCAAATTTAAAATTTCAATCAACAAGCAAAGTTACACATAATCAACAACTTCTACACTTGACTTTTATCAAAATGTTTTTTTTTTATGTCTCTGTTTGTTTTACAGATGGAGCTGGCTGCTCAAAAAGAGGCCTTAGATACTGAACACTGCAAAGCCCTGGAGACCCTTAAAAAGCAGGTACTTACCAGTACTTTTGTTTCCTAATCTCATAAAAGGCCAAAATTTTAAGTGTCTTCTCATGAGGACACTGGCGATTATGGCTTAATAGTTTGCAGTTTACATGTTGACATAAATAAGACATATTGATTATTAGGTGATGTTATTTTCAGATGCAAAGAAATTCGATATCTAATCACAGCAAAAAAGTCGTTCCTGCTGATTGAAAACATATTGGTGCTTGGCCATCACATACCACTGTCATTCCTAACTTGAAACAGCATTTCCTCACTGTCGTAAAATGCAAAATAATAAATATAAAATCTTTTTGGAGGGCACGTCTGTTAATGGTTTCTGTGTTTTAATCTTCTGTCTCAGGTTTTAGAACTGGAGCAGCAACACAGCACTGCCCTTCAGGAGCTCTCACACACCTGCGCCTCTGAGAAGGAGCAACTCATTGCACAGCACCAGCGCCAGCTACAGGTGTGTGTGTGTTTGATTGTGTGTTTTGAATCTGTGTTTTTTTTTTACAGTGTGAGTTTAAGATACAGTTGGTAACTTAAATGAAATAACTTTTTGTCATATTTGTTGAAACTGTCACTTTATTCTTAAATAAGTATATGAGACAGTTTGTGAAAGCCCCACCTCCTCTCCTGCTTCCTCTAATGACATTTGCTAGAGTCAAACTGCAATGGGGCAGCAACAACAAATCAGAGCAGGGTCCTCTCTAATGCAGCTGTCGGTTGTGTAAGTTGTCATGTCAATCAAATATGAATCAAGATTCTGTGTCTGCATTGCCTGTTTCTCACCTCAAATGTTTTCAGAGACACATTTTAGTGTACTGTTTAGCTGTAAAATGAGAATGTTGGTAGGTGTTCAGTGGTTACTCCCATTTAACTGTATCCAACATGGCAGCCGGGTCACAAACGTTCTCATGTTACAGCGAAACAATACACTTAAAAATGTTTCTTAAAACAATAGGAGGGTAGAAATAGGCAATACAGTAACAGAATCTTGAATTATATTTGATCAGCGCTGCCTAGTTTGGAAGTTTGACCACAGTTCATGAGTCGATATTGACATGATTGACGGATTATTTGCAGTGGGGTTGTATGAGAAACATATCCATAGTCAGTGTATTACCATTCTTGGAACCCATCGGCTGTATTCGGTGTCTTACTTCCGGCAGACGGCGTTGCAGTTTGATTTGGGCGGAGGAGGTGAATTTCCGTTTCTGACTTCCGTTTATAAGTAAATATACTGAACCACTGCAATGGATTCAGAGTTTGCAGTGACGCCAATTATGTTCTGCCTCGTTAGTTCACCACACGGGCCATTTAACCTGGCAACAACTGCAGCCAGCTCAAAGGTGATTGGTCAATATCACGCGGACTACAAACAGCCTACAACCGGAAACCAGGGCACTTCCACTCTTCTTCCAGAGGCAAGATCTCCAGGATTTGCCTACAGACTCTACATTCACTGAATGTAGAGTCTGTATATAGATACTAGTGTATTACCTACAGTAGATGGAGGGCATCACATCCCCAGTTTAGAGAAGCAGACAGAAGTACTACCACAGACTGTGGACAGGGTCAGCAGCAAAATGTATTTTAGCCACCTAAAAACAAATCAATACCAGTTTAAGTGTATGCTAAATTTAAAATATCTTCACTACCATCAGCTCTTGCAGACAGCTTTTTCCAACAGGGAACTGAAGCTGTTATATCCATCTATGCTTTCTTCAAAACCACCAGACTTCATTGACAAAAATGGTAATTTTACCTTGCAGGACATGGGAGTTGTTGGTCTACCGCTGCTTAGATCAGTTAGATTGTTTGTCTTACTGTGTGACTTTTTCAAATATGAACTAACCCTTTATAACACCAAACTCACACAATAACACAAACAATCTAACCGATCGCCGCAGCGGTACACCACCAACTCCCTTGATCTGTAAAGTAAAATTACTGTTTTTGTCAAGGAGTCTGGTGGCTGTGAAGAGAACATAAAGAGAGCTAAAGCTGGGCCTTTTTATACGTGATCAAAATATTTTCGGCTGCTGCCTCCATCCACAACAGTACATTCATTAGCTTCTGTGTTGGTACTTCGGTCTGCTTCTCCAAACACGGGGGCACGCTAACCACCATCTACTGTAGGTGATACACTGACTATAGATAAATGCCTCATACAACCCCACCTCAAAAATTCCAAACTATCCCTTTAACTTGCAGCACTCTGCCTGATGAGTTGTTTTAATGGTTGTCAGTGGGGTTCTTGTCTCTGTGGCTCTTATGGCCCATTAGAGGAGGGATTACACAGAATTATTGTTCATCCTTCATAATGGTGTATTTATAAGTAGAGGCACAAAGTATTTATTTGGGTGCACCGTGAATCTGAGCACTTGACCCAACTTAATATTGTGGTATTAAACAAACTACATGGCACGCATCTGGTGCTGCAGGAGTTAAGGGGTGTCTCTGCTCGGGAACTGGAGGCATGTCGCAGGGAGCTTGAAGAGGAGTCGTCGAGACAACGTCAGCACTTCCTCGAAGAGGCGGAGCTCCTCAAAGTCCAATCGGAGGAGAGACTGCAGGACAGGATTAATCAACTGAAGGTAAAAGAGGACTGATGAGAAAAATGATGACAGTTTGGATAGCTTAGAAGCATCCTTTTGCTAAAGACCTTAAATATTTTTTGCATATAATTATTAATTCTGTGCAAAATAATAATGTTTTTTACCAGTTTATTTTAAGTTGTGTCTTTATTTGACTCTGAAAGCCTGTTTGAAACAACATTATGTAATATCTCTGGATTATTGAGAGCTGTGTGTGTGTTTGTGTGTTGTGGCATTGCCCTCTCTAAGCTCCAGCTGCACCAGTTCATTCCTCAGGATAGCTCTTCCTGTTGGACTCTGTCCCACTGGAGCTTTATTCAAACCCAGTTTCCACATAATCCCACCATCATCATATATGTAGAAGTGTCCTTGTCCGTCTGTCTCTCTACTCTCTGACTCTCTGTTGCTGTGCTGTGGGTGTGTTTGTGTTGCCGCCATCTGAACAGTGGCTAAATGGGATGGACCTAAGCTTTTTATCCTCTGATGCAGAAGGTTTTAAGGCTGAAGGTACTTTTTTTTCCCCAGACATTTGGCATTTGACCATCTGAAATGTGCAAGCCGGTAGTCCGCCATAAGCCAGTGAGACATGGCTGGAAATCTCTTCAGCTGAAGAGCAAACAGACCTACGTTTTACTGCGGCTTTTTAAGATGGTGATCTGCATTTTTTAATTGATGTACTGCTTTCTTTGAAGACGGAGTTTGAAGAGCAGAAGGAGGCGGAGCTCGAGGACCTGAGGCGGAGCTTCACAACTGAACAGGAGGAGAAGGAGCGGAGCTACACGGGCAAAATGAGCCAGCTTACTATCCAGCTGCAGCAGCTGGATGCTGTGGTGGCCCAGGTACTGGACACACACGCATACATAAAATCCCTGCCTAGTGTCGTGTCTTTACATGTTATACATTGTCATGTTCTTTGTGCAAATGAAAATGACACCTGCAGCTTCACTTTGCTTGGGACAAGATTAGACAGGCCTGAGAAAAATGTGTGTTTCATGGGTACTGAGGCTCAAAGGACAAAATCAAGACGTTATGGTGACTTAGAAAGTGTAAATAGATAAAAGACAGTCTGGGTTTTGAGAGTGAAGAGAGGATATTGCTGCATGGCATCCATAGACTAGATTTCCCTCTTTTCTTCGCAGGGGATTACATCTTGTTAAAGAGATTATCATATCAATGAATCGCCACACTAATCTCTCATGTGTGTGGTGTGTGTGTGTGTGTGTGTGTGTGTGTGTGATGTGTGTGTCGTGTAGTCATGCTCTCTTGGTTAAAGCGTGCAGCAGAACTGAAATGATTAGTTGGGTAATCATTGAGTCAATAGACAGAAAAATAATCAGCAACTTTTTAAAAAAATTGGTCACTTCTCCCTCATGTGAAGATTTGCTGCTTGTCTTGTGTGATTAAACTGAATGTTTTATGGTGTTAGATTGTTGGTAGGACAAAACAATACATTTAAAGATGTTACCTTGGGCTTTAGAAAATATTTTAAATTATTTTTTGTAGACTTAAAGATTAATTAGAGATGATAATTGGCAGATTAAAGTTTCCTCAAAACAGCTAGCAGAGTGCTGTTTGATTCAGCATACTTATGTGTTTCCTGTGTTAATGGGAAGCTAGAGAGTGACATGTCAAGGATATTGATTGGCGTTTACAGTAGTCAATCTGATGTCACAAGCAAACATGGAGGTGGCTGAGCTGAAATGGCGGCTGCTAATGGTGCTAACAGTGATAACTGTGCTAACAATGACAACATGCTGACAAAGCTAACGATGTTAATAGAGTGGTGAAGGAATGAGTCCTAAAGGTTCATTCTCACTGCTGCGATACGGAAATGCAGTGCCTCTCCGCGCTCAAACCATACACACAGGCACGGTACGGACGCAGTGCGGAATTTTGCATTGTTGTGTTCCAAGTCTACGCTGCATGAATGGGTGCGGATGAACATGGACGAGAGTACCAGCAGCAGCGGCAGCGGGCTAGCGGGCTAGCAAGCTAACATTTAACAAGCGTCAACATCAACTTTCTTTAGCACTTACCACTCTCACTGCAGCCACCAAGCTGGACAATGGACTGCCAGACATTGTCCTTTAATTCATTGTTCATAAAATCATCCCGTCTTTTATCAAAAAGGATGGGGTGCTGTGAAATTATCAACCTTTCCCCCATACTGTCCTGCCTGACTGGATTTCGGACTTTCCCGGTCTGCGTGACTATAAACAAACAATTTCATTGGCCTAGCTGTGTAGTTCCGCCGGCGAATTCCGTGGGGGGGGTCAAATTCTGGGCGGAAACTTTTTTCACCGCATGAAAGTTCCGCCCCGGTGTGCAAACTTCCTAAGAACCCATGAAATAAACTTTTATATTTTTCCGCGAGAATAATCTACGCGGATATTCGCCCTCAGTGAGAATGGACTTTAAACCTGGAAATGAGTCAGCATTTTAGCACTCCAGCTTCCCTCATCCTGAAGTCAGTGGGATTTTTGAATCGGTTTTTGGATAGATGCCTGAAATAATGTCTGTGGTTAACACAAGTTTAGGAGAGTTTCACGTTTGTTCTGCGACAAAAAATACATCAGTAAAAACCCCACTTGGGAATTTTGAAGCGCTAAGCAAGTGGCTAAATGAGACTACAGAGCGTCATCATACAGACCACGGCTTTACACTAATTTACTCTAGTTATGGTGGTGAAGTTGAAATCATACAACCATGATGTAGTTCGTTTATAGTCTAACATTTGCTTTTTACTTATGGTGGTTGCATTTAGGCTTCAAAAATCATAAAAGTGGTCTTCATTTGTTAGGATTGTCTTGTTGAACAAAATGTGTTAGTATCAAATTTTGTTGGCACAATTAATTTTCAGTAATGATCCAAAATCCAATGGAAGAATCCCATTGGCTTTTTGTCGAGATAACCATAGTGATGCTAACCTTTGGGTCAGCCCACTACAAAATGTTATCCCTCAGCACTCTATGGGGGTGATATGGGGGTGACCCAGAGAGTGGGTGTTAAGGTTCCAAGACAACACTGTCCTTCCGCTGTGGCCTAGGACAGTGTTAATCAGCGGTAAGCGCCCAACCGTGCGACAGTGCTCCATAACTGCTAGCTAGCCTGTAGCTCATGAACACTAGTCGGTAGCTGGCAGAATTTGTAGTCATGGGAGAGGGACATAACAATTTGACTCTAAAATACCGTTAAGAATACCATCAAAACAACTTACTTGTCATCATTGGGCCTGATAGTGGTGTATAGGGAAGATCAGTGCAAGACAAACGTGATTAAAAGAAAATTAACATTAATAGAGTTCATGGGTACTTTAATGGTCATGCAGAAAATAGTTCATTGTACATTTGATGGCAGAACAATCTGTAAACTCAAATGCACAGGAACATGCATTGCATTCATTCAAATTTCTGTTTCTTTCAACTCACTTTTATTTGATCAGATTTTGCCTGTCCTGTCAGAAGGAATTGAAGCAAAGTTTTGTTTCGTTGGTGGTTGTTGTGGAGATATGACGCATCCTGAAACTTTTATGTTAATGTTTTACTGTCCCCTTGGTTACTAACAAGATGGTCGCTACCACCAAAGGCCTAAATTTCTATTTCCAAAAAAAAAAAAAGAAAAAAAATATTTTGGCTGCATAGGGACTGGCTTCATAATAAAAACATAAATGTGTGATGTCTGCAGGTCCATACCTTTCTTCTGCTTCCACTAATTCAGTAAATCCATAATAAATCCCTTTGGCACAGTCAGCATAAATGTGGCTAATGTCTGTATACATTTGTTTCCATGGCACCTTCCCAGCTTGGCTTTTGATAGTGTGATATTAACACACACACGCACACACACTCACCCCCCCTTGAGGTTAGCAAAGAGAGGTTGGGAGGGTGCTGTTGTCAGGGCAACAGCATTGTTTTGTCGAGGCAGGTGGCTGCATGAGACGTGTTTGATAGGAGGGAACGGGAGGGAGAGGGAAAAAGAGAGGGAAGATGTGGTGAGAGGAGAGGGAGAGAATAAAGAGGCTGACGAACGAAAGGTAAGAAAAATCTACTACTGACATGTAAGAAAACGCTGATGAAGGCTTTTCTGAGAAAAAGTGCAGCAGTGTATCCAGAAGTTGAGCTCGCCTCAATCCAACACTGACTTGGCTCTTAGCTGGAGAACTTCTGCCAAGGATGCCTGATGATTACAGTTGGTGTGTGTGTGTATGTGTGGCTGGTTTAGGCTGGTTGTAAGGGAGGAGGAATGTGTTTTTTGTCTTATAGTGGATGTATTCAATGTATTTTAGGTAGTGGTGCTAGCTGTTTTCTCTGGATAAGGAGGATTTCTAACAATCAGCATCTGGTTTTGATTTTCATTTGGATACAGAACATGCCTTCTGCTTTTGTCATGCTCTTGGCACTGACGGGATGTTGTGGCCATGTGATTGTGTTGTTTCTCTTGTGAAGGAGACGGGGAAATGCAGATTTCTGAATGCATTTCAATTCTCTCTGAAAAGATTAAGTCTGGATGCAGAAAAGTACTAATTTAAAACACAATTCTTGCCATTATGGTCGCTTATAATTATTGTGAAAGACCAGGCTGTCGTCCTTACAGCTGAACCAACTGGATGGTGAAACATAACGGACGTGAACATGTGCATAGTATTTATGTTCTAAGCTGGGCTACCTCTTGAGTTTTGAGTGTGCCAGTCTTTGAGATGTTCATTGTTCAACAAACTTTCTTGCCATAACTGTGTGTCATTCAGTTGTTTCTCCCCTCCCTGGCACTCAGTTGCACATATGCATACTTCTTAAATAAGTCATAGCACAGATGGGAGAGAGTTAGTTAATGGGTTTGTGCCAAGAGTTAGCAGAATTAAAAAGTTATCTCTCTGTGTTTGTTTTTCCAGCTGCGAGCAGAGGTTGGCTGTCTGCAGGGGGAATTAGAAGGGAAGCGTGCAGAGATGGAGACGTTGGACACTCTCCTCCAGCGAAGGGAGCGAGAGAGTCAGGAGGGAGGCAACCTTCTGAAGATGCTCACTGATGACTTGCAGGCAGCTAAAGAGGAAAGGTAAGTGATGTTCAGTTACAGCTAAGTGAATTTTATATTTTGAAATGTGTCTTTATGGCAAGAACCCCAGCCATGAGGTAATATGATCTGTGTTGGGGGTTTTTTCAGACTAAACAGACTACTCCAGACTCAGTTTGCCCTCCCAACCTGGAGAATAAATGAGCTGTATATTTAGTGAATACTCTTTGTGACTTTGTGGCTTAAAATGCACATTTTTATTTGATTTTCCTGTTTGTTAACCTTGAAATTATGTTGTAGTTATGTTCTTTTCTTTAGTCAGTGTCAATGTCACTTTGGTATTCCCAGACGTAAGCTGCACCAGGCCAATGAAAAGCTGAAGAAGGTGCTGATTGAGATGATCCGCAGCACCATTGCAACAGAAGACCTGATTGGACACAAGATCAGTGCCAAAGCCAAAACTCCTGAGCGGACGACCCTTCAGAAGAGCTCAACAGGGAGCAAAGATGCACAAGAATCAGGTCTGTTGGCCCCTCATTCATTCTGAAGTTGCAGGGCATGTTAGGTTACGGTCACGTGTGCAAGTAAATTTGGCGAATATTTGCCTCTCGTTCACTTCCATTTAGTGCAATTAAAGGGGGGGAAATGAAACGTTTGTTTCCGGTGCCGAAGCATCTTTGTATGACCAGCAAAGTTGTGCATGTGTAGCTGACCCCATGTGACTGTCATTGGCTGTAGTTCTCCAAGTGAGCCAAGATGGAGGAGACATTAATTGTTTCCTTGTGTAACCAGCCAATATTTTATTGTGTTGGCCATGAAAAATACAAACTATCCCACATGAGAGATGCTGCTCAGCTGCCAGTTAGTCTGGAGGTGGGCATGGAACATAAGAAATGTACCAATAACATCATATTTCTGGTGTTTATTAGCAAGCTACCTAACATAATTTCTTAGCTAGTGGGCTAGTTATGTGTGTTACATCTGGCGCTGCCCACATTTGCCTCGGCAGGCGATGGTCACTCTCCTGCATTTGCTTATGTGTGACTTAAGCCCTTATTGCTTTCTTTTGGCTTAGTCTAGTTTATGTTAGAAAGGGCTTTTCTTCTATTTGCTATTTAACTATTTGCATCAATATAACAAATTATTTTTGACTCGTTCTTGTCACAGGTATTTCAGTGGCAGACTTGTCTTCAGAGGACATGGAGCTGACCCAGTTGCTCTGTGAGAGCCTGCTGGTTTCAGATAGTCAGCTCAGTCCTGGGGGAGAAGAAGCGGCCCTGAACGCCTGCAGTAGGCTGCGTCACACTGTTGACACACTGCTGGAGCTGCTCAACCAGGCAAACACACAGGTAAATGATGCATAGACCCACTGATATCTCAACAAAACCTTCTGTTCAAATGTTTTTTTCTGTTTCATAGTAGTGTTTGCTGTCACTTTTTCCTCCAGCTGGAGCAGACTCATGGTGTCCACCTTTCTCTGGAGGAGAAATTCTCTCAGGGCAAAGAGGACTCAGCCCAACTCCTGAAGCAGCACAAGATCGTACTAGAGCAGCTCGATCAGGAGGCAAAACAGAAGAGTAAACTCCAGCTGGAGCTCCACAAGGCAGAGGGTGAGCTGCCAAATTACAATAGTCAATCAACTGACTGTTAATATGCCTTGCTCTTCCGCACTTGGATTCAAGTTGAAACATATCTCAAACATCACTTTGCATAATGTGTTAAGGGCTTCTGGAGGGCTACGTGGCTGAGAAAGCAGCCCTAGAGGAGTCTCTGCAGCAGAAGGAGGCCCAAGAGGAGAGGCTAGTGGAGGAGCTGGAGGGCCTGAAGGTGAAGCTGCACCAGATGCGGAGCCTCTCCACGGAACTGGACAACCTCAGAGCGAAGCACCAGGAGCTCAGCGAGGAGCACGCATTGCTGCTGCGCCAGAAGGAGCATCTCACCACTGGTCTTGGGGAGAGGGAGAAAGGTGAGGAGAGACATCATGACATCATGTGTCTCTGTCGGCATAAAACGTTACATGACCTCTTTAGCGAGCTTGACCACGCACGTATAATAATGTCTGTGCTCAGATGTGTCTTCTCTCCGTAGGCCATTGGCTCAATTTAGATCCTGACACAGGTTTGTGGGTCAGAGTGGAGTATGAGTGTGTGTGACGAGGGGGTGGGGGATGAATATGCAGTATGTTTGCAGTGTTGTGTGAGGTTGCTGTTTGTAACACTGCCATTGCCAGTAGCGTGTAGCAAAGGCTCTGTGAGTGCTGTGTCATTTTTACCTCTTAAACAAGAGCTGTCAATGCATTCAGTGCCTTTCCAGGACGAAAGGGACAGTATGTATAACAGTTGAGTATTTAACCTCTCCAACGTCTTGCTCGCTTTTCAATTCCCTCTGTGTGTACGCATTTGCATTGAAACAGTTTCCCTAATCTTCCTCTTTTATTTTTCAAGCTCTACTGGCAGAGACAGAGCGTTTAACCCAGGACAGGCTGGACTTGCAGCGGCAGGCAGAGAAGGACCACAGCTCTCTGTCGCTGCGCCTCAGGGCCCTGGAGAGGGAGCTGGAGGAGCAGGAAACAAAGGGCCTGGAGACGGAGCAGCACCTCAAGACCCACACTGAAGACCTCAACCAGCGCGTCCAAGCACTCGAGAAACAGCTGAAACACGACCGGCAGTTTATAGAGGTGAGATTTGACAAATGAAAATAATCTGAGATTAAAAATGATCCTTATCTATTTGCTTCCTCCTATCTAAACCTTACACTGTCACAGTTATGATCTCATGTACTCGCTGTACTTTCTTTTCAGTGTTATTTGGGAGTGTCACAGGCAGTTTCTCATGTTGCTGTTTAATGTTGTGGACACAGTCTCTCACACCACTTGTTCCCTGTGTATACAGGAGCAGGCTGTGGAGCGTGAACACGAGAGAGACGAGTTCCAGCAGGAGATCCGAAGGCTAGAGGCTCAACTCAGACAGTCAGCCAGTGGGGATAACAAGGGACACAGGGTGAGGCTCGTTCATTTCTTAGCGAGTATATACACTTACATCTAATCTATCATACAAAATGCTTCTGTTTCTAGATAAAGAAAGTGCATTGCATTTGCAGTGTGTGTGTTTTTGATGTGTTTTTTGTGATGAGTGTCTAATTCTGCTGATGGGATTATGAGCTAGTTAACTTAAATATTCGTAGTAGTAGTAGTACTTACAGAGGTTGAAGTGATGAATGCATTTTGTTTGCTGATGAGCCTGACCTTTGCCATGTGTTTATCCCTGTGCTGAACGGATTGCTGTAGTTTGAGGACTTGGTTCTGCAGGTATGAAATCAGACTGTAGCATACTTCTCTTAGCTCCTCTGACTCTTGTGCATGGCGTGTATCGTACATCATTATTCCCGTGCAATCATCCGTAGATTAATTCTTACTGCTTCTATGTGCCTGTCACATGTTCTACATTCATTCCCATTTCATCCTCTTGTTTGTTTATACTCTTTTGCTTCCGTTTCGCACTTCATTTGTCTTTCACCTTCATATCACTGCTCTCTGGAATGGCCTTAAAGGGATAGTCTGGAGATTCTGAAATGTGGTTGTATGAGGTGCTTATCCATAATTAGTGTCTTAAGGAGGATTTATACTTGTGCAGCAGACCCTACGTTGTAGCCTATGCACGTGGCCTACGCCGTTGAGCATTTTTACTTGCCCGGTGGTGAGTCTGTGTCGCTTTGCAGTTACACCTCTGAAACACTAGTCGGCGGCAGGGTTTCTGTGAAGTGCTGTTCAGTTCAAACACAAGCACACAAATCAGCTTCACTATAACTCGCAGCATTCACAGACAAACACTTGTCTTTATCTGGACACATTTTCCCCACAAATACAACATGTTAACGTTATTAGCACAAGCCTATGGCATTTTACATTGTATAAATTAGCTTAGCAGCTAGCGGACTTTTCCTCTACTCATATGAAGCCAGGGACAACAGCAACATTTAACAAAGGTAATTTTACAAAATTCGGCTTCATTACAACTCACAAGGTTCACTGACAAAACAGTCTTATACTTTAAACGTTTTCCAAACAAATATAACATGCTAACATTATTAGCACAAGCCTATGACATTTTACATGATATAAATTAGCCTAGCAATGAGTGTTCACTTATCTGTGAAATTAAAGTAAATAAAAGCTTTGTTTCCACTGAGGGAAATGATTTTCCCTTACAGAAACAGACAGGAGGTCTGTGTTGCCGCAATGTATAGTTACATTTCTGGGAAGGTGCATGTCAGGCTACGGAGTATGTACAGCGTCAATTTAACGCAGAAGTTGCTGATCTACTGCTGCCTCAGTCAGTTTGTTTGTATTATTGTGTGAGGCCGATCCAACCCTTTAAAACACTTAAGTCACACAACAACACAAACAAACTAACTGATAAGAGGCAGCGGTAGATCAGCAACTCATGTCTTCTGTGAAGTAATATTGCTGTTCTTGTCAAAGAAGTGTGGTCACTTTGATTAGAGCATACATTAATGTAACGGCTTCAGTTCCCCATGACAAAGGGCTGCAAGCAAGGTAAAGCGATGAAAATGTTATAAATATAGTGTACACTTAAACTGATCCATATTTTTTTAGCTGGCTGAAAAGTGTTTTGCTCATGCCCCTGACCACAGCAGTACATTGTTTAGCGTCCGTGGCGATACTCCTCCTGTAATACTATGGATTAGTACCTCATACAACTCCACTTTGAAAAAAATCCAAACTATCCCTTCAACTTCGCTGCTCGATACCAGTGGCTGCAGATCCGGAATGGCTTCTCTATCTAAAAGACAGTAGCTTTCCATTCACAAATCTCTTTCTGCTAATTAAAACTCTAAAATCCTGGCATCCTAAATGTTGTCCCCTCTATGTCTCTGCAGGTGGAGAGTCTACAAGCCATCATCAAAGACAAGACAGAGGACCACGCCTCCTTGCTCACAGCCAATCAGCAAGCCCAGCGTGATCTCGCAGAGCGCAACGAAGAGATAGACAAGTTAGCAGGGCGAATCAGAGAGCTGGAGCAAGCGCTGCTCAACAGCGCTGAGAGTAAGAGATCCATCAGTCAACTGGAACAAGAGCTCCACAGAGCAAAGTTGAGAGAACAGGAGCTCACACAGGTACGAAATGTCCTGTAAATAAACTTTAAATCGCTGCACTGCACCCAGCTGTTCGTTTTCTCACACGTGCTCACCTTTTGTCAGGATAAGCAGGCACTGGAGCAGCAGCACCTGTCCAACAGGCTTCAGATCTCCGCCCTGCAGTCCAAACTGGATGAGACGAGACACTGTTACCGTGACAATGCCCGTGACCCCACCCAAGAGCTTAGTGATGCCCTGGACGCTGCTCAGCAGAGCCTGCAGAGCAAAGAGCAAGAGGTCTGTAAGATTTCACGCAAAGCCGGTTTATAGTAGCTGAGATGATTTGGGCTGATCAGTGGTGGTTATTGATCAATGCGTTTGGCTGCAGTGCCACCTGTTGGTGCAAATGTATAGGTGTTCGCAGACTGACAGAATTCTAGTCTCATTGGTGGCTCTTAAAAGGTTGCCTTTGTCCTTTTAGGTCGAGTACCTCCTTGGCCAACTGGAGACGGTGCAGAGAGACTTGAGCATCAAAGAGGTTGAACTAAAACACCTCACACTACAGCTGGAACTGCTGACCAATCAGAATGGAGCTCATGTTAATGAGCTCCAAGAAGAGATTGCTGCTCTAAAGGTAAATACCATGTCACCTTCATACCATTTTGTTATCGGTTTTTATTTACTGCTTTATAACCAAAACTTATGCGTTATATATAGGACAGTGAAAAACAATATGTGCTCCCTTTTAAAATGAATTACGCATGAAGACTGTTTCTGTACCCCTGTCCAAAAGACTCAAAGCACTTTCATGTATTTTGAAATTGTCTCTTTGTGGCTCCATTTTGAATAGAAATCCATCATCATTAGTCCAACATTCTGGAAAAAATCTTTCATATGAAAATTGTTTTTAGTTTTGGGCTTAACTACTGAAGTAAATGTTAGTAACTTAAATGAAGGAAGAGGCATGAATACTGACTGATAGTAGCACTTGTGGCTTTTAAGATATTTATAACAAAATGCTGAAGTGATAGATAACTTAGAGTTGACAAATGTATTGACTTGGTGTACAATATTTATGTAAAGGAGAGAATTATTTACAATCTGTGAATCCAAACACATATTTGTTGAGAAATGGACAAAATGGATTATGTGTAGTCCCACAGACAAGATATTTAGATATGCATCATAAACCGACCATGCTGTGTAATTTGTAGCCTTCCACGGTGTGTCTATTGTATTATATTGCAACAGAAGAGACCTAAAAAAAAATGTAAATGGAGCTGATTATTACAGACCAACAGACAAATTATGTAGTAACTCACATGTTCTTAAATTTAGAGATTCAGACTTTAAAAAATAAGTTAAAATATATGATTTTTCCAGCCCAGATTGTATCCAAAAGTTGTTCAAAATTGAGTGAGTCAGTATGAAGTCAGAGGAATGTGTACATTAACGAAATCAAAGATTATAACAAAATGCAAAAAATAAAAAAAATTATGTGACAGTCAAATGAGTTAATTTATGAAATAGTTTTAAAAAAGGAAATAAAAAATGTGTAATACATTTACCATTTAATACACATTTTGTTTTGTTTCTTTATTTGTTTTCAGTGTATATATCTGTAGGGATACAGATATACAGATGTACAGAATAATTAATTTAAAAAGGGTGGGTGTAATAAACTATGGATTTCACCTACACCTTTGTTGTCAGCATAAACTTGCTTTGTTGTGTAACTGCTTCAGAGGTAATGACTTTATTATAGTTATTTTTTTACTGTCTCGTATTTGAGTTGTAGAAGTTGGAAGAAGACTGAAATAAAATAAAAAAATTAAAATATTTACTCTTTATAATTCCCCTCAAATGTTTGTTCTATTCCTCCCAGATCTTTAAAAGGCCTTTGTGATTTTGTTTATTATTCTCCATTTATTATCTTGATAATACAAAATATTAGTACTTAATACAAAGAAGGAAACCTACAAATTAAAATGAATGGCATAATTAAACTGATATGAACATCTCTGTTTGCAGGAAAATGTGTCTGCTCTCACCGTACTGAAGGAGGAGAGGGAGGAACAAAGTGAGGTGGAGGATACAGAGGAAGAGAATCTCCCCTCAGCCTTACTCCAGGAGAAGAATCAGGAGATCGACCACCTCAACGCAGAGATCCAAAGACTGGAGCAGGAGTTGGAGAACACCAAGGACAACAAGGTCAGAATATGTGCACGCAGGAAACATGTAGACAGTTTAGAAGTGAGAGATGATGAGAGAAATGTAACTGTCTGATTAATTGTGATCTTTTTGATAAAAAGGCTCTGGAGGCTGAGCTGGAGGATCTGCACTCACAGGTGGAGCACTTAAAGTCTGAGGTTGTGAGAGTGCGTCAGGACAAACAGGAAGAGGAGGAGCGCCTTCATGAGGTCATCAGCACACTGCAGGCGGAACTCGCCACATTAGGGCCCAACCTCCATGAAGTCAGTGACTCTCAGGAGTGTGACAGCATCACTCCCTCGCCGGCTCCCAGCCCCGAACCTCACCACTACGCCATCCAGGAGCAAGCGCGGAGGGGAGGACCAAACAGCCTGAAGCAGGAGCTCAGTCTGAGTCATTCCACCTCCTCACGCTCCCTTCGATCCCGTTTCAAGGCCATCCAGAGTCAGCTGGAGACTGCGGTGGCAGAGAAAGAGGGACTGGAGAGATTACTGCTCACCCAGGAGGAAGAGTACAGAGGACATGGGGAGGAGTTTGGGAAGAGGCTGACAGCTGAGAGGGAGAGGGCAGATGAACTCCAAGGTGTCCTCACAGTCAGAGAAGCTGAGCTGAAGGAAATCAAAGCCCAGAAAGAAGAGATGGAGAAGAGGAAAATATCTGAAGAGGAGAGAGACAGTCAAGCCAAAGAGATGAGCGCCCTTCACGAGGAGAACGCCCACCTCAGCTCTCTGATTACGGAACTGCAGAAGAAAGAACAGGAGAGCGCAAGCGTCATCGAGACTCTAAAAACAAAAGAGCAGGAGATGAAAATAGAAATGGAAGCCCTGAGAGAAACCAGTCTCACTCTTGAGAGACAAGTCCAGGAGGTGAGAGCTGAGGTGGTAGACATGGAGGAGCTGGTTGCTGAGGAGAGGACAAAGATTATAAACCTCGAGACAGTGAAGGGGGAGCTTTCTGCCGAACGTGAGTCCTTGAGGAAAAGAGAGAGGCAACTTCAGGAGGAAATTGAGAGACTCAGGCAGGAAGTGACCTCAATGAAAGCCCGTATTCAGGACCTGACAGTGACGCTTGATGAGAGGGAAAACAGTCAAGAAGAGGCTCAAAAGGAAGTGCTGGTGAGTGTCAGCTACACAGTAAACTGTATTAAACGCAAATTTAAACCAAAAAAAATAAAATTCCAGTTAAATGATGAGCCTTTTAATCAAGGCAATAAATATCTATAGAGTTCCCACAAATCTGTAAAAAGTCTTAAAAGGCATTGAATTAATGAATCTAAAAATGACCCTTTAACTGACGTTGCATTTTAAACCTCAAAATATTTGGTAACACCTATTTTTTTTAAAGTAATTTACCGATTTACCACGTGCATTAACGTCTCACAGATCAGGGGCCGTATTCGCAAACATTCTGAGAAAACTCTCCGAGAGCTCCTAACTTGGCCTAAAAAGTTTTAGTAAGGAACTCTAGCCTAGGAGTGATTTAGGAAAGTTCTCAGAGCAGCTTAGAGCAAAAAAGGGACAGAAACTTTTACCTCAGTGAGGAGGTGTGGTTGACCCTGTTGCTAGATGTGACACATTGTTTTAACAGATGTGATTGGTTGTCACAGACATGCCCTTTAGTAAGCCTGCAAGGTGTGGACACCCAGTGGAAATGAAATGAACCGCTGACTGTGACAGTGTTGTCATTGTTAGTGTGATCACTCTGCTGATGGAAGGTTGAGACAGACTTGAAGTCATCACTGCTGCACTGATGAATTTCTCCAGTTTTCCAAATATCGTTGTATTGTGTTAGGTGGGAAATACGTGCGTGTCCCTAATGATATCTACTACACATATTATCCCTGCACAGTCTAATCTGTTGCATTTCATTTATTCGCTGTCATCCACTGAAAATATTTCTCCGACCTCTTTGTGTTTCCACCATTTTCTCCTCTACTTAAGGAACTCTTAGTCTTAAAATGTTAGTCTTAGAATTTTCTAAGAATTTCATCACTAGGAGCAACTCTTGGTACAAGGAACTTTTGTGAATACGGCCCCAGGATAGCAGAACCAACACTTGTATTTTGTGTCCAGCCAGGATGCTCAGAGCAGAGGATGCACTGTCTGGCAGCTAGTTGTCATTGTACCATAAAATTCACAGAAAATTGGTTATTTAACCAAGATTTCGGAGCATGCTGGAAACCCATACAAGACAATGTGTATGAGGTTCCATGTATTTCATGCAAAAAGGTTTTTCAAACTCGGCACGATGGCTATGAAGGTCATGGAATCCCACATGCAGAGTGAGAAACATAAAATCCAGAAAACCTGCCAACAAACCCCAGTAAATTCCCAGTTCTGTTCTACCCTCATTTTTGTCACGCCTCCACCCTCATCTCCGATACCACTACAGGGTCAGCAACAGATCTCTGCTTTCTGTGTAGGCATACACTCGAATGTTCAGAGATACTTTGGTGTTAAATGGCAGGAGTAGGAGACCTATTATGGGCAACATTGCCATGAAATATGTTGGTTCATGCTTTTCTTTTCTATAATTTTAGTAATTGAAAAAGTGGTCTTTTGTTCATTGCGGGTGGCAATAAAAGTCTTAAAGTCGTAAATCTAACTTGCCTTATGCTGTAGGAACCCTAATGTAGAAAATAACCAAATGTAAGGTATGAATTACCCAAGATTTTAATGGTGTAAAGAAGTTTGTGTACATTAGTTAAAGATACAGCAGTTAAACACACCATTTTTCAGTCGCTGTAATTGTGTCTCTGAATATACATTACTTGGAAGTTTATGAGGTCAAAAAAAGCACTGATTGTACCTTTTAATCTGGTCGTAAGAACCAGAACAAGAACCAGGTTTCTACTGGCAAAGTCACTCAGATAATTTAGTAAACCTGCTTCAACAGGCCCCATGTCCAAACAGGAAATATCTTGCTGCTACTTTTTCTTTTTTTCGCGAGCATACAGCTGTGCCAGCGGCTGCAGGCGGGACCACATCTGGCTATAATTAACCGCTGTAACACGTCACAACAGAGCGTCGCTCCTGAGGCAGCAGAATCTTACTAACACAGAGGAAGTGACACTGAAATGAGGAAGACAGGGGAAAATCTTTGTTAGCTGTAGTTGTTTTAAAGCTCTGATGCACTTTATCTTTCATTTCTTTACGCTGTATCTTGGCAGGATGTGGTAAGGAGAAGTTGTGGTTGTTAAAAGAATGCATGGAGGCTGTAGTGCATGTGTTGAGCTGCTGCATGTCTTTGCAGTCTGATCTGTTTTTGATAAGTTGATAGTTGTTTGAGGCAAATGTAGCCATTGTTCTAGTGCAAAGAGGTATCTAGCAGTAGATATAAAAGAATGTAACAGATAAAAACGGCATGTACATGTGGTACCGGTTAAATTGCTTTTTACACTGTAAAGCAGGTTTGGTTGTTGCTCTTGTGTAAGCAACTTCTTCCAGGGCACTCTGGAAACCATGAACAAAAGTTTAAATACTGATGTGGATGCAGGATCTCATGATTATGAATCTAAGAAAGGCACCATGTTGCTCCTAACAGGAATGTATGTCTTTGTCTCAGACCCATGCTGAGGTGACCCTGGCTAAAGCAGACGCTGCCTTGAGACAGAGAGAGACTGAGCTCGGCAGACTGAGAGCAGAGCATCAGGCTCTGAGGGCGGAGCTGACTGCGGTGAAACAGGGTCTGAGTACCAGTACAGAGAGGGCTGAGAAGCTACATGAGGAAGGACAGGTGGGGATATGACAACTGAGTACAGAATATCAGATATAAACTGTACACCAGTGAGACTTGACGTGTCTGTGTGCTGTACAGATCCACCGTTTGTTGTGAGATTGTCTGTGTCAATATCTTAAACTTACGTCTGTCATTCAGACCAAAGACCGTGCCCTCGTCGACCTGGAAACTGACAACCAGCGGCTAAAGGAGGAGCTCCGAGGTCTACAAGAAGACCTGGCTGTACAGGAAGAGGAACTGGCCTATCAGAAAAGAGAACTACAGCAACTCAGACAACACTGTCACCGGCAGGACGCACTTCCTCACCAACAAGGATACCCACAAAAGGGTGAGTACTTAAAGGGATAGCTGTGATGTTTTCAAGTGGGGTTGCATAAGGTACTTATCCAGTATGTTAGTAGATGGTGGTCAGCACACCCTCAGCTTGCAAATTATTTTTATGTACTATTAGAGCTCTCAAACTTCACAGGGAACCTTTGAAAACAAAGGCACAACAACAGAAGCATGTTCTCATCATGACACTTTATGTTCTCCATCTGTCAGATATTTCTCACCGAGCTTTTGAGGATGTTGTGAGCGTCTCTCGTGACGAAGCCTCCCTCAGTTCTCCAGAGGTCTTAAGGAGACTCGAATGCTCCGAGGACAGACTCCCAGAACGATTCCACGCCTCTGTTCTCGGCTCTCGTCTGTCTGAGTTGAGCGCTCTGAACAGCACGGGCGTGGACGTCCACCAGGTCAAGACCTCTCCCAGGGTTTTGATGGAGCCTCCACCACACTCCAGGACCATCACACCAGATCCAGCCACACAGAGTACCCACTCCCCAGGCTCTGTGTCAGTGTCTGACAACTTCTCCATGCTTGACTCGCTGGACACTGATAAAGTACGTGGTCTTACACTTACAGACATGCCATTTTGGTTTTTCCTTTGGTGCAGATGTGGTTAAATATTTAATTTTTCTTTTTCTCAGGTGCATGAGTTGGAAGATCTTGATCTAACAGAGCCTCCATCTCCTCTTGGCTCCACCTCCTCCATGTCAGCACCAGAATGGGCCAGTGATGGATATGGCAGCAGTGAGTATTAACATTTTTTTAGATAATTTTTGGACAATATTGACTAGTATAGTGACTAACTGACAGCTATTTGAGATAGACAGCAAACTAGTTAGACAACATGGCTAAATGCAAGTATGATGCTGAATATATTAATGACATAGGAGAAATCTGGACCCTGTGACTGGACCAGTTGGAAACTGCTGAGATAGACGATAATTAGTTAGCAGCATCACTTTATTGTTGGTTTTGATCTTTTTTTTTGGAGTATGTTGACAATAAGAAAGATAGGCAAGATTCGTATTGATGCTGGAAAGCCTTGAAAACACTTGAATTTTAGTGTCGTGTTTTCAAGGTTTGCAAAGTGCTTGAATGCCTGAATTAGTGAAGTGCTTGCACCACTTCCATGATAAATGACTGTCTGACCTAATAGTTCATTTTTAGATAAAGAAATAAAATAATTTGGATTGTACAGGTGTACCTAATAAAGTGGCCACTGAGTGTATGTACTGAATATAAATATGTAATTTACCACAGCTGTAAGGCACTGGAAAACCTTGAAAATGCTTGAAAAGTGCTTGAATTTGACTTTGGGAAAAGTGTAGGAGCCCTGTATATAGATAACCACCAGATGTGTAAACTCTTCTGTGACACAGTGGTGCAGTGGTTAACATTGTCACCTCACAGCAAGAGGGTTCCACATGTAAACTCCGCATAGTGGGGTTCGAACCCCCCACCCCGGGTTCAAACCCCTCTGTGCAGAGTTAGCATGTTCTCCCCGTGTCAGCGTGGGTGTTACCCGGGTACTCCGGCTTCCTCCCACAGTCCAAAGACATGCAGGTTAATTGGTGACTCTAAATTGTCTGTAGGTGTGAATGTGAGTGTGAATGGTTGTCTGTCTCTATGTGTCAGCCCTGTGATAGTCTGGCGACCTGTCCAGGTTGTAAGTGGTTGTAGAAAATGAAAGAATAAATGTAACCCTTGTGCTCTCCTCTTGTGCTTCAGATGTGAGTTCAGAGTTGGGTGCGAGGCTGAGAGTGGAGCTGGAACAGACTGAAAGGCTTGATGCTCAGTTTCTTGAGTACCTCCGCTGCCGAGGAATGAACCCCACAGTCAACACAGACAGTGCTGCGGGCAGTATGAGCTACAGTGATGACCTGTTGTCACCTGAGCTTCAGGTAGGCCTCATTTATACTTTGCAGTGATTCTGTTCATTTGACAGTCATCTTAGATTTTACTCAGTTTCTCCGTCTTTTTTCAGGGTTTGTTGAAGAAAGTTTATCAAGAAAGCTGCAGAATTCTCACTCTGTCCCAACGCCGTGCCACCTCCTCAACACAACCTCATGTCTCCGATGTCAGAGCCTTCTCATTGAGTCACATAGAGCATCACTCTAAAGATAGCTCCTTTATAAGGGACCGCCAGGACAATTCATCCTCCAACCCTCCCATGAGCTGGCAGCAGGAGAAGAGAGCACTGCAGGAGACTGTGATTGCTCTCAGAGAGCTGCTCTGTCGAATGGCCCAGAGACACACACAGGTGAGTTTCTGTAGTGTTAATGAGACTTTACAATCATCCAGTGAAAGGACAGTTTGTTTTAAATCTTAACTTCATTGGCTTGGAGACATTTCTGTCAGAGTTCCTCCGCTTTTCATTTAAGTTTAAGATAAGAGAGATTCAACCTTTAATCTGAGTTAATCTCTCAGTTCTGTTGAGTATCTGTGCTGATTACGCTCTTTCTTGCTCAGACTGACTACAGAGATGAAGGCGACTGGCACAGAGATCAACTCCGGACTGACGGACAGGTTGAATCCCAGCTGAGGTCTGAGCTGGAGGAGAGCCATAAACAGCTGAAATATGCTCATGACACTCAGCAAGAGCAGAAGAACAAAATACAGTCATTGAGGTATATTACACACACTGGATAGCCGCATTCAAGCACAGTGTCTTCACAAGTTGTGGAAAATGATCATCAGTAATGTAGTAGGGATTGTTCAGGTTCAAAACTTAAAAAACAATTTTTGTCCCAAGTCCCAGACAACAATAAGTGTCCTCTGAGGAAAACTCTTTGCAGGATTCACAAACTATCAGCGCATCATATGCTCTGTGATTAAAGAGGGTGAAAGTAGTTAATGTGATAAGCCTCTAATGGCTCCATCTATAATAATGTGTTCTTTCTTATTCCACCTCGTGCCCCAAATGCACCACAAGTACGCCAAGGGAGCCCAACCATGACATTACCAAAAGTGTGTTTGGCATGCTCCTGCCGCACTTCGATCTGGCTGCACTGTGATTTATGATAATAGAGTCTGTGGTGTCTGCAAACAAGAGGACACAGTGTTCCCACTTTATTACTGTATCGCCTGAAAGTCTCATCGCTCATATTTCGGTGCCAGCGCTTCATAGTGTACAACATCACTTCAGTTAGAGACTGCAGACGGAACAGATACCTGCTGCCTTCAAAGGGCTGAAAAGGCCCACACTAAGAACCACCAGAGAAAATGAGGGTTAATCAATAATGGGTACAACTTTATCTGACAATTTCATCTTAAATCAGTTGCTGCAGTTGTCGAGACGCCATCTATGTGTGCTGGCACAGGACCTCTGTTCTCTGATAAACATGATAAGTAGTCTAATAAGAGGATCTTGAGGATAACAAAGCTTATTTTCTTGAGATAAGGAAATGATTAACTTCCGATCTTGATATAGCGCCATTTAAAAAAGGTAATTGCAAACATGGCTGTTCTTGGCTTCCATAGCTCTTCAAACTATATTTAAACATTAGTGAATTAGATTAAATCCAAATAAATAAAAGGTTTTTTTTACGCTGACATCAACCAGTGAGTGCCTGGTGTAACTGCTCACCTCCCTAATTTACAAATAATCACATTTTATGTATTGTTACAACATGATTTAGGGAAGTCCTTTAGCTTCAGTGGATTTTTGTGTTGTTTTAGGTGTTGGTGGTGCTGATATGAACTTCCTCTCTCTTCACCATGGTGTCACACTCACACAAACTTCATGTAATGCTACCAAACTGATAAAATGTAAGGTTTCAATTTTGCTTTTTTCTCCTTCAGGCTGGCTGTAGAGGAGGGTGAGGAGGCTCTTAGAAGGGAGCAGACCATAGTCCAGGAGCTCCAACAACAACTGGAGCAGGAGAGAGCGCTCAGTCTCCGTAAGGACAGAGAGGTGGAGGAACAAAGAGAGGTAAGATGAGTTGGTTACTTGGTTGGTTAAGATCAAACTGTGAACTGGCTACTTGACCACAGTGTCACTCTCCTGCACGCTCTACCCAAGTACAACCTTTCACCTAAACTCAACAGCGTATTTCCAGTACGTGAGAACACTTCTGACAGAGACAATTTCCGGTTGTGTGCTACATGTGTGAAAGAGAAGCTCCGGTCATTGTCCATTGCCCTTTCCCAACAACAGTATACACCGCAAAGACAAGTAAATAGAAGGAGACCGACAACAAAAGGCTTGTTGTCACTTTCACAGGTCTTCTGCTTACTTGTCTCTTGCCCTGTTGGCCGTGCGCGTGAGCAGTGACTGACAGTGTGTTACAGACTCCTCAGCTTTAATTTGTTGTTTTTGTTTAGGCATGGTGGATTCTTGCAAATGCCATTAGGAGCACCAGGAGGAGCCTGGTTTTTTTTTTTTTTTTTTTTATCTGTTTCATCAAGAATGTGTAACCAGAGTGCACTTTAGCTTTCCCTTTTTAAACTTAATAGATGACCCTCCTCTTCCCTCTCCAGGCTGTACATGTATCTTCGGAGCAGCAGAGGTCAGAGGTCATGACTCTGAAGGGTCAGCTGGAGCAGGAGACGGTGGCCTGCAGCAACCTCAGGCGAGAGCTTCAGATCGAACAGTCCCGCAGCGTGCTGCTGGAGAAACGCCTCACCGACACCCAGAAGGAGCTAGAAGATCAACGCCAACTTTCTGCTCGCCAACAAGAGCTCAGCCTGCAAGATAAGACTCGTCTTGAGCGCCTCCTGACTGAAGCAGAGTCTCGCCTGACAGACATCCACTCCAAGCTTGCGGATGCTCACAGGAAGCTGGATGAAGAGAGAGACCGTAGCTCCAGGCAGGTGGATGAACTCAGCCGCAGACACGAGGCGGACACAGCCAGAGACAGGAAGTTCATCTCCGACATGCGCGCCCAGCTAGAGCAGGAGCGAAGGCAGGGGGAGGAGCTGGCAGCTGTGATGGACAAACTGAGGGCGGAGCTTCTGCAGAGCAGGAGGAAATGGGAAGAGGAGGACAGAACAAAGAGGGAGGAGCTGCAGAGGGAGCAGGAGGCCGCCACCCGACATCGTGTAGCTATGGAGACGCTGAAGGAGCAGAAACAGGAGGCCACCTGTGCTTTAGAGGTGGAGCAGGAGCGGTCCAGACACCAAAGGGGGGAATTGGCCGAGCTGAAGGAGAGACTGCGACTGCTGAAGGACAAAGAGAGGGAGAGGGAGGAGCAGTGGGACAGAGAGAGGAGGAAGGGGAGGCAGGAGCAGATCGAGAGGGAGCGGCGACACGAGAGGACCAACAGCAAACTGGTAAAATATCATCAACCTACTTCTTTAATTACCAATTTCACAGATGTAATCATCTTATTTTTGACATATTTAAGATAACTTTGGATCCACACAAACACCTCATGAATCTTTTTTACTTTTAGTGTGAGTTGGAGTTGTTGAGGCAACAGGACCAGCAGCGCATGCAGGAGCTGCAGCGCACTCTGTCTGAGCTGCAGAGGGAGGAGAGAGAGATGGCTGCTCAGAGGCTGTCTGGACAAACCACAGAGCAGCAACACGTGGCTGCATCTTCACAGCAGCTCCAAAGTGACTTCCCATCAGGCAGCATACAGAAAAACCAGCAGGTACACAAACACTACAGTAAAAACTAGAACTTGGTGCTCTGCCACAGACCCCTGCACTTTATGGCTGGTGTTATAGAAACGTAAACTTACTGGACTGTTGTAAAATAAATTTACTTTTCTCTGTGTAGATGCCGTCATCGCCCATTCTGCTGGAAAGGTTGTTGAAGGAGAACTCGGAGCTGACGGAGCGTGTGACATCACTGAGTCAGGAGAGAGCCACCCTCAAACATAGACTCACCTGCCTGGAGCGACAGCTGCGGCGCACCGAGAACGAGCTCGCCAAGGTCACCACAGAGACTGAAAACAGACCCATCAATGATGTGATGAGCAACAGCAAGGTCAGTATGAAACACACACACACACACACACACACACACACACACATTTGTTATGAGTGCCATAATAGTTTTTGTGATCAGCTATCCAAGAACAGCTTTTACAAAATTAACACTGCATTGTTTTCTTTTCTATTGATAGAATTTATAATGTGAAGGTGTAGCAGTGGGAAATATTCAGTATGCATCAGCAGTAACTTAAATACAGCGCATCACTGACAAATATATTTTCCTGTGTTTATTGGTTTGTAGATTCAGCGGTTGTACGAGCGCTACCTGCGTGCTGAGAGCTTCAGGAAAGCTCTGGTGTACCAGAAACGTTACCTGCTGCTGCTGCTGGGAGGTTTCCAGGAGTGTGAGCAGGCCACGCTGTGTCTCATTGCCCACATGGGGGCACGGCCGTCACCCCCACTCTCCTCCCAGAACAGACCCCTGGGACGATTTAGGGCTGCTGTACGAGTTGTCATTGCTGTATCAAGGTAGGGAGTGTACCAGGATGTGAAGTTTTAACTAACAAAGCTTTGTGTGTGGATAAAACTGACCACATTTTTTTTTTCAGGATGAGGTTCCTGACCAGGAAATGGCAGAAAGCGATCAGAAGATTATCTATATCTGGGACTGTCAATGGGCACGCTGCAGGTCAGCTCAGTGAATACATTTTCTGATCATAAGCATCACTTGACCATATGTGCATATGAGTGGCTGGATGTTTAATCTTAATATCTCTTACAGGACCTAAAGCTGAAGTTTTAAGGCAACAACAACAACAACAACAGCCAAGATTAAAGTTTGACTCACCACCAAACAGAGACAGCAGTGCCGTCCACAGAGACGCAGTGTCAGCTCTCGTCCCACCCGCCAAATCACCTTTCAGGTTGCACAACAGGTTTGAGCTCTCCTTAAACTTCAGATTGTGAAGTAGCAGCCTTCACAAATATTTTAATGGTATTAAAGTAAAATTTCATTTTCTTTTCTCCTCAGGCCGCACTCCAGCAGCACTCTGGCCTCGGGGCATTCAGGAGGAGCGTCTCAGGATCCAGAGCGATCCCTGACAGAATATATCCACCATCTAGAGAAAGTCCAGCAGCGGCTTGTGGGAGCAAGACAAGGTGAGCAACACCAAGTATATGTGAGGTAAAATGGGGATGGAGTTGAATGCACCAGGGTGGATGACATTTTGAATTCATTGGTTAAAGGATTGGGACACTGTCACTTCCTGGCTTTAATTCACTGCACTTGCGTCATGGCTTCATGTTTTTGTTTTTTTAATTCAACAGTGGTTTGATGTACAAGGCTCTGAGCAGTGTGTAGTTACATTAGAAATTACACTGGTGAAGGCACCCACAAATTTCAAGGCATTCCACTCAAAAACAGCCAAATATTTAGCACAACTTGTTCGCTTCTGAGCTGCCTAGTTAAAACAGTAGCAAGTGATATCACACTGGGAGATGTTACAGGGCACTGGGTTTATATTTTATAGCTCTCATGCAGAAATCAGACCACACAATATCAGCCTTGTGATGTCCCGTTTACTGTCATAGCGGAAAACGACAGAGCCACTGGCAACTCTAAACATGTAAAATTGAGGAATTATGTCTTATGATCTCACCCTTGGCCCACAAGAATGTGCGTCAGCCTCTACACATTCACAACTTTCTAATTCCCGGGAAGGAAAAAGACAGAACCCACCTCTACTGCTAAGCGACTGGGAATGCTCCCAGATTCACTGTAATTCGTGTCGGTGCTGACAGGTGAAACCACTGACTGTATATAAAGATGGACAACAGGTCTCCACTTTCTCCCACTGTACAAAAATGAAGCCAAAATATCCTGGATACAGTCGCTGCAGTCTTGTGCTGGTGATGTCATTTGGAGCCAAAGTCTATGCAGTAGATATGTCAGGGTTATCAAGTTCCTGTCCATACACCGGTCCAACCAATCATGAACAGCGCCATTGATTGCAAGCACACTGATTGGCGCACACAGCTGTCAATCATGACATCAGCCCACCCTTTTTATCATTTCAGATAACTAATTTAACCTTTTAGAAAAACAAACAGTTTAACAAACATCAGTATGATAAGAACTACCTAATAAGATAGAAACTGTCTTTGGTAAAAACTTAATTTGATGCGTATTTTGAGTTTTTAGTTTGGTCCATGTCCCATCCACTAACAAGGAGGGGGCGGGGTTTATAACCTGTACTGCAGCCAGCCTCCAAGGGGCGCTTGAGATGTTTTGGCATCACTTTTGGGAGCTGTTATGTCATCCATCTTTATATACAGTCTACAGGTGGAACAGTAATGTTTCCTGATCGCCTAATGTGACACACTGACTATATCAAAAGACATCAGTATTGTGTTGTCTGATCCCAGCATTAGATGTATGTCTCCTAATCTGGTCACTCGTTTCCCTGGAAGTGATTTTGTGATGGCCGGCCAAACACTTCCTGCAAAACAGCATGTCATTAAACCCCACAAAACCTGTGTGCTCTATCATCTCCCAACCTAGTAAGCGAGACTCATTTAGTCCCGCCCCCTAAAGAGGAAAGGAGGATACAGTCAGCCTGTTCCCCTGATATGATTGGTTATCGGCAGCGCTGGCTGCAGGAGAACAGGACGTGGCTGTACCTGAGCTGCTTGTCGCCCCTTTACCTGAAAGGTCCAGGTGAGTGTGAGTGTAACGTACTCACTCCACCAAATTATAAGGCAGCACAGTGCACCTGTGGGGGTGGGTGCTGACTCTTTATCAGTCACTGGGTGCACTGTCAGGTGATGACACTGTGGTCTGGCACATATACGCACTGCATGCTTATGGTCCTCCTTTAATTATGTTAATTTATTAAAACCCATATTCTGCTGAGTGCACATGTATAACCTCTGACTTAAGGCTTCTGCACACTGAGTCCATTTTTTCGGATGCGTTTTTTTAAATCCATCATCTGAAAAAATTGTTACGCACAGAAGCCTTGCACACTGATTCATATGCGTTCTGTTGTTCTGTACTGCTAGGTCAGAAGAGGTCATCCTCTGCCTGCCTGCCAATAGGTCACAGGTTTTAAAACAGAGCTTCTAACAAACAGAGAGATTGTTTGCACACTCAACACATGATTTTAGCAGCATTTTAACTTATGCAAAGTTTATCTTAGTTTGCAGTGACAGTGCCACTAATTTTACACTCTGATTCCATCGCTGCAGCTCATAAATAACATGAGACACCTGTGTCGTGAAAACTGTGAGAAAAGATAACGTTTTATTAGTAAAATAATCCACACACTGTTAATTGGCTCCCGTTACTATAAATGCTACATTTCAGACAGACAGATCTCATCAGTCATTCACTGGGCTACTTTTCCAGCACTTCAGTAGCAGAAGAGTCAGTGTTTTCTGTGACATATTCATCATCGTCCAACTAAATAGCAATATTTACTTGGATGTAATTCGGTGTTTTCAATGTTTCTAGACTTGCCATTTTGAGATTACAGAGAAGTGTTTATACACCAGACACCACTGACATTTTACTGTGACTTTTGGTACTGTTTCATAGCCTATCCTGTGAAGCAGCCCATTTCATTCATGGTTCTGATGATGTTGCTTGTGATTAACCCCCTCGCCTCTTTCACATGAACGTGGCTGGAAAAGAAAACCCAGAGATGACTGAACTAGGTGATAACCAGCTTTGTAGTACTGGTTATCCAAAGGGCCAGTGTTAGGGCTAGTCAAACCAGGTAATGAATAGATATCCTGGGTAAGTTGAAATAGCTTCATAGTACAGGCCTCAGGTGTAATAGATACAAAACCTGCAGACTTTTCCCCTCAGAGACCAGAGTGTAACAGCCCTGCTGATGATGGACTATTTGTCATGTGTGATTTTTTTTTTTTTTCTCCCCCCACTATAGGAGCATTTTCTCATATATTGTTTTACTGAACTGAATATTTCATCTGCTGATAATATAGGAGGTTCAAAGGAGGACAAAATGTGTGATTACAAAACTAGATTCTTTGCTCATACATTAATTCTCAATATATTTTTTAACAAATGCACAGTTGTCTTTACTCAAAAAAAAAGAAAAGTGGCACCATCACCAGTGGTTCTGTCTTTAACTTGACAATATCTTATGTGTGGATTTATATCACTAAACTCTGGATGCTGATCACCTCATCTAATATTTTGTTTCTTTGTGTGTGTGTCTGAACAGCATCTGCTCTCCAGCCCGACCCGAAGTTATCCGACCACTGAATGAATAAACGTCTGCTGTCTGCATATCCAAAATTGTCCATGCCTTACACCCATGTAGAAATATGTAGAAAGAAATATCCCACATGTTGATTTTTTTTTTTTAATGACATGTGATTTTATAAGTACATAAATTATTTTTAATATTTTCTATTTGTAATTTTTCTATTCTCTGCACGACGGCATTTTGAAGGTCACGCTTGAGATGTAACAAGAAATGTTTTTCATGATTTTAAATGCTGTTTGTTATTTTTCTACTAATGTTTTTATACACGTTTGTGCTATGTAAATAGGACCCGTGTTCGTTGTACATGCGTCCAAATTTGCACTGATTTTTACTGGAAGTCCACGATCACCACAGCTTGTGAGCACATTGTTGCATAAAGGTGAACCATATGTGTTATTTGTATTATCTGTGTTTCTACCATAAAGTTGATAAATATTTTAAATGTGTTTACAAAGCAAACAGACTGGGTTTATTTCACGGCAGCTCTCAGAAATTTCTTCTGCTGTAACAGACAATAAACAATGTACAGGCTCATTAAAATGTTCACAGACAGGTAGAGGATGATTTTTTAGAGCAGACATTAAAATATATCTTTACAGATTTGCTCTGCTTTGCTTTTCCAGTCCAAGTTTAAACAGTGTTCTCAGTTTTTGCTTCCATTTTCACATCAATGGTACAATGTCGTTCTTTGCCTCTTCGAACAAGCTGTAAATGACTTAGTTATTCTGCCAGCCGAAGTGACTCCTGATTAGCTAGACCTTTGCTTATTCTACCTTTTAGTGAGATTAATGATTATTATGTATGCCAGTTTTCACCAAGAAAAAAACAAACTATGCATGAAAAGATCATGATTAAAATACCCATGGCAAGTCAGATTTATGAGATATTACGTCATATTTGTCACTATTGTTATTTACATAGCTAAAATTATGACCTGAAAGTATGAGACAATATGAAGTCACAATTTTTAGCTGTCTTACAATTTCAATTCCGGCTGCAACCCTTTGCTGCATGTCAATCCCCACTCTCTCTCTCTCACCCCATGTCACTCTGTCCTGTTCATTAAAGGCAAAAAGCCCAAAAAAAATAATCTTAAAAGAAGACAAAAAAGAAAGGAGCTTTGTACTGTCCAGATAACGAGATAAATATGAAAAGCATTTCCTCTTGTTAGGCTAATTATGTTCAGAGATCAGGAGTGCATCCTAAATCACATACTTTCGCTTTTTACTTTCACTAGGTACTGTAGCTGTCCTTAAAACATACGTACTGTTGCATGCAGTATGCACACGATCAGGAAATACTGTCATAACATTATGCCCTGAACTTTGAGGGTGGTGGGTGTACACCTCCACAGAGGTTAAAAACCTGAGTCTTACTCCACTGTTTGTCAGACTAGTGAGGACTAGTCAGACCGATGCGTTGAGAACTGATGAAGCCGCTTTGATAAGAGGCGAAACGTCTTCTAGACAAAATCAAAGTCCAGTTGCCTACGATTTAATTGTTGCCAGAATGGAATTGACCTGGATAAATGAGAATATCCACAGACTTCTCCATCAGTTATTTTTATAGTTGCATCCTTTTGTTGTTAGTAATATGTATGATTATTTTGTTCTCTTAAACAATTAATATTCCTATTATAATTCACTAGTCATCAGTTACTTGAATGCTCTGTCATCTGCATTGCAACTTCCGACAGCTGTCAATTAGCTGATATCTGTTTGCAGCTCAGTCAATGTGACAGATCGTCCACAGCGTAGATGATTGTGGGTCAGAATAGCCAGAAAAGCATGCTTACTTGCACACTGCAAAATCAGACTGGATACAGAAGAACATCCTGGTAATTTTGGCATACTGCATTTGACATACTATGTATTGGGACATACGAAATCTTTCTCTGGCACACTGTATAGTATGGTAGTGTGGGGATTGGAGTGTCATGCCAGTGTGCATAGATGGTATCTTGACAACTGTAGCAACTGATTTAAGCTGAAAGGCAATGGTGGTAAAGTGTTCACTGATCTGATATTTTCAGCTTTAATTATTAAATAATGAACTTGTTTTCTCGAGATTATGAAATGTAAGATAAAGGCATTAAAACATTAATTAGGAATATGGCCGATGTGGGCTTCCGTATATTTTCAACTTTGTGTTTTTTAATATTATTATTTCTGACTTACCATGGGCATTTTTATTCTTGTATATCTCATAATGTTTTCCTTTATCTGACATTGCCTTCCCTTATTTTTTTAATAGATTTTTTTTAATTGATCACACTTATTTTAAGCATAATAATCCTGTAACAAGCCACACCTGGTGTAATAGATTCAAACCCTGCAAGACATTTATCCTCAGACACCAGAGTGTAGCAGCCCTGCTGATGATGGACTATTTGTCGTGTGTGTGTGTGTGTGTGTGTTTTCTTTTCTTTTCCTCCACTGCAGGAGCATTTTTATTTCATCTGGTGATGTTATATGAAATTCTGCTAGCATGCCTCTGCAATATATACTGATGTGTTAAATTACTTCAGGAGTGTGTGTATAGTCTTTTGGCAGCCGAGCAGTAGAGACAGATATTCAACCCTAAAATGAATGAGATAATACTCCAGTTTTTTCCACCAATGCTGTTTTGCACTACTTTCTGTCTACTCATAGCAAAATACGTGACTACAAAACTAGATTCTTTGTCCATTAATTCAGGACATATTTATATGTATATAATATATATATTATTACCTACTAGACGACCCAACCTTCATGGGTTTACAAGATTTAAAAGGTACATTTAATTTTTATTACAAAATTACAGTACATTTTACAGCTCGGTCATAATCAAAATATTCTGTCTTATCTCTCAAGCTTGGCAAATAAAATAAATCAATCAACACATAACCTTTCCCCGTTATTTGTCTTCTTGAGAGTCGCTGAGATGTAGTAACAGTGATACTGATCATTATTATGTAACAATAATCGATGTTTGAGCGTCTCAGCAGCAGCCAATGATCATCTGCTCCGCCACTGACGCTCTTTACCCTTTCGGTCAGGGGGTTTGTTTGTGTATTATCTCCGTAGAAGCCGCTTGTGGTCGGTCGTGTATTTTTCTGTTGCACTGTAGAGCCCCGCCCACCCGTTGTCCGCACGCGTCTAAATCGTTCGCTCTTCGTGAAACATCAACAATAAATGACGCACATCCTTCGCGCTGCTAACGCTAAGCTAACCTAATGGCAGGCTGTGTGTCGTAGATCGTTGTGTGACATCTTACCTGTGGTAAACTAGTCCTGGACCGCGTAGAAGACCGCGCTACAATCTTCTCGTATTTGTCTGGGATGTATGGATGGATAGTTGACGGAATCTCGTCGCTGTTTGAGCCCGTTACGAGGCAAAACCCCACCGAGTGGCCCGGGAAAGGTAACGTTCGCGAGGAAGTATCCACGCGACCTGGCGTGGAAGCGGGAGCACAGCGGCAGGAGAACCACGGCAGACCGGCTAAACGGAACTACCAGAGGTCGGTAGTTGGAGATTAAAACTGTTTCTGTACTCTGTTTAGGTGTTCACTAATTCACCATTAACGTTATATCTCCTTAGCTATTTAATGCTTCGATTAACGTTACCTATAGCTGTTAATCGATAACATAACCAAGGAGGTGAGTGGCTAACGGTAACGTTAACTCATCTAACTAGCTAACTTTAGCTAACGTTAACTAACGGTTGGTACATGACCACAGCTAACAATGAGCAACATAACATAGTAACGGCTAAATTAGCTTAGTTATCATCAGGTATTGTTAGTTATTGTGAAACTGTCACACTGCTAGCTTAAACACTTCCTTTATTTCACACAGGTACCATTTCAGTTAATCGATAAACTTACTGAGCATAACTTAACACATTCATATAAAATATATAATAATATATGTTACATTTGTATGCTAATATGATTTTCTGAAGGCACCTGAAGCCACCTAAATGTTATGTTTAGGCTAACACAAATTACATGTATTATCATGTGCACTCCTATACCTAACACAAGCTAATACAGTCTATCATGAAGGTTGTTTCAGTGCAAATTGATAAATACACATGGTATAAAAGTGCCAGAATTAACTTAGCCAAAAAGCTATTTTCCATCTGTAGTCCCTTGGCCAGGATGTTACACAAGGCTACCCAAAATACAACAAAGCAAAAAAACCAAAACAAAGCGACACACAAAAAAAGAAAACAGTGCATACAGTTAAAACATTTCTCGAACACATCAGTAAGAAATGATTTTAACATGATTTTTTAGTCACAAGAATGTAATGATTATCAAACATGTGATTCAGTGCCACAACTTGAGGCAAAGTTGATATAAAAGGACATACCATTTTTAAAAGCACTAGAGGCAATATAGACCAACATTGCAACACTAGCAGGACATGTTATTAGTAGCAGCAGCAGCAGCAGCAGATGTAATGTTCATTTTTTGTTTGAACTATTTTAAAGAGATGTTGATTCAACTTTGTGGTGATTATGGATGCTGTTATAAATGGTACAGATGTGCTGAGCTGTATTGTATTGAGAGATGTGTTTAAAATGTTAATGTTATGTCGCCCCCATGTATATTAGTGAGGTATAACAATACATTTTGATTTTGGACCATTGTTCAGACAACTCAAAGATGTTTGAAGAACAGTAAAAATCCTTAGTTACTAGAGCTGGGCAATATGAAAATATTATATTGTTATTGAGATATAAGACTATAAAGCGTCTTAGATTTTGGATATTGTTGTAACGTGATATTGCACAATTTACCAGACTTTTTATGTAACACTTGCCTTAACCCACTTAGTTATATCCACATATTGATGATTATTGATCAAAAATCTCATTGTGTAATATTTTTTGAAAAAACAAAACAATAGTCGTACTTGTACAACTTTTTTGCATCAGTGAGGGTATTTGGTCAGAAATAGTATATAATAAAATAATAAATTATGTTTGATTCTGTCTCCCAGTCCTAGCATTAATTCAAGTGCTTTTGAGGAGATTTAAACATATTGAGATATATATTGTGTGTGGAGATAAAGCTTAAAAATATCATCATATAATTTTCAGAATATATCGCCCTGCCCTAGTTGCAACCCACACGTTTTGTCTTCCTCATTTCTATCACTACTGGTAGACTAAATAGTCGAAACATCCAGGGCATGAGTTGTATTGTAGTATTGAACTATATTGTATTGAGAGATGTGTTTTAAATGTTATGTCACCCCCATTTATATTAGTGAGGTATAACAATACATTTTTGTTACAGTTTGTTGTGGCAGATAATTAACTGGCAATTACTTTGATTGCCTTGTAATCCTTGGGATTATTTTTTTAAGCAAACACTTTATATTACCGTTTTTCTGCCTTTTAAAAGTGAGGATTTGCTGCTTTTCTCTATTTATATCACTGAATCTGAGTATCTTTTGGTTTTGGACTGTTGCTCAGACAACCCAAACATGTTTAAAGTGTCACATTTGACCCCGGGAAAGTACGATAGGCATTTTTCTCCACAACATTTTTACATTTTGCAGTCTGGACAGATTGCTTAACAATAGAAATCATTGGTTGCAACCCAAATATTTTGTCTACCCCCTTCACATCAGTACTGGTAGGCTAAACACTTGAAACACCCAGGGCATGACTTGGGCTCTACATACTGACTCAGTGGTGAGGAAGGCAAGGCAGAGACTGTTTGACCTCAGACGCTCTGGGTATCCCCTCAAACACTGAGGAATTTCTATTCCTGCACCGTCAAGAGCATCCTGGCAGTAAACATCACAGCTTAGTATGGAAACAGCACAGAACATGACCACATGGCCCTGCAAAGAGTTGTTAGTTTGACTGAGTATGAAATAGAAGCTGCTCTACCCAACCTGTGTGATGGTCAAGAAGGAGGTACCTGATATATCAGGCTCAGGAAGAGCTTCTATCCTCAGGCCACAAAGATCCTAAATGAAGACCCTGCCTAAGACTGGCCAACATGTATTCATTATTACAGCCTTTTTTGTAAAGCATAAATTCAAGGAACTTAGGGAGTTACAATTCACTGGAATTATATTTTATGATTTCATGTGACAAATAAATTGTTTGAATGGTAAAACCACAACAGTTCAAACGCACCATAGACTGATCATCAAGTTGAACAGCTTTCTAAAACCGTAAAGGGGAACCTAAAACATTAAGAACTTTATAATCAAGATATAAAATATTCACAAATCGAAGCTAACTGAAATGTGTCATGACATTGTTTTGACAAACCTTGTTTCTCTTCTTACAGTGTTGATGTTGCAGAAGGTGTTTGCCAGAGTGACCAGGTCGAGGTGAAAAGACGGAGACGAGGTTGGTTTAAGAAGCAGAAAATCTTTATGCATTCCAAAATGTCCCCCACAAATGAAGACAACTGTTGATTTGTGGTGTCCTCTGTGTGTCAGATGTAGTCATTAGCTTTGTGAAGAAGACTGTCGCCGGGGTAGCAGGTCTGCTCAGGCTGCGGCGCCCGCTGACAACCAAGTCTGAGAAGCCTAGACATTATGAAGAGACACAGGTTTGTGCTTCAACTCCTTCCATCACACACATCAATTTTAAGTTTGATACAGACTTTAATGCTTCCTGAGTCATCAGAAGTAAACAGTTCTGAATAAAGGCGTTCATACAAAATGCACTGAAGACACATTTAGTCCTTATTTCTCTGTATTTATTTCTGTAACGTCGTGACCAGAGTCCTCTGTGTCATATCCAAGAAGTAAAATCTGAACACAGGTGGTGAATTAAGTTGCATTGCAGGTGTGAGCTGCAATGATACTTAAAACTGCTTTTATCCTGTTGAGTTTCGAGAAGTAGATCAAGATGTAAGCACGACTTAAATTTAATCCTCCTGCTTTGTATTCTCCATGTTTAACTGCCTGGCATTTCCTGTTTTGGTCCAGCCTGTTACTCTGATGGGGATAGATGAGCTCCACACCTCGTGGCTGAACAGTACTGAGTGGAGAATGAGTAAGTAAAGACAGATTTTACTGCAGGAGAAAATGAATTAACTGTGTAGTCCTCTCATCCGTATCCCCATTTTCATCTGGTTGATTTTGTTCTTTCTCCACAGGTAAACCAGTAGGAGGAGTGAATGAGAGGAGTGGGAAGAATCCCTTTCAGAGCTCCTCACCTCCTCTAATGAGGAAATACAGGTAAGATGCAATCCAGTTACCTTCACGCCCCCAGTTTGCTGTAAACATACCTACAGGTCTGCATATCCATCAATGTGTCTTTTGAACATGCTCCCTTGCTAATATACATAATCTTTTTGAATCCAGTGGGGCAGGGCTGTCTGCAGGGCTCCCCGACAGGGGGAAGGACAGAGAGAGGAGAGGCTCCCTCCAGCTGTTGCCCTCCAGACCTGCTCTGAGGGTGGGAACCACTAACCCTGATCCAACCTGCAATGGCTTTGGACACAACCGCTGCTACAAGCCCAGTCTTACTGTGGAAGAGGTAGAATAATAATTTGGCTTTATTGGTTGGATTTGTGTAAAGATACTTCATAATCCAGTATTGTTTAAACATTTTTCATAAGTTGTAAGTCTCTGTAGAAGTGTGTCTAAATTATGATGTTAAATTTAAAGGCAGTCCAACACTGGTATCAATATTTGGGAGTTTAAAAAAAGTCTAAAAATGAATGTGAGCTTATATGTTTTTCACCTAAACAAATAACAGACAATCTTGATAGGGATCCTTTTAAAACTAGAGAAGCGCACTCCTTAGACTAGAGTTCAGATTTCTCTCCCCGCAATTTTTGTAATTCCAACAGATGCGCCACAGCGCGTTTCAGAATCGACCTACTAAGCTCATGAAAATCCACGCCTTGTCTTTTTGTTGACAGTCACAGCCCGTTGCACACAACAGAACAAAATCAGCAAAACTAAAAATTAGGGTAGCGAAATGCTCTGTTTCTAAAATGCTCCCAGTGTGGTATGACACCATGCAGTGGATGAAACGACAGCAAGTTGTAGCCAGACCACAGAGAGCTGTACCAAGACAAACACCCCATAACACCACTAATCATGCTTAAAGAATCTCTACCACTAGGCTGTGTTAGTAATCATGTATTTGGGTTCTCCCTTCAGGCCATTAAACAGAACAATAAGGAGCACTACAGGCGCTTGCTGGAGATGGTGACCGAGAAATACAGCAAAAGCCAACCACTACCTTTCAACCAAACGAAACCGCAACAGTGAGTATAGCCCCATTATTCATGTGGAGTGTTTGGAAATTTTATCAAGGTCCATTTAACAAGACACCGCAGGACATGAGCTGCTCTCATTTCCTCTTCTCCTCTTGCTCCCAGTGAGTCGCTTTCACAGGGCGATCACAAAACTGCTGCTTCAGGAAAAGCCTTTGAATCAGTGCCCAGGAAGACGGGATACACAGGTAAGGCGCTTATTCACCTTAGAAGTGACTTGTTTGTTTTTGATACTTTAGATAAACAGACTAATTGTTTAAATATGAAACATGTTCTAATGAATCTACTGTTAGACTGACATGTGTCCTATTTGCACAGCTGCCCCAAGTATGTTTACATGGAGGAATGCACCAGCAACCAAAGACAGGTCAGTGCAGCATGTCCGAGGTCATACTTGTTGTGTGTGTGTTATTCTGACTATTTTACTAATCTCTGTATGATTCATCTCCAGGCGGGGTAGCTTGACTTTTAGTAAGACATTCAGTGGAGCCATTGAGGACACACAGACTGTCAGATGTGCAAAGGTAGGCATTTCTGTCACTCTCTCATGACATGTCAAAGCACCCAATAAGTTATGATTATGGGCAGAAAAGCAAATGTATTATATATCTGTATTCTTAGCAGAAACAGGCCGCAGACTTGGACCTTTCTACAGAGGTAGCTACTCGCCTCAATCTAGTGGACAGAGAGACTCCTGCTGTCAGTCTCCCTGACACACATCCTGCACACTTACCACACACGAGGCACAGCGATGAGGACATACCCAGGCTGACTAAGGTGAGATGCTCAGGAGTGAGGTTTAGTCACTGCGTTGGTGAAAGCATGGATACAGTTTGTTTTATTTTATTGCTGTGTTTGTGTGCAGGAAATGGCGGCGGAGGTGAGCTGTGCTCTGGCGCAGAGTGATCCAAACCTGGTTCTCAGTGCCGCTTTCAAACTGCGCATCACACAGAGAGACCTGGCCACACTGCAGGAAGGCAGCTGGCTCAACGATGAGGTATGTGCTAAGAATGCAAAGAGAGTAAGTTAATTATTGGGGTGTCTATGGGTCCTTACAAAGTCTTAAAATGTTTCCTCTACCAAGGTGATGAACTTCTACCTGTCCCTGGTCATGGAGCGCTGCTCTGGCGAAGCAGCAGGATTTAAAATCTACTCGTTCAGCACCTTCTTCTTCCCGAAGCTGCGGGGTGGAGGAGGCGGGCAGGCTGGAGGACACGCCTCTGTGAAGCGCTGGACCAAGGCTGTGGACCTTTTCCTCTACGACCTCATCCTGGTCCCTCTGCACCTGGGCGTCCACTGGGCAATGGCTGTGAGTCACAACCACAATGATGTCACACCCCTGCTTTTTAGTCTGTGAATTTTGACCTAATTACATCCATTCTGGTTCAGTGTAGGGAAAAAAGAACATTTTTGGGGGGGTGATAATATTCTTCCTTCTCTCTCATTCCAGGTGATCGATTTAAAGTCCAGGACAGTGAGGTCGTATGACTCGATGGGCCAGAGACACGATGACATCTGTAGTCTGTTACTGTGAGTCCTCATTGTTCATTTACGCTTTGTCCATCTTGCCATTTTAAATACTTTCTCCACATATCACCCTGTATTCTGGCACATGAATGCAATAATATGCTCATCTTCCAGACTCTACCTGAAAGAGGAGCACAAAGTAAAAAAAGGCAGAGAGCTCGACTGCACCAAATGGACCGTTGGAAGCCTGAGGGCCACTGTAAGTCACATTAGGATGAATGACGTATAAATAAACAGAATATTTTTGTTTTTACTGTGAGATTAATGTTTTGCACCTGTGCAGGAGATTCCTCAGCAGAAAAACGGCAGTGACTGTGGTGTTTTTGCCTGTAAATACGCTGACTATATCGCAAAAGGAAGGCCTCTCACCTTTAAACAGGTATACACTTTATATTCACCTAATATCAGAGATGCACTAATCGATTGGCTGGTGACCTTGATCAGATGATTTTAGCCTGATCTGCCACGTCTCAGACATGGCCAATCTCGTGCTGGTCAAATTTACTTGCACGTGCAGCACAGTGGTTCATGTTTTCAAACAGCCGAACAGACAGTAACTGACTACAGATGCTGCAACCTTTTTCATAAATTGTAATTTATTCTCATTCATGCTGCACATGGTTTGAAATCCACTGTGTTCAGCTGATTGGCAGGCTGGGATACAACACCCAAATCTGTATTAATTACGGAGTTGATGAATATCTCGAAATGGAAGCATAGCAAAGCTAATGCTAACCATTTCACTCTGGCAGGTATAACTCAATAAAAACACAAAAATGATGAGCTAGTCTGGTAGCTGATTATTAAAGCCCGCTTCAGACCAATGATTCGCGACTAGACCAAATCATTGTAGGACATTCCAGAGAAAAGTTAAAGCGGTGTGAACTGGCCATCTGAGCTCAACTCAAGCAGGCTGATGGTGTCACCTGCAACACCATTGGTCAAATCGTAGCGCCTGGTTTTAGAAAGTAAAGCACTTCATCTGTTTCTACAGCCAATCGACTTGTAGTGACACCTGTTGGTTGAGTCAAAATGACCACAGGCAACATGTTAGCTTGCTGTCTGTCCCCGCCAAGCCCTCTGTTTCCATCCTGTCAGATAGTGGGTCGCTGCTGCTGCTCGCCCACACACACATTCTCATTGACTGATTAATTGGTGCTGCTTACTTATATTATTGTGGCATATTGATTATAAATACAGTCCATCTAATGCTTGTTTTGTTTCTGTTTTTCACCATTTCATCATTACTACAAATTCACCTGTAGCCAGTATCTCACTATAACTGTCTCATTCATATTTTAAGAAGCTACAAATTATATTCAGCCACAAAATAGGCCTGGAAAGCTGGAAATCAGAACAGAAGTACAGAGAGTTGTTGCATAGAGATGATCCACCAGCTCGTCTAGTTGCATTGGTGTGAACTGGCAGGTTTTTAGAGCATTGCAGATTGGCACATTGCAGGTAGTCAGTCGCCTGTTTCAACTCATCTCGTCGCAAATTTTTGGTCTGAACTGGTCTTAAAGATAACTAGACCACTGGGGTAGTTGATGGTAAACTCAAAAGTTTCACATAAAAAAGCTAATGCTAACAATTTCATGTAAGTGAATGGAAAATGCTTAAACAATTAGCGCCATATTTCAGGAGGTATAGTCAAATATAAACACAGATTTGCGTGGTCTAACCTAGTTTACCAGTGCGTCTAGTTAGCTTTCTTTCCAAGTAGCATCCATTGATAGGATATGATAGTTTATACAGTAGTAAAATGTTTTAATGCTAGGGTTTGAAAGGAATATAAAATTGTATTATTTCTTGAGCTGAAACAGAGCTATTAGTCAAGTGTGATCTGATCACACCCTCACAATCCTGAGAAATGGTTTGAGCTGCCAGATAACCTGTGTTTGAACTAGGTTTTTTAATACTTATGAACATTTAGTTTCACTCAGAGTTTTGTGAGGCTCTCATCTTGGATAGCATATGTGCATTTTTACTATTTCAAGCCAAGTTTCTAGTGGCTTTAAATAAAGTTCCAAATATGTTTGTGTATACTGTCTGTTATAGTTGTTAGAAAGAAGTAAAATTGGAATAGGCTCAAATCAGACACAGCAGGTTGGACTTTTAAAATATCGGAAATCAGAATCAGCAGAGAAATTTGCAATCACTGTATCTCGAACCCCTTTTTATGTTTTTGGTTAAATTTTATTTTCTACATTTGTTTTTAAATATAAATGCTGAAAGTAACATTCTCCTCTTTCTCTACAGTGTCACATGCCTCTCTTCAGGAAACTAATGATTTGGGAAATCCTCAATCAGAAGCTGCTATAGAGGGTCGCAACAATCTCAATTAACCGCCTAACAACAACAACAACAGTGTTTTTCTTACTGGGAGCAGCATGTGTGTACAGAAACATGGTGAAGACACAGAAACGAATGGGCCAAAGATATGGACTCAACTGACTGAAACCTAACCAAGCCTAGCTGTTCTGGTCTGGAGAATAAAAAAAACAAAACACTAGTCTTAATTATGTCCTGTTTCCTGTCGGGGGACGTATTAACACATTGTAATCTCTGAGTTGTAATTGGAGACATTACCGGGATGGAAGAAGTGTGTGTGTTACACAAGCTTTGGCACTACTGACTGAATGAGTTTTTTTAATTGACATTGGATTGTTGGTTCTGCTGTTTGACATTCTGCCTGAAGTGCCTTCAGCCCTCTGACGCTGAGCTCAACTGAGAAAATGCTTTTGTATATTTTGAGAAATGATGTGGTCACATACAACTCAAAAGTCAGAATTTATAGAATTAGATTGTTGGAATTTGGACGTCCCTCTTCTACTGATTATCAGCAGAGCAGACAGCACTACAATATGATTTAGTCAGGAAACTCAATCTGTGTGAAATTTAGACAATGAAAAATCAAAATACCTCCTTCCCCCTCTCCTTCAGACAAAAGATGCATGGTTGTACGCTTGTAGTATGTTTGTATTGCTATTATTTATGACTTGACTGGATGAGAAAGTGTTTTCAGATTGTGTGTATGGTTTGTTTTCCCTCCTTGACTGGAGCATTAATAGTTGTTTACCCCATATGTAACATAAGGCGCTGTTAGATCTGTGAATCTTTTCCATGAGCATACCGCAAGAGGCTACTTAGGGCTATTACATTGACTTACAGTATAGTATACTGCATAGCAAACTACTGTACACATATGCATGTTTGAGTTCATGCTTTAAAATGTGATTTGTTTTTTTCTCCCTGTAATAAAGTATTTCATTTTTTAAATTGGAGTTTGATACATTAAATGGCTTGTGCAATGCTACAAGGGTTCATCTGGAGCCGGATGGCTTCACCTAAAATCTCTGTTTCAGTAACTTGTAACCTTTTTCTCAGTGTTACATCACAATATTGCACTGCTCAAAACATCACTACCACTGCACTTCTTAATACCTGAGAACCAATATTACCCCGTGTATAAAACAAATATGAATATACGAACTAAGAATACAGTCTCGCTAATCATTTCTGTACCTTGTGAAAATCCTGTCTTTGTACATCTAATCTTCTAATTTCTTTACTTTGATTTCTTCACCCAGTGCATTCCACTAAATCACCCCACAAACTGATATACACAGTTTTCAGAGTGGTGCGAAAACAATGTTTCAAATTTAGTCTATCTCTTAACTTGTGCCCCCCTTCTCTGTCCAAAAACAGAAGAATGTGACAAAGAGCTTAAGGCATCAGCCTAGCTTTCAAATTCCCCAGATCCCAATCTGATCAAACATCTGTGGGATAAACCAGTACCCCAGAGGAACTTTGTCCAAGCCTCGACTGGTCAGAGCCAAGTCTGATCTAAGGTGGAGCCTCTGACCTGGTGAGTCATGGAGACAGGACCTCTGGGGGTTACCTGTGCTGTCTGGCACCAAAGCCTTGTTGACAGATCCTTTGAGTCCTGTGAGTTGTGAGGAAAGGTACAGGCATACCCAGTGGATGTTGATTGGATTGGGATCTGGGGAATTTGGAGGCCAGGTTGACGCCTTGAGCTTAGTCACATCCACGGTGCCATTCCTAAGCACTTTTTGTGGTGTGGCATGGTGCATTGTCCTGCCTTGGGGGCGCACTTCCATCAGGGAGTGCAGTCGCCAGTAGGGGGATGTACTTGGACTGTCATGTGGTTTGGGTGGCTGTAGCATGTCAAGTGGCATCTATATGAATGGCAGGACCCAAGGTTCCTCAGAAGAGCATTGCACTGTAACAAAACGATCGATGTAATCCACTTCACCTGCCAGTGGTTTTTAATGTTTTGGCTGATAGGTGTATAATGCTTTGTAATCCAGTATGTGTCTGGCTTTACCTAAAACTGCAACTCCTTTTCAGCTTTGTTCTTACATATGAATGTACGTGGTTTCCAGCATATTTTGAGGTCTATTATCACACCAAGAAATTCGTTTTCATATACAATAATAACATTGTCTTTCTTAATAAATGCTTGTGTATTTATTTTTTGATTTCCAAACAGCATTAGTTTGGTTTTGCACAGATTTAACGATAATTTGTTTGAGTCAAACTACATCTTTAATTTATTAAATTCTGATGTGACCACCTTCAGAAGCTGCTATAATTTGTCCCCAGAGCATTAATAATTTGTGTCATCCGCAAATAACAAGAATTTCAATATTCCTGATACAAAACAAACAATTTTTCACCTTTGGCCCTAAAACTGACCCCTGTGGGACTCCACAAGTGATGTCCAAAGATGAAGATTTATGAATGAAAAAAAAAAAAAATGACATCAGGTGCAATGGAGAGGCAAAAGCAAGACACCCCCTAAAAGGAAATGTTTTTACATGTGGTGAAAATACTCTCGATATAGTGAACACTTAAACTGATATTGATAATCATAAGTGGGACTCTTTTTAGGGGGCTAAAATGCATTTTGTTACTGACCCATACACAGCAGTCGATTGCTTAGCTTCAGACTCCAGCATGCTTCTTCAAACTGTGGACATGCTAGCTGACATCTACTGTATGTAATACACTGACTATGTTGAAGTACTCCATGCAAACCCATTTTAAAAAAATCCAAACCGTCCCTTTGAATCATTTATTTATTTATCTATTTATTGCAATTCAGGCAATCAGAAGCCCTAGTTCAGCCTAACAAATAGAATACACAGGTTATTACCCATGCCACTGGAAAAGTATTTTAGCACCTATGGGCTTAAATTGATTTTAGAAGCTTTTATAAGTTAGCTCGTCGATGCAACCCTCGATCTTCAGGATCAGAACATTTTTCACGTGACATCAAGGTGGAACACATCCTGATCGAGACCGACACAGGCAATTATGAACCTGACCAATAAAATGTAGAGGTATTATTATTTATGTATTTATTTATTTATTACATTATGAATTTTACATTATTTGTTGGCCCTTTCTGTCAAATAAAACTCTTTTATTTTGACAGTCACCCCGTAACAGGAAATGGTCTGTGTTAGCTGCTGATGTTTACCTCCGTAGCTAATGCTAGCTTGATTTGGATCAAACCGGTTTGACATACGGTGAATTTGGCAGAGAAATCGGTCGTTAGAGCCAGTTTACCGCGTACTTTTTACACATCTGCAGTATAGTTATAATAACATGAGTGACAACGAAAAAGATTTTAGGGAGCAGGTGAGTTACGGTTATAAATTAAGATAACAGTTGGAAAGACGTTAAGCTAGTTTAGCTAGGTTAGCTAGCTAGCTTAGACGTTAGCTGCGTTTGCAGGTCGGGCGATGGCAACACATTTTAAACTGGCCTCAAACCTGACTGAAATATGTTCTTACACACTTTTTTGAGTAACATAAAGAGTACAGAGTGTATCGTAAATGTTTGACGTTATAGCAAACAGCCTACAAAGCACGACGTTAGCTACTTCCACTTTAGCACCATTCGGCTAACGTTACTCAACTTGAATTATTTACATATATATTACAGGTAAACGTTAAATCATGACGTATAGTCAATACTTAGTGGTTGTAATGTTCATATTTGACTCCGTACATTATAATTTAGGACCAATCAAGACCATATCAAGCTAACTTAAAATCGTGCAACATTATCCAGCTAATGTAAGTTAGTTCTGTTGTTTTCCTGGTTGTCATGTTTTGTACCTCTTGGCTCTTACAGAAACCAACATGCCTTATCACCCTTGTTTGTTCTTTGTTAAGGTTGAGGTTGGAAGAAAGAAAAAGGCGGAAGACGTGTCAGATGTGAAGTTGTTATTGTTTGGCGCTGATGGTGTTGATGCATGCTAATGTATTGGCTGCTGAAAAAGAAGCGATCAAGATCTGTCCCCGCTACTAGTGTTGTAATGGCAGATGGTAAATGGGGGAAGAGGAGGAAAAAGAAGTCATACAGGTCAAACAGAAGAAAGAAGAAATGAAGGGTTGTTTTGAAGTAATGAAGTTACAGAAGTTATGAAGTTAAGATCAGAAGTTTTCCAGGGTATGAGTAATTTCCTAACAGCCTGCTATGCTATTCTGTTTCATCCTGTTTCTTTCTCTTAAGCATGCACAATTTTTTTTTCTCTCTATCAGAAACATCACTGATCAACCCCTCCATATATTTAAGGTTGACTTTATTTTGTAAAACCTGTCTTTTAGCTTAAGTTACTTGATCTCTTGTTAAGATATGTTTTGCAATATATGACCCTTAATGTGTAGTGTCAAACTTTATAAATGCCAAAATGTGTTCAACTCTTTCTGGAGGGGGCATGTAGAAGGCAATGCGGTCACCTCCTGGCCCTTTATTATTGTTGTGTGGCACACATTTGGGTTTGGAGGGTTTTTATCTTAGTGTCTGGTCTGTCCAGGACTCGCGGCATGGCTCAAGGAGCGTGTCCCCTGGGGAATCAGCAAAATCCACCAGCCGCTCACCAGCACGTTCAAAAGATGGCTCCCGCCGCTCCAGGTCCAGATCCCGATCTCGATCCAGATCCAAATCCAGGTGAGACAGGTTTTGTTTTCTTGTTCATATGAAGATGGTGTTTTCAAAGTTAGGTTGTGACAAGCGAAATATTTCTGTAGGTCGTGTAAAGCATCACATGCTCAGAGTTGTCCCTACATCTATCCCCAGGTCCCGCTCCCATCGAAGCTCACGCAGGCGCTACTCCCGCTCTCGTTCTCGCTCCCACCGACGTCGTTCCAGGAGCAGATCTCGTAGCTGGGAGTACCGGCGGCACAGGAGCCATAGCCGTTCCCCCATGTCAAATCGTCGCAGACACATCGGCAACAGGGTATATGATAGGTGCTTCCTCTACATGCCCAATTTAGTATTTATCTAACAAGACTTCATTGTCTCATTAGTGGTTTTCAGAGTCTGTGTTTAACAATTTGATGTTGACTTCATGTGTAAAAGCTCTTTATAGTGTCTGATCTTTAGGACTATAAAACCTTTCTTGTCAGATAACCAGGGCCTGATTTGCTCAGATTTATTGCAGTGGTATGGCAGGTCAGTTGCTCACAATATTTTCACACTCCTCTCTTTACTCCAACAGGCCAACCCAGACCCCAACAACTGTCTGGGTGTGTTTGGGCTGAGTCTGTACACCACAGAGAGGGATCTGAGGGAGGTGTTCTCAAAATACGGCCCTTTGAGTGACGTCAACATCGTGTACGACCAGCAGTCGCGTCGCTCAAGAGGCTTTGCCTTTGTCTACTTTGAAAACTGTGAGGACTCCAAAGAGGTACGGAAGATAAGACACTGATTTTATTTTTTTTATAATGCTGACTCCTCACTACCCATTACACAACAGTACATTTTGATCACACTTAAATAGTTTGGGAGTTTCAATGGTAAGAAAGTAATGAAGCAATGATAGCTGTGATATAATTGGGTTATGTGCGGGTTGAATATGCTTTTAATAGCCCACGTCTTACATGTCTCTGTATGAAAGGAGCATTTGTCGGAAGTCTGCATTGCTTCGGGATCAGGGCAAAAGTTAAACGTGCAAACTGTTTCGTTATATTATTAGATAAAAAATGTGTTTTTCTGGGAGGGTTTAGGCCAAGGAGCGTGCTAATGGGATGGAGCTTGATGGGCGCAGGATCAGAGTGGATTTTTCCATCACTAAACGAGCCCATACGCCCACTCCTGGAATCTACATGGGTCGTCCCACATAGTGAGTGTTTCTTAACCAGGCAGCTTTGTCATTACAGTAGGGACATTTTCCAGGTGCTATTTTGTGTGTGTGAGAGATATCTTCCACTTTTATTCTGTGTATTTTCACAGTGGTGGTGGTGGTGGCGGCGGTGGTGGCAGCGGCGGTGGTAGTAGCAGCAGTGGTTCATCACGGCGTGCCTCAAGGGACTATGACAGGGGCTACGACAGAGGTTATGACAGAGGTTACGATCGTGACTATGATCGCTATGACGACAGAGAGTACAGATCATACAGGTAAGATCTTTTTCCTGTAGCCTGTTTGACACATTAGGGGTCATACACATGCCGCGTTTTTTGCAACCTCAAATTTATTGTTTTCAATGTAGAACTGCGGCAGACGTGCTCAAACTCCAGGGCAACATTGTCAGGGCGCGCACACTTTCACAAGTGCCTATTTTTCAGGGTGCAGCAGCTGCACCCCAAGATAAACTGAGTTCAACTTTTGGAACGTAGCAGTGCACTAGTGTTGCTTTCGTCAACGAAAAGTATGACTAAATATCGTCGTCAACGAACCTTTATCACGTGACGAAAACGAGATGAGACGCAACGGAAATGGTGGTCATGTGACGATAACTATAATTAAATATATAATGCAATATTGTTGACGAATAAAAACGAGACTAAATGTGGTTTACAAAATAAAACCTTTGCTAAAATGACGAAATAGTGTTATAATTTTTAGTTGCGTTATTATTATTATTTTGCAGTATTTCTGTTTCCTAGGCTGTGCGTCGCACTGCGCAGACGGATTATAGCCGTGACGATATACAGTACAACATCACTTGCTCTCATGTGATATTGCTTTTATACAACAGTTCAACAACAGCTTAAACAGCAGTGCTGAGTAAGGAAATGTTAACAAAAGGTGATGAAATAAATTATTTAAGTGTGTTATGTAGCTCTGCGAAAAAAAACCCATTTCCCCCAGTCACGCAGCACACACACCAGGAACTCACAAGCTACTTTGTATTTACATCGATCTGCAACTGTGTAACTTCGTCCAGTTCGGCTGATGAAACGTTGGCAAACCTGGATGTTGGCACGGCCGGATTCAGCTTCCACTCTCCCTCATCCTCATCATCACTAAAATGTCATCAGTTTTTGTCGACTAAAACGAGATGAAAATAGTCATGGATTATTCTGACTAAAATAAGACTAAAATGCTCAGACTTTTAGTTGACTGAAACTTGACTAGACAAAAAAGAGTATGAACGTGACTAGAACTAATAAAAACTAAAATGACAGTTTGACACAAAGACTAGACTAAAACTAAAATTAAAACAGGCCGCCAAAAACAACACTACAGCGCACACTGCATATCATGTGATGAGGAACAACGAATCACAGCTGGCAGATATCTTTACCTTCTTCTGTAAACATCAGTCTGTGATAAATATGGAAAAGTTTTGGTGCAGGGCCACCCAGAGCTTTATATCTGTCCCAGGGACAATACGCCTACACACTTATAAGTAGCGCCTGGGAGAAGATCAGCTCTGCACTCAGGATTTCGGGTAAATAGGCCATGATACTGTGCTTGCTGAGGTTGCTTAGCAATTTCAGATGCAACCTGCTGCCGTGCTCTTAATAGCTAGCCCAAAAAAACCACAACAGTAGCACCCAGCTCCCGACATCGCGTTTTCCATGCGGGTAAAGACGCAGCCCCTTAGTCTATTGATTAGTGTTATGGTTCATTGAGTATCATATTAGAATACTTTTACTCCTGTACTAGCAAAGATCAAGAGTAAATCTGACTGACATTTAGTTGGCTAAGTGAATTTAAAGTAGAATATGAAAACACATTAAGCTTTTAGAATTTTATGGCTCATATTAATCTAGTTCTTTAAGTGATCCTAAACATGTGTAACACTAAAAGCCTCAAGTGTAATGCGGTTGTTTTCTCTCCACAGACGCAGATCTCCGTCTCCTTACTATAGCAGAGGGTACCGCTCACGATCCCGATCACGGTCCTACTCGCCACGTATGTTTAAACCAAGTTTCTATCATTAGATCGCAGAGATTTGAACATTAACACTGATTTTTTTTATGAACCCTTCACACATTAAGAAGCACTAACAGATATATACTGTCCTTTTTTCTCACAGGTCACTACTGAGCAGGGAGGGGGGAGTCATCAACAGTTTCAGTTTTATTGTCGAGATGCTCGTCTTTTGATTTTTGATTTTTTTTTTTTTTATTTGGACCAGATTATGTATGTGATTTGTTAATATATTGAAGAAAGTTTAAGAAATGGTCCGTAATGATGCAGTCTGTTTAAGAACCACAATGTCATTGGTGAATTAATCGTTATAGATTTCTGGATCAAGACATACTCCTATGTCTGCACGTCATTGTTAACAGTTTGATAAGCGACTTCAGGCGTCATGACGATCTATTTACAGATGTCTTTATATGAATGCAGATATATTAAAAATACCTACAGTAACATTGCATTTCAATATGTCCCCCCTCTGCTCTCCACACGGACTGTTAACTTGCATGATATACTACTCGGACTACAAAAGGAAACCAGAATGCTTCCAATACCAAATCTTGTAATGTTGCCTGCAGATCCTGCATTTATGTGCAGATATAGGTTTATAGAGATGACCAAACCTGTAGGAAGAATCATAAAAACGAAAAACCTGAAATGCCATTAAAAAAGGTTCGGATCAACACCAGGATTTTATCACTTGTTCATCGGCTCAAGGCCAAACTGTTCCCCTCTCTTTGGAGAAAATCTGTGAATTAATGTTTTTAAGTATCCCTCCTAACAGCTAACAAACAGGACTCAAATGCACAAGTTGTTTGGTGGTGGTAATTGCATGAAGGGCTGGCTTGTTTCTGCTCGACTTAACAGACTTGTTTTTATAAAGCAGGATTTTCTGTGGCGGTTAAATTACTGTTTCTCATTTTGCTGTTTGTGTGTAGTTGGTTTCTTTATCTGTCAAGATCCGAGTTTGCATTTTGAACTGTTTCAGATACCATGTTTCTTTTACATTTTGTGTTTTTCTGGTGGAAAATATTGTTTTGGAGTGTTGTACATAAACAATAAAGAAATACTTGGGTCATTTGCTCTGTTGTTTAGTAACATTGTTGTACATTATTACTGGCCACAGTGCCCCGCAGTGTTAGAGGCAGGAGCGTTGCAGGTATCAAACATCTTGAATTATTATTTGGTGTTTTTTTTTGCTGTTTCCCTGACATAAATAAAAAACCGACATGCAAATGATGCCTTCAGGCTGCCCTGTCTGTAATGCTGTGTTTAAGTCCCACAGGATAACATGCATTCTGCAAACAGAAGTTTTGTTTTTAGTAACAGCCAGACTACTGCTATGAGAGGAGAAGATCAAATACTGTGCAACTGAATGCAAATATGAAACATAATGTGAAGCGGTTACAAGAAAGATTGTTCACACTAAGCTCAAAAGAAAACTGACATATTACTGCAATAATAATCGGCCTAGTTGGAGATTTTTTTTTTGTCAACTACTGTCTTAAAGGTCAAGAATACACTTCAGTTTTTAAAACAGCGTAGACAAGAAAAACAGTTTATATTTTCATGACAACTGGTCAACTGCATTCAGTATCTAAGGACGAAAAGCTAAAGCACAGTTTCTACATTATGATGACGTTTTGTTATTTTAATGTTTCTCAGGTCAAGAATAGACTTTCATTCTAAAATAATACTATTTGATCATATAGTAATTAGGGCGGTTTGTGTCATACCCATTACATAGCAACATTTTGGCGTGATAGCTTGGGAGAAAAATAATCCTCATGGATGGACTGGTTGAGCAGAAAGGAACAGATTTAGCTTGTGAACCTACACATAATGTTTATAAGTATATCAAATATATACATATGCTTTTTTGAATTTTATCAACGTTCTCCATCATTAAGTCTAAAAGGGAGGGATTTTATAATTATCATCTTTTTATACTTTTTTTTCAAGCCCGTTTTCATATATACAGCATTTGTACTTTTTAGTTTACAATTCATGACAAAGAAAATTTTCAGTCAGAGATAAAGGATTTTTTTTATATAAAAGATATAAACAACCAATACATTCACAGTATAATAATGAAAGAGAAAAAAATGGAATTACACAGTTAATACAATGACAGTATAGTTATAGTCTCCCATCTTCTATAAGCCACCTTTTCTCAAGCACATCTTCCCTATTCCTTATTTTGTGAGTCACTTTTCCATCTGTTTCAGTGCTGTGATTCTTAAGATTCTGAATATGTATTTTTCATCTTGACTGAGAGTAGCTTGAGGTTTTTCCAAAATGATATGCTCTGCCTTTACATACAAAGGATTTAAAAAAAAAAAAAAAAAAAAATCCATCAACATAAACACTTACGATGTGTATTTAATACCTTAAACAAGATAAAAAAGAATTATATGTAAGTGGTTTGCATTATAAAAGGGTGGGATTTTAGGGACAAACATAAACATGACAGAAAAATCTAAGCTGGGACATGGTAAAAAATAAAGTAAAGTTAAAAAAAAATACTGTGCATTATTATTTGTTTAGGTAATAAAGAAGACCATATAATTTAATTTATTGAAAGACAATATTAGGGAAGTAATTCTTAGGGGAAAAAATGTTGCTGTATGTGCATATCAGGATGACCCATTTCACCACATACATCAGTACGTAGGCCTATTTATTGGTTGTATGTATGTCCTTGAACGCATCATGTAAAGGCCGTAAACTTTGAGGTTATTTCCCTGTTTATTTAAAAATGTAATAACGTAAGAATAGTAGAACTTAGTTAACATATACTACATTAAAATGCTAATAAATGAAAATATGCTAACAGACAACGTTAAAACGTAACTTTATGTAGTCTGTCAGTTAGTCCATCTCTGACGTTGCGTTCCAGCTCCTTCTCCGACCAATCACAGACGCCTCGCGTGAAAACACTTCCGGTTTGCTCTCCAACTTGCCTTTCCACCGGAGCGGCTGGTGTGAGCAGAAACCAGGAGTGAACACCACGTAGACCATAGGCTAAAAGAGGATATAAAGGTAATAATACTGACGTTTTCTGCGCTATTTAGCTCTCGAGCTACTTGTAGTGACTGTAAAATGCAGGCAGTAGTGTCAGTTCAGTCAGATATTGTGGCTAACAGGTAGCTAGGAGTGGTCTCAGTTAACCAGAAGCTAGCGTTAGCATGCTGTGTTTGAATGAGCATATGACTGGGGCAGGCTTTACACGTTTCAGTGGGGCTAGTTGAGTAGGATGGGGCTATTTGGAGATAAATACCAATCATTTTTAGTAGTAGTGACGTGTTGGCACAAACAAGTCTGGCCTTGGTGAAGTATTTTGTCATGGTGTAACCAACTTGTAACTGTTGCAGATGCCCCCCAAAAAGCAAGAAGCCCCCAAACCACCTCCATTAATCGGACGTTTTGGGACCTCTCTGAAAATTGGAATCGTGGGATTACCTAATGTCGGGTATGTACATGTTATAATTAATGTGGGTCTTTGTAAAGTGCTGGGTTCATCATTGAGGGTTGATTATTGCACTGTTGCTGACAGCCCTGACTCTTTCCTTGTAGGAAATCCACCTTTTTCAATGTGCTGACCAAAAGCCAAGCCTCTGCAGAGAACTTCCCATTCTGCACCATCGATCCAAATGAGAGCAGGGTACCAGTTCCCGATGAGCGTTTTGAGTTTCTCTGCCAATACCACAAACCAGCCAGGTGTGTGTTATGACTGTGTGTCCTGATTTTTGTTATTTGTCCAACATTGATGGACTTCTGTCTCACCAATGATCACTTCCTTGTCTGGCTGTTTTGTCTCTTTAGTAAGGTTCCAGCTTTCCTAAACGTTGTGGACATTGCTGGTTTGGTGAAGGGAGCTCACTCAGGACAGGGACTTGGAAATGCCTTTCTCTCCCACATCAGTGCCTGTGACGGCATCTTCCACATGACCCGTGAGTTGTCAATATTACGGCCGGCAGCTGCTGTGTAGTAACAACTGAGGAGAGTGGACAGGTGTGAGAGGGCAAGTTAGGACCTACTACTAGACTTCATGAAGGGGAACAAGGCTCATTTTAAGAATTCACTGATGATACGCCTGTGCCCAAGACAAGATAATAAAGCCAGTGGCCTTATATGGCTGTTTTTTCCACTTTATTTTGCGATTTAAAGTTCTACAGCAGATTTTGAGAACCAACAGTACAACCTCACAACTGATCAAACAGATATGTAATAAAAGGTTGCCATACACTAATAAAACTGTCCATAAGTCCTTGTAAAGCAAACCTTATCTTTTCTAGCTTCAAAAATTGTAATGCCTCTCTGACCCAGTGTTTAAAAGAGGGGGGTGGCTGCTTTCTTCAAGCAGTGGGTCATATGGCTGCTTTTATATAGACAACTTTTAACATTTGAGAGCTTCAATGAAAGAAGGGTTTTCTAGGAAAACATGTTAACACTTCTCAAAGTGAAGTATAGTGGAAGTATTGTTTGGTATCGCTACTAAAACTCAGTAGTATAAGTACATTTCAAAAACATCCAGTCCAACTTGAAAGCTAGAAATTAGTGTGAAAGATTTTAATTTATTATTTGCCTGGTATGTAAAATCAGAGGTTGGAAAGATGCTAAATTGATTTTTCAGACCAAGATGACGTTTAAATAGTAGCATTTACCTGGGTGCTCAACCTCATCCAAAAGTCTTAAGGCCCAGGCACACTAAACTGACAACACAGAACTAGTGGCCACAAAGGCAGACGGTTGCGTTGATTCATGTCGCCTGTGTCTCAGCCAGAAATTTGCATTTGAACACTTGGCCAACCTGCACAGACGTTCTGCACATGCGTAAGAGGAATTAACTTTACATAGCGGCAGGCAGTGATGGTCTGTTTCATCATTTAAAAAGGGAAACCTGAAGACCGACAGGACAGATTCAAGACGCTACTTAGCACATTAACAGCACAACCTTATGGTGAAAAGACAAAGCATATTTACCATGTGCCAGCAAACAGTAACACAGACAATTACAAACTGTTCTGCGAAAGAGCTTAATGGCTAAAAAACCTGATATAACAAGATTGTTTTGACCTCACTTCTTCTTGACTTTAGTCCTTTGTTTGCCCTCCTCGCTTCCCGTTTATCTTCTCAAGAAGAAGATCAGAGTGATCTCTCTCACTGACAGGCTCTGACGCTGATTCATCATGCTGAATTGACAGAAAAACAGGCGACAAAGGCCGACTAGTACCAACAGTGTGGGACACTGCAAAAACAAAGGCGACAGACGCTCATTGACGGCCCAACATTTACCAGCCATCAGCTTGGTGTGATATGGCCCTTAGGGAGAAATAAAATCTTCGGATCATTCATGGCTGTTTGAACTGTATAAAACTTTACATCCCATTAATATCAACTCTCAAGTTTGTGGCTTTAGGAAAAAAAGTTGCATGGTCATGAATACTAACTGAACTGCTCATGGTTTAGAAATAAAATGGTTGATTTAGTTTTGATGTAATAAAAGACCCTCAGATTTCAAAATGTGAATTTTTGTAACGGGTTGACTTCATCTGTCAACGCTGGTGTCTTTTAGGTGCGTTCGATGACGAGGATATCATCCACGTGGAGGGTAACGTTGACCCTGTGAGGGACATTGAGATCATCCACGAGGAGCTGCGACTAAAGGACGAGGAAATGATCACTCCTATCCTTGACAAGCTGGAGAAAACGGCCGTCAGAGGAGGTGACAAGAAACTCAAACCTGAATATGTAAGTAATGTGTGTTTGTGCTAAGCATCTGTTTTCCTGTTTCACAATTGTGTCACTATTCATCACTGAAGGGGCACGAGATGATAATCTAACATCTGTCTGGAGACATCTCATAACCTGCTGCTTCTTGCTTCAGGACATCATGTTGAAGATAAAGCAGTGGATAGTGGAGGAGAAGAAACACATCCGATTTTACCACGACTGGAACGACAAGGAGGTAATGTTGTTTGTGTGTGTGCTCGAATGAGTTTGTGTGTTAGGCTTGTGTTTCTATTTCCCTGGAGTTCTACCTTGTATAGCTGATTTAATATTCTTAAAAAATGTACTACTGGGCTGCTGTGTGGCTCAAGACGCATTGTATTCTCAGTGTAATGGGTTGAGGGAATACTTCACCCTCTAATGACCATTTGTATATCAGTTGTTCACCCCGTCTTACATTGAATTCACAAAGAAAACATTGTTTTTCTTGCACGCCTTCATGGTGAACAAAGAATCCAAAAATGATGAACTAAAGTAAAGGAGCAAAACTATATCAAAACATTTGTTTGTTTTTTTTGTTTTTATTTCAGCGAGATAAAAGAAATGTTTTTGTCAACAAAGTCTGGATTTGAACAGAGCATAGGAAAATGTCATATGTCATAAATGTCAAATGGCATACAACTGGACAAACAAGACTTGGATTATACTGATATTGATATAAAAATTGTCATTTTAGGGGTGAAGCATTCTTTTTCATATCACAAAGTCTGCGTCCATCAGCCCTCATTGCCCTCATTCTTACTTTGTTTGATATTCCAACTTTTCCATGTCAATCAGTTTTACTTTGTGCATCTTCATAATTTTTTTGGATTTTTTGACAAATGTTTGCCTCTTTCCCAGTTTTTTTTCTAGTGTGCAAGTTTAAAATTTACCTTCACACCTGCCCTATTTGTTTTGGTTCACTCAAACCCAAGTTCTTTTGCCCCCTAAATGCGGTTTGTTGGGCAGATGTGAACACAGCAATCACACTTGAGTGCGCAACAAAACAACCAGACCGAGTCCTCCTCTTCAAGAAGGTCTCAGTCCGGTTACAAACGAACTCTGGTGCGGTTTGTTTGTGGTGAGAACGTGTTCCAACCTGGATCTGAACCAACTGCAGTCACATGACACATTGTTTGGGTTAAACATGAGCATGTTATAGTCCTGGAGGATTATTAATGTGCACCTCCTCCTGTACTGCCTTAATATGCACATTCAGCACATCCAATGCATCAAAACATTGTTTTCTAGTTGGAGCCGCGCCTCGTTTTCAAACTGTATGGTTTGACTAAAATGAACAATGACAGCAATATAGTCCACGATGAGCAGCGCTAAAATAAACCTGCATAGTTGTCCCTCCATTGAGACATTAGAAAGTGTCACATTTATCTTGCAAGTGTACTCTTCTTCAACATTTTGTTTACTTCCTGGATTTTTCCTGTGTGGAAATTCTGACCAATCAAGAGCAGCTTTCTCGTGCAGGCATTTGATCTGGTCCGCTTGTAAATGCTGCCGTGAGAACACGAACCAACTCTAGGTGATTATGCAACTTTGAAACAACATTAGTCCCTGATTCAGACCAAAGCAAGACAACTCTAGGTCTGAAAGCACCCTGAAACCCAGTGAGTGGTGTGATTTTTCTGTCACTGTGGTCAGCTTGTTGTCTTGATGGATGGAGTAGTCCAATTGGTCATCACAACATTAGCAGGTTTTCAGACTCACTGGGACAAGTTGCACATTATCTCCTTGGTAGATACTGAGAAATTAGTTTAACTGATGAACTAAACTGTTTTATGATTTGTACCTTTTTTAAATCCTCTCCACAGATCGAAGTATTGAACAAATACCTGTTCCTGACATCGAAGCCCATGATCTATCTGGTTAATCTCTCAGAGAAGGATTACATCAGGAAAAAGAACAAGTGGTAGGTTGGCTTTCACCTTCACAGCGAGCATGAGTGCACGTCCTTGTCACATACATTTATTTTGTTTAAGTATGTGGCTGCTGTTGTGAACACTCAGAATAACTCACCCTGCTGCCTGTTCTAACAGGTTGGTAAAAATCAAGGAGTGGGTAGATGCTCATGACCCCGGTGCTCTGGTCATCCCTGTGAGTGGATGTATCGAGTCTAAGCTGCAGGACATGGAGGAGGAGGAGAGGAAAAAGTACAGCGAGGAAATGAAGACACAGAGGTGAGAGTTTAACTCACAGAGCAAGAATATTATAGATCAGGTAGCGAAATGGTTTAAAGGGATAGTTTGGATTTTTTTAAGTGGAGCTGTATTTGTTCAAATAAATGGGGCTTTACACATTGAATCTACCTTTTTAAAGATACACGTTTGCTTGACTGCTCCATCATGTCGTCTCTGTGTGTTTCTAGTTGTCTGACCAAAATAATCAAGACCGGCTACGCAGCACTACAGCTGGAATACTTCTTCACAGCGGGACCAGATGAAGTGCGAGCATGGACCATCAGGGTAAGTGCTGCGATATGAATATTCCTTCTTTAACTCTCAATAGATCCTAGACTAAAAAGTTTATTATAAATCACCTGTATTGTTAGTTGAAGGTTTCATTCAATCAGATCCAGTCCAAGTTTATTTATATAGCACGTCAGACATAAGAGGAAGCATACAAAAGAAAAAAAACAAGAAAATAAGACAATTAATAAAAACAAGAACAAACGGTAGATTTAAGGAATTTAAGAGGCGTATAATTATAACAATGTGACACATATAAATAGCCTCAGGGAAAGCAGTGGCAACTGGAAAAGTTCAAGCCTCAATTTAAAAGAACAAAGAGTTGGGGCAGACCTCAAATGTTCAAGAAGTTTATTCCAAATTTGATGTGCATACCGGTAGTAACAGAGACCTGCTTCTTCAGGTTTGGTTCTGATACTGGGGACGCAGAGCAGAACTGTTCCAGAGCAGCATGTCAGGCATGTATTTTGGTCCCAAACCATTCAGTACTTTGCAAGTTGATTATTATATTTTAGATCAATTCCTTGATTCATAGGATGCCAGTGCAAAGATGTAAGAACTGGGCTGATGTGTCCCAGTTTTGTGGTTTTATTGCTGACTCAGGCAGCAGCGTTCTGAATAAGCTTCTGTTGTTTGATTTGTTTACAGAGGCCTGAAAAGACATTGTGACAGTAATCATGTCTTCTAAAAACAAAGGCATGAACAAGTTTCTGTTGCTCTTGCTAAGACATGAGTACAGCAATATTTTTTAACAGTTAATTTCTTAAAAGCAAAAGAAATATTCTGTAAAACAAAGTTTTAATCGAAGATAGAGATGAGAGATATTCATCAACTTATCTCAAATGGCGAGAGCCCATGTTGTCAGATGGGAATATTACATATTTATGATCAGTGGTGGGACAAATAATTATGTCATCACATCATTGTATTTTCTCTCTTTTTGGCCACATAATAATCTTAATAATTTGCAGTGAGTATAGTAGGTCACTGAAGTGCAACACTGACAACGTTTACATGCACAAAATATTCAGTTTTATCACCATTATTGTGAAAAAGACAATATTCCTATGAGGTCGATTAGATTGCTAATGAACATGAATATTCCACTAATATTCCCATGTACATGAAACTGTGCATACTCTGATTAACATGCCCTAACATGTTGTTCATCACGTCAAAATACAGAAAAGTGAAAAGGCTGGAGTCGCTTGTGCCATTTTGCTTTTTTGCAACAAAATAGTTGCCTGTGTCCAGACCTGCATATCTGCCCTCTCCACTGAGTTTGAGTTGAAATAGAGTGCAATGAGTGGAAAATTCTGATATCAGGCAGTCAGAACAGGACTTTTTTTTTCCATCAGCAGCAGACTTGTTGTGTGAACACAGCCTCCCTCTTTTATTCCTTCAGCCACCTTATTGAAATGCTTGGCGCTGCAATATTTGCACACATCCAAAAACATGTTGACAGCCAAGTCTAAATTAATTTACAGAATTAGGTGTGTTTCTCCTTTTGACCAGAAATGTAGGCTTTTCTTTTATTTAATCTTACATTGTTCACTTTCTGTACTGCTAAAAGAACTGAGGTGTGTGCAGCAATTCAGAGTTGTGAAACCAGACTACTATTTACTTCTGGTTGTACATTTTATGTCGCATGTGTTTAAATACTTGCAGAGTTTCTGAATTTGCAGAGTATTGTTGTTAAAGTATTTTGCAGCACATTTCTGTGGTGTAGATTTTCACTGTACTGTATTTAATCAGGAAGTCACATGGAGGTCAGAATCTGATTTCAAAACAAAATAAAATAAAATCAAATAATAAAAAGAAACTGAATTAAATTTAATTTAATGTAATAAACCAAAATCAAATAAAAAAGAAATAAAAAGAAATAAATAATAATGATCATAAAAATCTAATAATAAAATAGCAAAGATTTGAACATACTTTCATACAGACAACAGCATGACACGTTTCTAAATAAGTGTACACTCTAAAACATCCTTGGCGTAGGATTTTAAAAGGCGTAAAAATAGGAGCGAAAAATGTTTGTGGGTGTGTTAAAATATACACTCAAATAGACGACAGCATGACTCTTTAGTCTTTAGGAGCCACCATACAAAGCTTCATTGAACATTATTTTAACATCACATTTTTTGCTTTTTGAAAATTCATTCTGCATTTGTAGCAGCATGTTTTTGGAGAGTTGCAAAAAGAATTTACTGTTTGTTTTTTTTGACACCATAATGTGCGTGGGCAGCATTTACTGTGATGTCTGTCCTTGTCTGTGATAAAATTCTTCAGTTTGGCAGATGTGTTTCTATTTTTTCAGTTCTTTTTTTTAATTTAATTTTCTCATTGTTTTGTTCCAACAGAAAGGGACCAAGGCTCCTCAAGCTGCAGGAAAGATCCACACTGACTTCGAGAAGGGCTTCATCATGGCAGAAGTGATGAAGTACAATGACTTCAAAGAGGAGGGCAGTGAAAGTGCAGTGAAGGTGAGTTTTTATAAACTCTAATTCTAATCTCAAACTGTCACACTGTTGAATTTCTGCCAATAACAGCATTTGACTTCCTGACAACTATCCTTGAAAACAATTCAACTGTGTCCTCTTTCACAGGCTGCTGGAAAATACAGGCAACAGGGCAGGAACTACGTGGTGGAGGACGGGGACATTATCTTTTTCAAATTCAACACACCCAACGCACCTAAGAAGAAACCATGAGACCACTTGATCACCAGGGGGAGAACTCAGAATACTGTTTAGCTGGTCCCCTTAGAGCTGCGCTGTCTGCTGGTTTTCATTCTTCTCTTATGAATTCAGAGGATCAAGTCATGGCCTGGTTGGTCAGAGGTATTCTACACTCAGAGGTATTCTATTCCTATCTGTAATATTTGGAGCAAATTTTCACACTGTACCAGCCAAACATCTCTGAAAACACTTTATTAAAGCTTTCATGATCTCAATGAAGAACAGGTATAGCTGAACTGAGAAATATAGTATTTTTGATAGAGCATGAGCTGCACATTGTTTTCTTATTGATGCTGGCCCTGTCCTGTTTTAATATGCATCAAGTGATAAGAGCTTGTCCTCTTTTTCTAGATGCTTTATGATCATTTACACCACAATGCTGAGACAGTTTATTTTGTTGTTAATGTATCTTTAAGACGGTAATTCCTCTGTATAATAACAGCTTACCTTTCTGTCATTAATTGACTGTTAATCGTCATGTTAACTGCTGATAAATTGGCGAACTCTCATCATAACAACATGTGCTCCTCTGAGAGTCCAATTTCTCGAGTTGGAAAGTCGTTCTTCTGACTTCGGTGTGTTCATGTGCTTTAAGTCATGATGTAAAAGCAACATGGACGCTGTATTTTATTGCTCAAAGCATTTAAACAACACATTTATGACAGTTTAAAGCTCTATATCACAAAGTGATTTTGTCTCATGCTTGTTGCTGCACCAGTACATCCTCTAAAACTACTTAAATATTCCTTCTCCTGATTAATGCTAATAAAAAACATTTCTAAATAATCTAGCTCACTCTACGTGGACTGCAACTAATGGTTACAACCTAATACCATATTACAAATTACATGCGAGCAAAAAAGTGACACGTAAATTTATAATTACTATCAATTGAACATATACTTTCGTCCGCCATGTTTCTGCATATATGACGTCAACTCTTGCCCTAAATCTTTCCGAGTTGTTCTGACTTTGGGAGGTGTTCATGTGAATTTTCTCAGTCAGGAACTAATTTTTCTGATTATTTTGATACCACATGAACACAGGGTGAATTGGTGCTTTAATACAGCCAGGTGTGTTCAATCTGTGAATCAGCTCCTATATGATAAAAACTTGGTAAACAGTGCCACCATGAGTGATAGTAATATACAGCATGTGTTGTTTGCTGCAGGTGCCTAATCAGCATTTATTAAAAAAGGAAAATATGAGTAAGTTTAAGTCTTTGTCCCTAAAATTACAAACTAGTTTCTCAGTTTATTTATGCCTTTTGCTCAGTTAAACATTCCTGGATGTGTGCTAATTACAGTTAAGTCATAATACGTAATATGATTAAGCTAAAATATGCAGTGTCTATCAAAGTTTGACTGGTGCTGTGTTTACTGTTAAGAGAAAATGAAATCCATCACTCAGTGTTGCGCTTTGGGTCGGTACTGTGCCGTATTCTGAGAAAGAAGACTATTATTTTAAAGAGAGCAGGAATCCCTGACAGTGCAGGATGACTCACCTGAGTGGAGATCGTTGTTGTACATGCTGCTTTTATGGACTTTGCTTTGGGCTAGTGAAAAGAAAAAAACAAGACGACATTTACATTATGAACCCCGTGTTACGAGACAATGCTTCATTGTAAATCAGCTACAAGAATGCTCTGTGGATCATCTGGATTGTACAGCTTCATCATTTCTCTTGTTTCATCTCACTGCCTCCACAGTGTGAATGTCTTTATTTTCAAAAGCACCCAACAATCCCGTCATTACACATACTGTGGAAGATAGAAAATCCAGTCACCCCGAGGGTGCCGGGATGTAATATATGTCATCCTCATCAATATGCATGTGTCAATAAAAGGAGACAAACCTGTCAATGCTTTGTGTCTCTAATTTTCCCTCATTATGTTAAATGCAACACAAAGTTTTTACAGTGTTTAATTACAATCAATGAATGAAGTGATATATTTTAACAAGCTATTATCAGATTAATAACTCTTATTTGTCTTTAATGAGGCTTTAATAAGCTTTAAGTAAGAAAAAAATAACCCAGCTGTCTCTAAAGTTATCACAAAATGCAACACGCTAGAGATTATTCAGACTTAAACACAGCTTTTCCTCACAGCAATAAGGACATTAAATGAATTCAAATACACAGGATGAACTTTTCTTGTAAGTGTAATTACTACACTTTATGTGCAATATTCACAGACGTGCTATGTAGGTCTTCACCTAGTGCACTTATTTATTGTCTGATATTTATTAGTGTGAGGATTGGATGGTTGAATATATGGAGCATGGGTGCAGATCCCAGGGGGGACAGGGGGGACATGTCCCCCCCAAATTCTGAAAAACACAAATTGTCCCCCCCAATTCTAAATAGCTTAAATGATTGAAATTGAACAAATGTATACAGCAATCCTATATACTGGGAGAAAGGGAAGATGATGAGGAGAAATTGGAATCCGTGAGAGGCAAGAGATGAGAACGTGAGTGGACATAACATGCCTGAGACCCTGAAACTAGAAGTAGCATTAACTAACAGCGAAGCAGTGAAAAGGAGGGTGATGGCTGGTTCCATGTACTACTGGCTGTTTAAGAGAAATAAACAGTAAAGGTAAGCATATGATTCTCTTTGTAGTGCTTTTTGAATGACTTGGTGACAGTGATGAGCCTCTATGAAATCGTGAAATATGCTGGCAATCTCAAGCGCTCTGTGGGCACGATTTGCACACATGCAATTAAAAAAAAATCACAACCGATTGTGTCCCCCCCAAACTTGTCACCAGATCTGCACCCATGATATGGAGGATGTGGTTTTAACTGTAAGCACCTTACAGGAGTAGCACTTCTAATTTAATTGTGTCTTCTATTATGCAAGGTCAATAAAAGGCACTCTGCAAACTAATATAAGAAAAAGGGGGAAGAAATAAAGGTAATTTCATTTGCAAATGTAATATATTTACTCATTTAAATTTTAAATTCATTGAGTTTTACAATGGAATCACAAAAGGCATTTTAAAAGTATTTTTATTTTATCTACTTGTGTCTGCCCGTTTAAAACAACTTCAGATCTACAAGCTGACTTAGATTTAAAGTTGTATTTGACTGTTTTATATTTGAAACTGCTGTTTCTGAGATCATAAAGGAACTTTTACTCTAATTCTTGACATTTTTTCCTGCCTTAAATTAGTTTACACTTTGTGCTCACTTAATTTAAGGGCAGTTTTCTTTTCTTTGTTTATGAATGCATTAGTTAATTCAATATATAGCTTTATGCATTGACATTAATTTATAATTAAACACTAAAAGTCATTACTGCAGTGACACACTCATGCTCCACACAGGTAGGGATGTAATCATGTGGAAGTTTTTATTTATTAACAATCAATTTCAGATGGCAAAATAGCTTTTTTGTGGACCAAACCCTTAATATTCTCCCCAATATATCAATAACATAAATGAAGAGTTAATTTGTTTTGTTGAGCAAACTTCATCTGTTGAAACATATGTGTGATAATGGTGAGAAGATGCACATCAAGAGAGGACAGTTTGTCATTTAAAATGTTCATTTATAGATGTTAATGTTAGCATATGTTCTTTTGGTTAAATGTGACAATATGGACACGAAATAAACCATCAGCTACAGGTTAATACATGTCAGTAACACATAGTTTTAAACTGCTTTGTTACAGGGAAGTAATGGAGGCCAGCAGACGTTATACAGTTAACATGAAACTTTAAAAACTAACTCTCGTCGCAGGTCTGAGGCATGTTTACGTGTTGCGACGACAAGAAATCGCACTGAAATAAGTCAACGACTATTATTAAGAACATATAGCTTGGTTGTATATGTAAAGGATTGAATAAAGTGTATAATTTCGACACAGACGCCGCTGTTTTACAACTATCTCTGTTGGGAATTTAACAACTGCATTCCAGCTCTTGTCTCGCTACACAACAAACAGGAAACACACGTCCCATGAAAAATGACTGGCATTCCGCTCAGCCAATGGCGTGCGGCGAAGCCTTCACTCAGCCAATCGCGTTAGAGAAGAAGGGCGGGACGTCCTGTAATGTGATGCAAATTCGACGGTCAAGCCTGTTAGTCCCACCTTTTTGTGTTTCCCGCACCGTCAATCAAAATAGAAAAAAATCGACCCGAATTCACCGATCAACACTAGCCCGCCTTTGATAAAATAATCATGTTTGGAGTTTAGTTTATCAGATAATCCTCCCGGTTACTACCACTCACGCTATGACTGGTACGTAAACATTTAGCGCATCGAAGCGTGCAACTAATCGGTGAGTTTGTGCAACCTACAGCGAAGCAAGCTGCGTCTTTTTATCTTTTGCTCTGCTGCTAACTAGCTAGATATGGTTAGCTAACCGAGCTAGCTGGCTAGCCACGGAGTTGACAAAGTAAACAGTCAATCTGGGCCGAAATCGCCACAGAATCTGCGCTGCAAAGTTGAATTTCGCAGTCAGCTCCTTTTGGACTGGAGAGTGGGGATGCTTTGCGGGCTTTTCTGGCAGGCAGGAGTTGAAGATTACAGAGTTTTGCTGAGTTTCCCCCTCTCTCCCTGCTAGCGCCAGAGCAGCCTCTGAAACAAGGAGAAATGGCGTCCGCGGACGTGGACAGCAGTCAAAGCGAGTTTCTGCAACCCGCCGGCGCAGCGGAAACACAGGTATCCGACATTTTCTAGCTCGTCTTTCTTGCTCGCTTTCGATTTCTGGTTGTGTTTTTGAGAGCATGAAGTTCACACGTTTTAAAATTTTGATGGCATGGGGTGAAAGCCGTACACTTCCTGTGTTCCCCTCAATAACGGCCACCCACTTTACCCCTGTAAAACCCGCCCATAGTGGGTAGGACACTGAAGTCAGTCACTTGGGTCGGCTCACTGGAAGATAGCCGGTGTACCTTGGGCTGGGAGGATGCCGGGGTGTGATAATATTGCAGGGATAGCCTCCATAATCAAAACAGTAGCGTTCAATTGTGTTGCAATAGCCACCCATCCCCCACACCATGCTCTCGAGCCTGTTATCTCCTCTCTGTACACTGGTGGTTGCATCTAGGTTGTGGTTGTTGCATCGTTTGCATCAGTGTAAATCCTGCATGATCCTCCACTCCCCATGATGTACTCTGCCTTTGATGTAGCAGCACAATCTCTGAATTCATTACTGATTTGCAGACAATAGCCAGGCTGCTTCCCCTTTTCTGTGATGTAATCTGAAGCTGAGATGAGTCTTGTTGCTGAAGTGTGTTAATCTGAGTGTTCATGTTACTCCCAGACGACAGATATGTCAGCCATTCAGCTGACGGGTTCAGACCGATGGGAGGTGTTGACTCCTGTCTCAACTGGGAAAGAAGACCAGGGAATCGTTCACATTCCAAACTCTGGGATTGTCACGTCCAACGGGCAGTACGTGCTTCCTATTGGGAGTCTGCCCAGCCAGCCCATTTATGTTACAGCATCTGGGAATGAGGCCGCAGCCAACGGAGTGTCAGGCATTCAGTATCAGGTAAAAAGACACAGAAAGACATTTTCAGACACAATAGGGTTATACTCTCTCTGTCTTCCTGCTCAAAACTGTCGCTCGCTCTTCTAGGTCATCCCCCAAATCCAAAATGCAGATGGGACACTTGCAGGATTCACACAGGGATTGGATGATGGCACCGGGCAGATCCAGCTCCTCCAAGATGGGACCCAGGGTAGCATTGGAATCAGCTGTGCCACGACAGCGACCACAGATCTCCTGACGCAGGCGGGCCAAGTACAGTCAATCCAAGGCGTCCCACTGGCTGGGGGGTCGGCATACACCGGCACAGTGCCTGTAGGGCTGCCCAGCAACATAACGTTCGTCCCTATAAACAGTGTGGATCTGGAGTCTCTAGGGCTGACCGGAGCGCAGACGGTCCCCATCGCGACAGGGGTAACACCCGAAGGTCAGCTGATCATGGGCGGCCAGACGCTGGACAATCAGGGTCAGGACACAGGCGTCAAGCAGCCGCTGGTGACGGTGAGCGGCGCCAACCAAGAACTCTACGTGCCAACCACCACTTCCTCCTCCAACAACTCCCAGCTTCCAGAAACCATCGACGGCACCGGGGTTCTGACCCAAGCGACTGCTGTGTCTGCAGGCGTGTCTGACCCCTCTACAGAGAACTACAACTCCCACAACCACCTGCAGCAAATCCAGGTCAGAGTTGTGTCTTTAACAATATGTCATGTGTATGTGTGTCAGGCCTGTAAGATAAATCTGGGAGAAGAATGTTAAGTTCTGAGAAGGAAAATACATATTTATGTTACACAAAATTATATATATTTTTTGTGAGGTGCTTGATGCTTTCTGTTTTTTAGGCCTAAAAATCTGGGAGGGGAAAATACTCTTTGGTCCCCACAAAGGTCATAACTGGTGTTGTCTTGTGGATATCGATTGAACCACAATACTTTCTTATCATTATTCAAAATGTGTCAGTACTGGAAACAGTCAGTTACTGAATGTTGGCTTCAAATGTCTGATCAGACTTGGATTTTGTGTTTATTTTATTTTATTTAAGAAGAGACAATGCACATAAATTAACATGAACACTTAAGCCTATTATGTAAATGTGCCAGATTTTGCCACGCAGGCTAATTTTATCTGTGTTTCCTGGCAGGTTTTAAAAGCAAATACACAAGAGCACATAAGCAATGACATGTGAGACTTGTAGTCTTGTCGTACTTAACATTACTGAGCATCGTGAGAGTCTTTCTGGTATCTGTCAGGTATTGAATCGGCACTAGTATGTAGAAATTTAAAACACCAGCCCTAATGATTGAGGAGGTCACAAGACAAAAAGGTCGGGAACCGCTGCTTTAAGGCCTCTCACTGTGTCTGATATGAATCCCAAATTTCCCAGAATTCATTTTGCAGATCCACCTAGATTATCCTCCCACTCTGGGATCTTTTGTTTGTTTCCTCTTCCTTGAACATGTTGACATACTGTATAACTCCATATTAAAGTGCAGACTGTACTTCTGTGATCAAATGTCAGCTGGTGAATACAATGCTGTTGTGCAACCCTCCCTCCCTGAGGGTCAGCAACCACAAATGAATTCTTAGCCTGTGGGAAATGCTCTAGCTTGCAATTTATTAATATGATCAAAGCTAACTATCCACTGTGCTGTGAAACCATGACCTCTGACGTAGAGCAGGCTGTCCGCAGGTCATTTAAAAGCCCTTAAAAATGCCTTCAGTTCTGAAAATATTAGGCCTTAAAGGTCTTTAAATGGTTTTAGATTTAAATTTGAGAGGCCTTAATCACCACAGAAATGTAATCTAATTTAATTTATCCATCTTTTAATTTATTTTTGCCAGAATGAGTCCAGCTTTTCAGCGTGGCTGATGTTACACACCATTAAACCTACCACAGAACATAAAATGTGTTTTTTTACCTTATACTTACTTACTTGTTGGCAAAATGTAGACTATCACTTTATAAAACCTGCCTTTACACTGGACTACATATATACTGTTCGCCTAAATACTTACCTGCAATGCTTGAATAAGAAAAAGATGATGTGTCTTAAACCTGCTTTGAAAAAAAAGATCTTGAAAAAGTCCTTTAAATGTAAGTGTTGGATGCCTGTCGACATTCTGTGGAAACAAGACATGAACACTGTTTCTCAACCTTTGTAAATAATTGTAATTTATTCCCATTTCTCCGCAGGTCTCATCTTCTAACGCCACCACTATCTCGCAGCCCATCCTGCAGCTGTCCGGGGACAGTCAGGCCCAGGTGGCCCAGGTGGCTCAGGGTCAGGACCTGACCGCAGCAGGTCAGACTCTTCAGAGCGTACAGCTGGTCAACCCGGGGACCTTCCTCATCCAGGCCCAAACTGTCACCGCTACTGGACAGATCCAGTGGCAGACCTTCCAGGTAACCTATAAGGAGTGTGTGGGAAGTTTAACTTCATGTCTTAACGCAACAAAGTGGCCCTATAGAAGTTGTTTTTGGGCAGTATTTAAGTAGCATGTTGTGTTTTTGCACTGTGAATCTTGTATCCCACATGGTTCGCACAGGTGCTGGATCTCAATGTGATGTTTACAAGGTGTAAAAAGTCCTCGAAGATGTTTGAAATTGTAATTGCTATACGTTAGAAATAAATCACTAGCTGACCGAGTAGTTTGCTTTTCAGCTAAAGAAATAAAATAAGTCAGATTGTACTAGATCGATGGTTCCCAACTGGTGGGTCGCGGTCCAAAAGTAGGTCACAGGTCCATTCTGAATGGACTGCAAATGACTCACGAACATGTCAATTTTGTAAAAAACACACTTTATTTTAGAGTACAGTTAATTTCCAGCACAGAGCTTTTATTTTGAAGTGTCATTTCCTGCTGTAGAGTGAGTGATTAATAGACAGCTGTGTGACCAAGGCAACAAAGTCACTCGACGACATGGTGAAAAGCAGATATGATGCTGAATATATTAAACTGTGTGGACTTTGAACTAATGGCTAAGGACAAATCTGGACCTTGTGGTTGGACCAGTTTGGAACCACTGAACTAGATTGTACAGGTGTACCTAATAAAGTGGCCAATGAGTGTATGTACTGTATATAAATACGTAATTTACCACAGCTGTAAGGTGCTGCAAAAGCTTGAAAGTGTATGTGCTTGCTTTAATAGGAACCCTGATCCCACCTCTCTCTCTCTGTAGGTTCAGGGGGTCCAGTCACTCCAGGGGCTCCAGTTGCCCCAGGGGCAGGGGCAGGCCCAGCAGCTGACCTTAGCCCCGGTCCACACCCTCCCTCTGGGCCAGGCAGGCCAGGTCAGCCTGCCCAACCTCCAGACAGTCACGGTGAACTCTGTAGCACAAAGTGGAATTCAGTACACACAGGGGGAGGATGCAAACAGTCCGGCAGGTATGGGACGCCTGCACACGCTGTACAACCCCCCCACACACATTACACTTCATTTCAATCAGCAAATGCTACATTCCCCATGCTAAATCACGTCTGCGTCCCTGATTCAGGTATCCAGATAAAGGAGGAGCCGGACTCTGAGGAGTGGCAGCTGAGCGGAGACTCCACGCTGAACCCCAGTGATCTGAACAACCTGCGCGTCCCCATCGGAGACGAGGACATGGAGACGCAGGGCGGGGAGGGCAAGAGGCTCCGCAGAGTAGCCTGCACCTGCCCCAACTGCAAAGAGTCTGGAGGAAGGTGGGTGGGCCTGTCGGAATCACACACATTCGGATACACAGATACGAGGAGGTGTAGATGTTCAGCTCAGCTCTGAGAAATGGAAAGGAAGTGCTTCAGTAATCTCTCATTTGGGAAATTATTATACATTTATTTGTTAATTAGAAAAGATAGAAAATTAACTCTAACTCAATGTTGCCCTAAAACTTTATTAAACATCGTAATTACAGTAATAAAAAAATATTACAGCGATATGATGCAGGTTTGTTCAGCGACAGCCAGTTTTCATACAGCCATAAATTCCATTTAAAGACACTTGTCAGTGATGCCCGCAGATGTTTCCATTCCAGCGGCTGTGCTAAACTCTTGATGCCTCACAACCTCAAATATGCTTCTCTTTTATTGCTATTTTATAGTTGTAGAAATTTGTATTTAACTGGAAATGATTTGTTGCACCCAGCTTTACATTTCTGTACCGAAGCAGTTTAACTGGTTTTACATCTTGTTTTTGTGGCATCAAAACTTCAGTTGCAAATTCGTATTTGCATGCAGAAGACATTCATGCAAATACAAAATGTGAATGTTTTGGCTATTCCCTGGTGAGCACAGTGATGTAGGATTATTATTCTTTTATTATTAAGCAGTCCTTGCATTGTTGAGTCTTTTATAAGCTGTGTATGTCTTTAAAGTGCAGATTTTCCGCCTCTGCGTTCAGCAGTGTTTGTGCTTGCTTTCTTCTTATTTTGCATTTTTCTGGCACTTGACAGAGGTTCAGGCATGGGAAAGAAGAAGCAGCACATCTGCCACATCGCCGGCTGCGGGAAGGTTTACGGGAAGACGTCCCACCTCCGAGCTCACCTGCGCTGGCACAGCGGAGAGAGGCCCTTCGTCTGTAACTGGATGTTCTGCGGGAAGAGGTTCACCAGGAGTGACGAGCTGCAGAGACACAGGAGGACACACACAGGTGAGACGACGCTCAGATGAGCAACGGCACTTTGGTTTTATGTTGAGTGCAAGTTATAAGGTGTAGATGAGTTACGTGAATCCATGTTGGAAGAGTGACAACATGAACTTTAAAGGAACATATTTAGTTTGTAGGAGATGTTCCTGTTGTTAGACTTTGCAGCTAAAATGTAACAGTCACCAAAATATTTTCATGTTCGTCCGCAGCTGTCCCTTCCATTGTTTTTGGTTACGCAATGTTCAGTGATAAGAGGTGTCAAGCATCATCTGTGAAGTGAGAAAATGAAAACTTGCAGCAGCTCCAAAACTAAATGCTCAGACATTTTGAAATATGCACTGCGAAGTCTGATTGTTTTATGAAGGCAGTAACTAGTAGAGACCTCTTTCTAAGAGGATGTAAATATGTTGGGTGGTGTTCAGCGTCACAGGAGATGAATATATGGTCTGTAATCATTACTGAAATTATCCCAGCGGCATGAACAGTATTTATTATTATCAAGTATTTGATTTGATAATTGCTTACAATAGAAAGTAACTAGAATTATACTGATCATTTATCAAGTGTAACACCGCAAGTGTTTTATGTATGTCAATATTTTTGTGTAGTTTAAAGTCTTGTGAAGTATTGTGTTTCATCTGACAGCAAGACAAATTTTCTTTTGACTTTTAAATCCCCCAGATTTAAAAAGGAATCCTAGGATGCTGTTGCTAGACAATCTCTGATGGAGATTTATTATTTTTAAATGTATTTGTAGATGATTTATGAACAAAGCCTTAGTTAGATTATAATCGTTCTAATTAAAGCCCTGTAGGAACAAACACAGAATGTCCCTATCACGATGTAATATGTCTAATTTCCATGGACAGTCTTAGTCACCTGTTTTGGCTCTACATCATTAGTGTCTCAAAGTGCGGCGTACAGGCCAAAGGCAGCCCCCAGAAACTCTTAATCCATTCTCTGAACATGCTGTGAAATGTATGCATTATGAGTAAATCATCTGTGGTCCACTTCAATTCCAGTACTTTCAATAGCTAACAGTTAATACACTACTCGTCAGTCATATTCTGGTTTCCCAACATGGCACTCAGTCATCAGAACTTTAGGAACCCCTTCTGCAGTATGTCCGAAAACATTTCATAAAATAGTATGTCATGAAAAAAGTGAAGAGTATGCCTTTAAAAACGTATGTAGTATAGATATATAGTATGTCATAAAAAATACACATTATAGTAAGCCATTAAATAGATATGTAATATGTAATTAAAAAGTGATAGTATAGTATACCAAAAAAAAAACAGTATGCCAATTTTTTTTTTTTAGAATATAGTATGTCAAAAAAACATCATAGTATAGTTCGCCATAATGAAAAATCTATAACAGATTATGTAATAAAGAGGTCATAGTATGTCATTTAATAAATAAAAATGTAGCAAATGTCATATTATAGTATAATATTATAGTATAGTGTGTCATTATATGTTATGACAGTGTATTATGTCATAAAAAATCATATTATAGTATGCCATTAAAAACTGTAGGTGGGGGCGTCGGTGGCTTAGTGGATAGAGCAGGCGTCCCATGTACAAGGCTGTTGCCGCAGTGGCCGGGTTCGACTCCAGCCTGTGACCCTTTGCTGCATGTCATTTCCCCTCTCTATCTCCCTCCTTCACACTTAACTGTCCTGTCTATAAAGGTAAAAATGCCCAAAAAAATATCTGAAAAAAAAACTGTAGGTGCAATAAAAAGGAAAAGCATGCCATTAAAAAAAAAAAAATCATAGTATAATGGCAGTATGCCACCATTTTCTCTTTAGAATATAGTATGCCATAATAAAAAAAAATCTATTTATTTTAGTTTGTCATAAAAAAAATCATAGTAAAGCATGCATTTTTTAAAAAATAATATAGTATGTCATGAAAACATAATATAGTATGCTATAACAAAAACGTGGTAAAAAAAAAACAAAACACGTCAATAAAACCTGTAAAACTCGCTAACACCTGCTTGCACCTGGCTTTTTAATGCAGTGGGAAAGGTTATACTTCCCATTCACACTAGGGTCAAATGACTTTACAGTAGTCACAGGTATTTATCAGCTCAGGCTGTGATTGTCATTGATGGAAACACAGCACCCGCATGAATAGGCTAATTTTAGCCCCTTTAACTGGCAAGATGCAATGACGCTCAATCACAGAACACCATCCGTTATCGCTCAAGCAGCTCTCAAACATTGATTTAAATTAATCTGCACTGAGTTTAAAAGAGAGACTGAGGCTCCATGCTGCTTTCTACTGTTTACTAACCTGTTGTTCGGCCTGTCGGTGATGTTGAACATGACACACCAAAAAGAAAAACCACACACAGAGCCCTGTACACAGCTGTGGTCTACTGGCATAGGCTATCATCTATGTAAAGTGGGTTTACCTGTTTTTAAAAAACCTGCGTACACAAAATAATTTGGGTGGAAAAGTGTTACAAGACTTTCTAAAGTGAATGAACTTACTAGTACGTTTTAGACGCTTTACAGTTAAGAAAATAAACCTATCGGTGCTCTCTTGTGGTCAAACTTTGCAAAGGTGTGAATGTTTCTAAATGACCCCTAATCAGGTTTTTGGCTTGTCTGTGCCACAGTATATTGATACTTAATGGCAAACGTATAAAACAAATTAATTGGTCCAGTCTATTTATCAGTCAGCGTTTGATGGTGTGTGTGAACCAGTAAAGGTTTTATTTGCTCTGTGTCTGATGTTTGTGTGTCGCTGACCTCACAGGAGAGAAGAAGTTCGTGTGCACAGAGTGCTCCAAGAGGTTCATGCGGAGCGACCACCTGGCCAAGCACATAAAGACTCACCAGAATAAAAAAGGCGGCATCCCCTCCTCCACGTCTCCGCCCACCACCGACGCTGTCATCACCGCCGATGGCACCACGCTCATCCTCCAGACCGCCGCCCATGACCTCGTAGCCAATCAGGAGATCCCTTTGCAGCTGGTCACCGTGGCGCCCGGTGAGGTTATGGAATGAGGGGCTGAGGTGGTGATTTTTTTTTTTTTTATTTTTTTATTTTTTTTTTGGGAGAACTGGCCTATCACAGGGACCTCTTGGGCTTCTCTCTGTCCCCCTCTTACCTTTTTTTGTTTGTTTGTTTTTTACATATGAATATATACGTAAATATATATGACAAATATATATATTTTAAGTAAGAGTTATCATGACTTTATGTTTGTTTTTTGCAGTCTTTTTATAGGCGGGCAAAAAAAAAATAACATTAAAATGTGGTTGCTATGTACACGCATAAACACATACACACAATCACACACATACACACACACACAGAAAGATGCATTAACACTCAACACGCGACATGAATACTCAACACGATGAAATGCCTTATTTTGTATCATACTCTTGTATAAAATGCTGGAGGTGCATGTGTTTTTTTAAGCTTTGCAGATGATGTAACTGTAATGGAGATACATGTGTTTGTGAAATGATGATGATGATGATGATGATGAGGAGGAGGAAGGAGAGGAGTATCTGAAAGAGAGAAAAGGAAGTAGTGAACCTCTCTTGGATGATTGAATTTTTGTCTGTGGAGAGTTCTGACAGAACCGTGGTCTGTTTGAAGCAGCACTGCATCCACGCCGAACTGTTGCTCTGCTGTCGCCATAACGACCGCTTCTGTTTTTTTTAAAGGAATAGTTCACCATTTTGGGAAGCATGCTCTTTTGCTTTCTCGTAGAGAGCAAGATGGGAAAGTTGACACAAATCAATCTCATCTATCTCTGGGCAAGAAACCAAGCGTGTTCCCTCAACGATGTCAAACTCTCCTTGAATAAAGCCGCAGCAGCTGTCGCCCAATCAGCGGCGACTGTGATGTCATGCTGTGCTGCTTCAAGCAGAGCAGGAGGTTCAGCCGGTGTCAGAGTAGGACGACAGTGCCACTGATCCGAAGTTGTTTTCCGCCTGGAGGCAAGGGGGAAATAGATGCAAGCCGCTCTGAAAAAAGGGGGCAACTTCTTCCAGCATCTGGTCAGTCTGAACAGAATGTCTCATCTGTCCTCACGAGCACGCCGTCCGCTGTGCTTGTCCACGTCAAAACACATCTTTATTTTTCTTTCCTTTTGCATATTTTTGTTGTAAATTCAGTGTATCTCAGTTTTATCTGAAACTGTCTCCGCTGATCTGTGTCGCCTAAATGGAAGCCACATGATGGAGGTCATAGAAGCATAGAGTGGTTACCTCTAAGTTCCTGCAGGCCTCTCCTTCGCCATCGTCGTCTGCACACGGCTGCAGGAGGAGAATGCGCACCGGCGTTGCCATGTGAAGAAAACAGAGAAACGGATGCAACCAATCAGAAAGCCCCCCCCCCCCCCCCGAGGGTGTGTTTGTCATCGAACATTCCAGTTGGAGACCAGATGACGGTTACGTTTTGCAATAACTGCTCTGTTGGTAATTCTGGCCAGATGTCACTCAAGTCAAAAGGAAAACAATCATGCCATTGTTTGTTTTGTTTTGTTTTGTTTTTAATTAATGTAATCCCTTCCTCAGTTTGTCCTCATGTTTGTAGCATTCATTTACATGTATATTATCTTATTTTCACATTGTTCATAGAAGCCATTACTTAGTTAACTGAATTTGTTGTATCAAGACCTTATTTTAAGTGATTTTTTTAAAGAATTGGTGTAAAAATTGAATGTTACCTTTTGTAAAACCTTTTTTCAAATGGATCACAATAAAAGTATGAAACCTTCCAGTAACAGGTTTTGTGTCGCAGGGAGCTTCGGGGTGCATTACACATATAAGAGTGATTTTATCTCCTCCACACAGACAGGGGTACGGTTTCTTCTTTAAGTACTTCTTGGGCATTTGCATTAAAGCCAGAATTGAACTGCAGTGTGGTGTGCATCTTAACCACTGGACCAACAGAAAGCCTCTGGTTGAAAGCCCACAAATATCAAATTGTTACTCTGTATTGACAAATGCCAAATTCAGGTATCAGAATCTGTACTTGGGGAGAATTGAATTCCTGGAGGCGACTATTCACTTCAGTGTCTGCACGATAGATTTACAGATAGATGCGTAACTTGATCTTATATTTCAGATATACGACATACTAGACTGTGACTTTTATTGCACTTTTTTCTACATAATATACTGTGACATTTTATGACATTTTATAGTATGACTTTTTTGTACCTTTTGTGACATACTATACCATGACTTTTTTCAACATACTATACTGTGACATTTATAGCAGTTTTTTTGACAAACTATTCTGACTTTTTTTGCACTTTTTTCGACATACTATAGTATGACCTTTTTTACATTTTTTTCAACAAGCTATACTATGACATTATTCAAGATATACGATGAATTTTTTTGCACTTTTTTTGACACACTATACTATGTCTGTTTTCAACATACTATACCGTGATGTTTTTAGCAGTTTTTTCAACATACTATACCATGAGTTTTTTCAACATACTATACTATGACTTTTTTAAGTCATAGTATAGTATGACTAGTATGAGTACTTTTAGTTGCACTTCTTTCGACATACTATACTATGACTTTTTTTGCACTTTTTTCAACATACTATACTATGACGTTTTTTGTTTTTTTTTTACACTTTTTCGACATACTATACTATGACTTTTTTGCACTTTTTTTGATAAATTATACCATGATTTTTTTGCAGTTTTTTTGACACACTATACTATGACGTTTTAAGCAGTTTTTTCAACATACTATACTATGACTTTTTTTTTCATGGTTTTGGACGACATACTATACTATAACTTTTTTCATGATTTGGGACGGCATACTATGACTTTTTTTCATGGTTTTGGACAACATACTATACTATAATTTTTTTTCATGGTTTTGGACGACGTACTATACTATGACTTTTTTTTCATGATTTGGGACGGCATACTATACTATGACTTTTTCATGGTTTTGGACGACACACTATACTATGACTTTTTTCATGATTTGGGCTGACATACTATATTTTGCACTTTTTTCAACATACTATACTATGAGATTTTTCAACATACTTTACTGATTTTTTTTTTTGACACTCTGTACTATGTCTGTTTTCAACATACTATACTATGACGTTTTTAGTAGTTTTTTCAACATACTATACCATGAGTTTTCTCGACATACAATACTATGACTTTTTTTAGCACTTTTTTTTATTTTATTTTTTTTACAAACTATACTATGAATTTAATTGCACTTTTTCCGACATACTATGTTATGACATTTTTTTGGCATACTATACTATGACTTTTTTTCCAGGTTTTTTTTTATATACTATACTATTAGTTTTTTGCACCTTTTTATCACATACTATATTGTGAGTTTTTTCGATATACTATACGACGGTTTTTTTTAGCACTTTTTCAACATACTATACCATGAGTTTTTTCGACATACTATACTATGACTTTTTTAGCACTTTTTTTTTACATACTATACTATGACGTTTTTTTAGCAGTTTTTCAACATACTATACCATGAGTTTTTTCGACATACTGTACTATGACTTTTTTAGCACCTTTTTTTTTTACATACTATACTATGACTTTTTTTCATGGTTTTGGACGACACACTATACTGTGACTTTTTTCATGATTTGGGCTGACATACTATACTATGACTTTTTTTGCACTTTTTTCAACATACTATACTATGACTTTTTTTCAACATACTATACTATGAGATTTTTCGACATACTTTACTGATTTTTTTGCACTTTTTTTTGACACTCTGTACTATGTCTGTTTTCAACATACTATACTATGACGTTTTTTTAGCAGTTTTTCAACATACTATACCATGAGTTTTTTCGACATACTGTACTATGACTTTTTTAGCACCTTTTTTTTTTTACATACTATACTATGACTTTTTTTCATGGTTTTGGACGACACACTATACTGTGACTTTTTTCATGATTTGGGCTGACATACTATACTATGACTTTTTTTTGCACTTTTTTCAACATACTATACTATGACTTTTTTTCAACATACTATACTATGAGATTTTTCGACATACTTTACTGATTTTTTTGCACTTTTTTTTGACACTCTGTACTATGTCTGTTTTCAACATACTATACTATGACGTTTTTAGTAGTTTTTTCAACATACTATACCATGAGTTTTCTCGACATACTATACTATGACTTTTTTAGCACTTTTTTTTTTTTTTTTTTTTTTAATAAACTATACTATGAATTTAATTGCACTTTTTTCGACATACTATGTTATGACCTTTTTTTTGGCATACTATACTATGACTTTTTTCCAGGGTTTTTTTTATATACTATACTATTAGTTTTTTGCACCTTTTTATCACATACTATATTGTGAGTTTTTTCGATATACTATACTATGACGTTTTTTTAGCAGTTTTTTTTTTACATACTATACTATGACTTTAATTGCACTTATTTCAACATAATATACTATAACTTTTTTTTATCAGTTTTTTTATATGCCATAGTTTGAGATTTTTGCACCTTTTTTTATAGTATATATAGTATAGTATATTGTGAATTTTTTCGACATACAATACAATGACCTTTTTTGCACTTTTTTTCTACATATCCTATCACTTTTTATGACATTTTACATTATGAATTTTTTGCACTTTTTTCAACATACTATACTATGACTTTTTTTTTTTTTACACTTTCTTCAACATACTTGACTCAACATGACTTTTTTTGCACTCTTTTCGACATACTATACTATGACTTTTTTTCAACATACTATACTGAGATTTTTCGACATTACTGATTTTTTGCACTTTTCTTGACACTCTATATTATGTCGTTTTTAGTAGTTTTTTCAACATACTTTACCATAAGTTTTCTCGACATACTATACTATGACTTTTTTTTACAAACTATACTATGACTTTAATTGCAATTTTTTCGACGTACTATGTTATGACATTTTTTTGCCGTTTTTTCGACATACTATGACTTTTTTCCAGGTTTTTTTTTTATATACTATACTATAAGTTTTTTGCACCTTGTTATCACAAACTATATTGTGACTTTTTTCGATATACTATACGATGATCATTTTTGCACTTTTTTCTACGTAATATCCTTTGACTTTTTATGACATTTTACATTATGATTTTTTTGCACTTTTTTCGACATACTATACTATGACTTTTTTTGCACTTTTTTCGACATAGTATACTATGATGTTTTTTTGACATTGTATATAGTAGGCTTTTTTTTTACTCTAACGTGTTTTAGACGTACTGCACTAAAACATTCTTGGCATAATATACTGGGGCATTTTTTTGACATACCATACTATGACATTATGGGCATACTATACTATGACTTCATCACCGGTTGTTTACCACGTACCCTCTGGCACTGCAGAAATACCACTTGGTGTAAGTTTGTCAGCCTTGTCGGCACATGTATACACATTATGTAACTTAAAATCTTAAACCAAATAGTATTTAGACAAATACCCGAAAACATACATAAAGCAGTAAAAATACACTGGACCACTTTAATTGGGGATTTTTATTTAACAAAAACCGACAGCCAAAACAGGATGATAATGACAAATCCATGGATGTTACCAAGAAACAGAAATTCAGATATTTTTCAGCTAAACTCTAATGTCATGGCTGCTCTTCCCTTACAGTACCACAAACTCTCGCCCCTCTTTGATTTTATGCTGCAACCCACACAAGCTTCAAACACCTTTCCCTGAGAGTCACAGTGACATTTATATTCCACAGAAACAGGGGAGTCATTCAAGCCTGCTGATTTTGTGCTCAATTTTCATGTCAAATTCATAATGATGAGTGTAAACATCATTAACAGTGTTGCCATTCATTTCTAAACTCCATACACAATCTGTTTAAAGGGATCTTTTGAAGTAGGGTTGTATGAGGAACGTATCCATAGTCAGTGTGTTACCTACAGTTAAGGGAGGTCGGCACACCTGCAGCGTGGAGAAGAAGACAGAAAGCTATGCGATATCAGTTGAAGTGTTCGCTATATTTAGAATATTTTCCCCGCTTTAAGACAGCACTTTCTGACAGGAAACTGAAGCAGTTTTTTATGCGCTCTTCAAAGCCACAAAACTCCTTTGACAAAAACAGCAATTTCACCTTGTAGACCACGGGAGTTGCTGGTCTACTACTGCCTCGATCGGTTTGTTTGTTTGTTTTATTGTGTGACTTCTGTGTTTTAAAGGGTTAGTTTGCACTCAAAATAACACAAACAAGCGAACCAATTGAGACAGTGGGAGACCAGCAGCTCCTGTGTTTAGTGAGGTCAAATTACTGATTTGTCAAAGGCGTCTTGTGGCTTTGAAGAGAGCCTAAATAACGGTTTCCGTTCCCTTTCAGCCACAAGGTAGAGCTGAGGAAAGCTGAGAAAATATTCTAAATATAGCGTGCACTTCAACTGTTATTTATTTTTTTTCTTTTTAAGGTGGTTAAAATATGTTTTGCTGCTGTCTCCATCAACAGCAGTACATTGCTTAGCTTCCATAATGGCACTCTGGATAAGTTCCTCATACAACTCCACTTCCAAAACAAACAAAAAAAACAATCAAGACGATCCCTTTAAGTGCTTCCAAGTTAAGTTGGGCACTATAGTTTGAGATTAAAAAGATATGCATAGTGGGTCCATCACTTCCCTTAACACCAGTGTTATTTTGCATTAACTTGCTGTATCGATTTAAAAAAACCTTACGGATGTCATGATACTGATTTCCAACATGTTGCCCAGCTCTTGTGTTAAGGTGTGAAAATTGGCAAATGATCAATGACTGTTCACCATATGGACTCTGTAAAATACAAGTGTAAATCCACCTGTGCCCGTTATAAATTTAAAGGAAGGCCCAAAAACCTCAGGGTACGGTCACATATGAGCAATCGCCTGCTGAGGCCATAATTGTGTTGAATGGGGGCAGGTCTGGGTGTGAGGCACATGAAAAGCAAGCTAGCTAGCTAATGTTAGCAGGCTTGCTATTAATATGATGTTAGCGGTACATTCTTTTTCTTACATTCCGTGTGTTTCCTAACTCTCTGTCAGCCAGGTAGCATCTCATGTGGGGCAGTTTGTATTTTTCATGTCCATTACCATACAACAACAGCTGGATAAACATGGCAACAGTCAACGTCTCTTCCACCCGTACTTGTTTGCGGTTGGTTGAGGCTGCGACTTCACTAAAGTTGAACTCCATGCAGCGCAAAGATACCAGGAGTGTATCTTTTATTCGTGCCTTCACTCGTATTGAATGGAAGTGAACGGGGGCAAATATTTGCTAAAGTTAATTATGCTCATGCGTGACCGTGCCCTTCTTCCCGTCAGTGAGCTGAAACCCCTCCCAACACCAAATGTTCAGTTTGTCAGATTAAAACCCAAGTTAACCAGCAGCACGATTTCTAAGGTCCTCCTCCCTTTGTGGTCCGACCACAGCCCGAACCAGAATCCCATCAGTGCAAACGTACAGACTGACATCTATTACAGGGGAAATAAATCTATACCGGAGAGAAAAAAAACAGTATATCCACGAATCGCTTCACAAAACACATTCTCACCACTTGCACACACGCTCACAGAAAAACCTCTTCAACCTGACTGCTTTGACTCCCCTTCACACGTTATAAAAAGAACAGAAACAAAACCATGCCGCACTGGTTTGTGGTCAGTGTGCCAGCAGTCCCCAAAGGCAGGAGAGGAGCCTCTCTTCATGAAGCAGACTCTTTAAACAGAGTCCAGTTCACCGCCTCGTCACAGCTGCTTCAGGATCCTCACAGCTCTATGTGAACATCTGACACAGACACAAAGAAACATCAGTCATGTTGATGAATGTGGGAGCAGATTTGAGCGTAGCTGGTTGTGAGTGTTCAGTACCTGTGCCTGTGCCTGTGCCTTTCTGTTTCTTTGTGTTGTTTACTCCCGCCTGGACTCTGGTCTGCAGACGTTTTATCTCCTGGTCATAGTCAGTCCACTCGGCCACGATCCTCACCGCAGCCTGCAGCTTGGGCTCCTTGGTCATGGGGTTGTTACACTGAGATCAGAAAAAATGAGCCTTGTTACTACTTGCTTTGGTGGTCTCTCAGCAGGTGAAGAGAACAGGCTGCATCTTGTTAAAGTGATCATTTATGCATCTGCGTCACATTTTCCACGAGGGAAAAATTTCAGAGGCTCAAGTTTGAGCTGCTCCCCTCGGGACACAGACTCAGATCACGAGAGTCTCACCACCACTGTAACATCAAACTGTTCAACTGACTCATGAGGAGTCTTCCAACATAGATGATTGAATTCGATGATGGTATCAGGGTGTACTCTTTAAATATACTACTTTATTTTATGCTGTCCCTTAATGTACTTTGATTATGTGACTGTGTGCGGTAGAATTTTAGTATTTGTTTTACATATCTTTAATGTATTAAGTCAGTTTTGAGATAAGATAATTCTATAGATATATATATCTATTAAAATATATCTATTTAATCTGTGGAAATGATTTGGAACGTTTAAAGGACAACTTCAGTATTTTTCAACCTGGGTCCTATTTCCCCATGTGTATGTGTGCGTATGATTCATGGGTACCACTCGTTCTAAAATTGGTTCAGTATTGAGCCACGAAACGAGCTAAAACGGTAATGGGGGCAAATGCGTCCTGTATAAAAGTGCTTTTTTTCCACCACTGACCGGTTCAGATCGCCAGTGCTATCTCTGTAAATAGCTCTGTAAATTAGCCTTTCCCTTACCTCTGGGCTGTGTGTGACATCATCTCGCAAGAGCTTTGCTCCACTGTGTCTGTAGCTCTCTCTACTCGTGGGGCAGCCATTTTCTTGAGGAAGAGGTGTTTCGGGATTGGATGTCTTCTCTTCTTTGGCTGGCAGTAGTCTTTTTGGGAGAAGTGAGCACTGCAGACCTCATGGTCTGCAAGGCGCAGTGTCTGCAGAGGAGTGTTAGCATCCATTTGTAGCACAACTAGCCACAACTTCAGCATCTCGCCGTCCGACAAAGGCAGCCTATGAAAGCTGTACGGGGTGTTGCTCGACATCCTGTTCTTGCGTTCAGGAAAAAGGCCTGTTTATTTGAGCACCCCAAAAACTCCGGTAACACTCCAGGGGGTAGCACGTAAAAGACTCCGTCCTCTGACTCTTCTAGCGTAACACACACTTCACAACAACATACTCATTTACATTACCAGGCGGGGACGCCTTCCGCCTTTCTGCTCCAACACTGACTGACAGCTGACTCCACTCATTCACACTCACCACTCCCCCTCTGCCGCTACAATATGCTATTTACAGAGATAGCACTGGCGATCTGAACCGGTCAGTGGCGAAAAAAAGCACTTTTATACAGGACGCATTTGCCCCCATTACCGTTTTAGCTCGTTTCGCAGCTCAATACTGAACCAATTTTAGAACGAGTGGTACCCATGGATCATACGCACACATACACATGGGGAAATAGAGCCCAGGTTGAAAAATACCGAAGTTGTCCTTTAAGTCACAAATTCTGTGAGCAGACACAAACAAAACACCACAATAATAAGGGAGTCGAGCTGTTATCTGGACAGAGAGCTCACTTTTATTTCAGTCTGAAGTGTTGATTTGTTACTTCCTGTGCTGACAAGTCAGAGTGTGTGTTCATGGCAGAATCATGAGGGTAAGTACTTTTTGTGTAAGTGTGTGTGTGTGTGTGTGTGTGTGCATGTGTGGCGGCAATGTTCCTCTCTTACAGCCCCACTTTGTTTTTTTAAGATTCTATCAAAAATAACTCTACTGTTCCAATTATTAGCGTTTAACTGAAAATGTAACACAGATTATAAACAGTTTAAACCCAAATGTAAACGCTTTATGATTAATATGGAAAAATGTCTTAGGATCATTTAGTAGTTAAAAGTAGGGCAGTTTAGTCTCTGGGTTTTAGGTTAGTCTTGGGAGTTCTGTAGGTTATAAATGTTACTGTATATTACAAGCACTTCCTTTTCTTAAATCTAGACAAAGTGTTAGTAAATGCATTTTAAAATACGATTTGCTTCATGTCTGGGCCTATCATCAAGCTTTCAAAAGCTTATCAGGGTGTCCCATTTTACATCTCCAATATTTCTTATGAATTGTACTTATATATTTTTTTTTTAATATCTGTTTTTGTGAATAAAATTGTGAACTTAAATATGGAATTATGTTTAATCTTAGTGTTTGTTGCTTTTATATGAGAATCACTTAATTTATCCAGGAACAAACTCATTCAATAACTCAGTGCTCTATATTCAGTCAGTTACTTCTCTCAGTTGGCCTGTCTGCCCTCTAGTGGCTGTTAAGAGGCATGGCAGTCTTTAGAAAACCCCACTGCTGAACTGTGCAGGGTGCTACAGGTCTATGACACTGTTGGGCGACTTCACAAAAGGATTGTGCGGCTTTTTTGGTTACTAACCCTTCATAAATAAGGCAAAAATAAACCCTTTAATGGGTGAAATGCACCCTTAAAGGCTAAGTTATTTTTCAACCTGGACCCTATTTGTCCACAGCTGACACAAGTGCTTCAAAGCTTCGACTGTTGACGTTGTAAACAAGGTCCAAATCACTATTTGAGTACCCAATTTTCTAAACCATTACCCAAAAAAAAAATCTCAAACAGCTCATAAATTAAAAAACAGTGATCCAACATAATTCATTATGCATCAACATTAATTATTAGTTTCTCAGACAAGAACATCTAAACTCAGTGACAGGCATCATTTGTGACAGTTTGACCACTTGAGACAGAATTCGAGATACGCTAGCTTGATGTTAAAAAAGGCAAGCATTTGAAATAATATGAAATTTGTGAAGATGACCCCCAAAGATTCGAGTTCCAGATGTGCCAAAGGAAACTGGCAGATCGCACGTCTACTGCCAACTTAGCAAATCACCTGAAAACTCTAAAGTATTGTTTTTTCTAGCTATAATGGTAAACGTTCCTGCGACCTGAGTGCTAACACAGGATTAATTGTCACATTACTTTAGGTGATGCTTAGAAAAAATATCCTTGTTTTGCATCACCCCGTCCTGCCCCTGCAGGCAAAGCTGCCATTAATCAAAGGTATTTCTCACTTTAGCTGCGATGCCCAGCGGCCAGCCGCCACAAAACAGCCTGTAATGTAACCCCAGCAAGCAATTAAGCACCGTCAAGTTATGTCCACTATAAGTGTTTCCTTTTTGCCACTGACAAGCTTATTATGTTTCTCCAAGTGTCTAAAACATTATGGAAAGGATCTTGACAGAGATAGACCTTGTTGGTAAAGAGTACGTTTTTTGTTTAACCAGTAAAAGCCTTGCAATCGCCATAGTCAAACTCACCAGAATAAATAATACTAATAATTAATAAAACTCACAAACTGTCCTGGTTTGTCTTTCTCCTGTTCCAACAATCACCAGCTGTGGTTTGATTAAAATAAACTCTTCATTCACCCAGTCAGATGTGAAAATATGCTGACTCTATACACGCTAAACTAACTGTTAATGTAATGAAGTCTGGTGGGTTTGAAAATGCCGAGGGCTGGTTCCATAATGTTGTCAGACACTTCCGATAACAACCTAAGCCTGTCAGCAGCAAAATAGCCACTTTTAGTGAACAAAAATTGGCGGAGGTCGATTGGCCTCAGGCGTCACATTTCAGCCTTTCTCACCTTGCTCACTGCTGGGCCAATTCCAAAAACTGTTGCTCTCATTCGTCACTTGGACACAAAAAACATGGGCTTAAGTTACCTTTAACTGTGCTGCAGGGTGAATAACGTCTCGGTGCTCCTGTGCTGTTTGCAAGTATTTAAATAAGGTAATAAGAATACATTTGGTGACTCCTTTCTATGCAAATGAGCCTCATTGCAAAAACAGTCCAGTTGAGTTCACAGAGATCAGCGCTGGTCGCCACACACAGTTACAGAGACATTATTTGCGTCTTGAGAGAGTTGGTGTTAACTGAAGTGCAAATCATGCCATCCTCTGTCACGTTTAAAGTCCTCGCCTGCAGCGCCTCTGCACCTCGTCCATTTCTTTTTCTCTCTGCCATTGTTCTGGCACAAAGGTGACATTTTTACTGTGCCACACGCATAATTGGAATAAGACAATAAAAGGGAAAATTGGACTCAGCTGCAAAACTTTACGGCCGTGTTTGCGCCGTAATATCATCAACACAATATCTTTTATGAATCAGACCTTGAGATGGAGTAATGTGCAACTCATGGTGCTTTCAGCAGCTGCAATCAATGCCTTGTGAAATTGCCCTGTTATTTTTTGAGCATTTTGTTCCTGATCCTGTCCCTGACATCAACACACACACACACACACACACACACACACACACACACACAGACAAACTGTTGTTACCAGGTCTATCGTCTTGGCGCTCCTCTTGGAGGTGTCGTCACACCAGGTCTCACACCACAGCCACTCCTGAGGCAGAGACTTGATGGGCACCTGATGGATCATGTTGTTGGGCAGATCCTGGAGGAAAGAAAAAGACAGACAGTGAGAACAGTGATGGAGGTGGGGACGGGAAGTCTCACAGAGATTTTTGCAAAGAGAATTTAATGGGAACAGTTGTGATGGTTACCTCTGTTTAAATCAAACCTGGACACTGTATGTTAAAGCTTTCGATTCATTTAAATCAGCTTTTTCAAACCATTAAAATCATGATATAAAGGTGGATCTACAATGTGCAGACAAGCATTTACTTAATTAACATGCACCACTCTGTGGGTGTGTGGTAATACAATAATATTATGGAGCTGTTTTAAAGGCTCTCCTTGTTGCTGTGTTAAGCTCATTGGAGAGTCTGAAATGCGAAAGTTGTCTGCTCAACAGTGTTGTGTTCACGATATGCCGTCATAAATTCATGAGCAGAGAAGAAAATAATTAGCAAACAACTGCACTGTGAAAAGGATCAGATGAAATGTGTCATTTCTCACATTAAACTGCAGCTGTTCAACAAAAAAACTCTCAAATCTCAGATTTCAGAGGTTCCTTGAACACAACAGAGTACGTTTTCACTACAGTGCTTTCTCACAACCACAAAAAATAAATTGAAGGCAACAAAATGTTCACAGATAGTGTTTTTAGGTTTCATAAAGCAGTGAAATGAAATGGAAATTAACATCTAAAAACATGTAATTTGGGAAAAAGGTTGAGGGTGATGATGTAAGCTGTGTAGAGATACTCCAAACAGTCCTTTAAAACTGTGCTAGTGTTTAAAATCAGATTCCAAAGGTGCATTAAAATGACAAATATGGACAGCTGGTGAAAAGACAGACCTGGTCGAGGTTTGAAAGGCTGTTGGGGTCTTGGCTGAGCCCCTGGTATTGTCCTCTGAGTCGATCTCCTGCAGCTATTTTCCTGAACTTCTTCAGGTCGACCACATACAGGGCGCTGCGGGGGATAAATGACAGTAACACATGAAATATGCATGAAAGTGAAATATGTATTAAAAACAGAGAGTGAGAGCGTGTCTGTGTGTGTGAGTGTGTTCGAGAGGGACGGCAACAACTCAGCCGAGCTGTCAGAGTGCGTATACCTGATGTGATATTTGCGCCCGGCGAGGTGACTCGCCCAGTAGCCGGACTTCCAGAAGCGATAGCCGTCCATCTCCCTCCGGCTCTCGCAGAACGGTGTGTAACCGTACGGAGCTCCCTCCAGGTCGAAGTCACGCAGCTCCTTTAGGTCTGTTCGCACGATCTGAAGCAGAGACAATACAGATGGATCACGTCAGAGTGTCACACTTGTTTTAAATATTAATTAATAAAGCAGCTACAGCGACCTCGTTACAAAAGGAAACCAGGCAATTTCTGTTAGAGCCCCGCAGCTGTGAAACTGCTCAGCCAAGGAACTGGAGTTAGCAAACTCAGTGTCTTCGTTTACAACACTCCTTAATACATACCCTTCTTTTATCAATTTCATTATTTATTTATTCTTATTACACTCCGATTCATCTGGTCTCAGCCTATGTTCACTGTGTTTATTGCTGTTTTTATCCTGATGTCATATACTATTATATTTGTCTCATAAAGCACTTTGTCACTGTGTTTTTACAAATAAAGCTTATTATTAATATTCATTATTATTTTCCTGATTACAGTTCAGAAAAGAGCGAAAGCTGTTGTCAATATTTGCTTGATTTTGGACCAAAAGAAAAACCATCTGAGGTGTTGGCACCAGTGAATTTTTGGTATTGTTGCTCATAAACTGAATCAGAATTGTTGCAATGATTCTGGTCCATCAACTGACTGTCATGTTTTTGTGTTTCAGTGACAAATGGAGACAACGATTTTTCAAATTGGTCCAGTTTTGAGAGTGGGCGCTGCAGCCAGCAGCTGAGAAACAGACTGTTAACTTTAATGGGCAGTTGCACACCATCAATTTACTTACACTAAATTGCTTGTTTTTGCCACTGACGGGTTTAGGTTGTTATTCTCAGGCTGCTTTCAGACCTAGAGTTGTCTTGCTTTGGTCGGAATCAGGGACTAATTTTGTTACAAAGTTGTATAATTGCCTAGAGTTGGTTCGTGTTCTCACGGCAGCATTTACAAGCGGACCAGATCAAATGCCTTGCATGAGAAAGCTGCTCTTGATTGGTCAGAATTTCCATGTGGGAAAAATCCAGGAAGTAAACAAAACGTTGAAGAAGAGTACACTTGCAAGATAAATGTGACACTTTCTAATGTCACAATGGAGGGACAACTACGCAGGTTGATTTTAGCGCCAGACTCTATTTAAATAAACCGTAATTTTAGCATCAGCTGTTTGTTAATTCATCTAGTTCCTTTCATATCATCAGCTTACAATCTGAACAGTATTAAGAACAAATATTTGGACACAGGCGGGATGAATTACAGTGTTTGCACAGCTACGTGTGAGCTCACCTGGTCAGCGTCCACAAACAGGATCTTGTCGACAGCGAGAGGAAACAGGACGTCCAGGAACAGGATCTTGTAGCCCCAGATGATCCGCTGCTTCTCGGTCTGTTGGTGTAACCAGCGAGGCCACTTGTACTGGACCAGTTCGTACTGGAAACCATATTGCTTTGCCATGTGGGGGATGAACTCCTGCAAGATGGTCATGCACAGAACAGGACGGTCAGCATTTATAAAAGGATGCTAGAGGCAATGTGCAATGGAGCAGGGCTGCAACTAATGGTTATTTTTAGTATCCATTTATTTTTTCTAGATTAATCCATCAATTGTTTGGTCGATAAAATGTCAGAGAACAGTGAAAAACATCTATCCCAGTTTCTCAAAGTCTATGATGGTGTCTTCAAATGCCTTGTTTTGTCAGTCTACAACTAGGGATGCACAGTATTGGATTTTTTGGCAATATCCGATATGCACATTTGTAGCAACAGTCAATATTCTTGATAAAAAAAAAAACATGTTGGCTGATTCTGATAGTTCATTTTAAAGGCCGATATCGACTGATACCAATTGCGTCCTGATATGATTGTGCATCCCAATCCACATCCCTAAAATATTCAGTGTAAAATGACATAGAACAGAAGAAAATTAGGAAATCGACTAATTGACACTCAACTTATTGTTGCAGCTCCACAGTGAAATCATGCATACTGTAACTGTCTAAAATACACTGATCAATAAACAGGCCATCTGTTGAAAACCAGAATAAGTATCAAAACTTTGATACTGACATGCACGAAACAGGGTTCTCACACGCTTTACCAATGACTTTTCAAAAGCTTTCCATAATATTTTACCCCATTTCCATGACTTTCTTCAAGCAGAAAAAGAGACAGACGACTGGTTGCTCTGTGTATACAGGACGAACCCAAGGTGATATGTAAACTCATCTTCATTGGTCGACTACAAACATGAGGTATCATCTGGAACATGGAAGTAGCTACATGCCCATTAGCCCACAGTGTCATTAACAGGCAGCTCGCTCAGTGTGTGACGTGCACTTGTAGATAAAATATAGGCCTATATTAATGAAGGTTCATTAGTACGGTTTTGTATTTCTCTGTAATGAAGCACAGTGTTGACAATGTTACTGATACTATTCTTTCTCACACCTTCAACTCAAACCATTGTGTTGCCCCGCACAAAATATATAAGTTAATAATTTAATTAATATCATAAACATGCAGGCGACTAGTCGACTAATGGGTCTAAATGACGACTATTGGTTGATCATATTTTAAATGACAGCCAAAACAATGTATCTTCAAAACTTCCCCAAAACATTTCCAGGCCTGGAAAACAGTTTTTCTACTCTCATAACTTTTCCTGGAATGTCATGAATGTGGAAACCCTGATGGAGAGGTAGTCTGCGACAATGTCCGTAAAGATACAGGTGCTAAAAAGAAAAGTTTGAGCTTATCGATTTGTCATCATCCATATAAAAAGTTTCATAAATCTAAAAACACCACAATCTACAGTAGAAATAATCCTGAATCAATATAATATTTTTGGACAGATAACAGAAAGCACAGCTGTCTGTAGACTTTGTCCTGACATATTGTAAATGTCAAAATAAAGATCAATCCTTTATACTGCAAGACTGGACCTCTATGGAGTTAACTATGGAAACAGGCTGAGTGGTAACAAAACAATCTTTTACTTTTACAAATACAAAGAAAACACAGTGTGTTGCAGCATAATGAGGCGTAACAACTAAAAACCAGAGTGAAAACAATCATAAAAACAGCGCTGATAATGATGAATGGGCCGAGAAAAGCACAAAAGTCTTTCTCATTCATCCGGCGATTTTCCTCCACAGTGAGAATCTTTTCCCAGCTGCATGTTTCACCTTGATTTTTCAGAGCGCCTGTTTGAAGCTCACATCACTGACAGACAGAGAAAAAAGCTGCAGCCGTCAGAGAAAATCTCCACATCAATGATCAGTGGCCGGCTGATTTTCTTAAAGTAAAAAATCCTACCTTGAATGTCGGGGACAGGTAGTTCTTGAGGAACCAGAACTTGACAGGAGTTTTTGTGTTTTTCAGAACTGACAGCATCATAATCCTGAGAGGGAAGGGAGAATGAAAAGACTAGTGGCAACAGAGCTGGGAGAACAAAGGTGCTTAAATCAACAGTCTTTGTACACATGAGAAGACGAGATGTTAGTTTTTAAGGATTTTGGGTGATACAGCAATCCCCTTTCTCTGCGTCATATCTCTGATGCTCACCTGAGGAACCGCTCATACAGATGCCCCGAGGCCACAGAGAAGATGTTGATCACGTCGTCCTTCTCCTGCTTTGGCTCTTCGGCCTTTCCTCCACCTGTGAATCCTCTGAAAGATAAAAGACAAGCTCTTTTTTTTTTTGAAAGTTTAAAAATTAAACTTAAAAAGAAAAATACGCATAAAACAGATATGATCATTAAATCAAAAGACCTCTTTGACCAGAGGGAGTCAGCGTTAATGTTTTGTTAAACAGTCTGTCAGGTACTTGCAGGATACAGTTCACTGATGACGTCAATCTTTGATGCAAAACTATTGTTAGGGCTGCAGCTAACGATAATGGTCATTATCCATTAACTGCTTTTTCATCCATTTCATCTGCTTATTCTGGGCCGGGTCACGAAGGTAGCAGGCTGAGCAAAGCACCCCAGTCCCTCTACGTCCTCCTGGGGGACCCCAAAGTGTTCTCAGGCCAGATGAGATATGTAATCCCTCCAGCATGTTCTGGGCCTACCCCAGGGCCTCCTACCAGTGGGACGTGCCCGGAACACCTCTAACAAGAGGCGCCCAGGAGGCATCCTGATCAGATGCCTAAACCACCTCAACTGACCCCTTTCAACACGAGGGAGCAGCAGCTCTACTCTGAGCTCCCTCTGGATGTCCGAGCTCCTCATCCTATCTCTAAGGCTGAGCCCAGCCACCCCTCGGAGGAAGCTCATTTCGGCCGCTTGTATCAGTGATCTCATTTTTTCTGTCTCTACCCAGAGCTCATGACCGTGAGAGTTGGGACTTGGATGAACCATTAAATCGAAAGCTTCACTTTCTGGTTCAGCTCCCTCTTCACCATGATGGTCGAGCGCAGCACTTGTATCACTGGAGAAACCGCACCGAACCGCAGATCCATCTCATGCTCCACTCTACCCTCACTCGTGAACAAGACCCCGAGATACTTCAACTCCTTCGCTTGAGGAAATAACTCTCTCCCAACCCAGAGGGGGCAATCCACTGGTTTCCAGCAGACAACCGGGAATAATTTTTTCAATATGACAATATTCTGAATTTGACAAAGGTCATGTAAACAGCATATTCAGTCTGAATATTCCCAATTAGGCCTTTTTTCTAATGAAGCATTTTCTGATTATCCTGGTTTTAGGAGCATTCTTTGGCAAAATGACACAAGCGGCTTCAGCTGTTCCACCCTCCTTATTTTGACATGAGAAACTACCTGTTAGAGCACGCTAATCAGAGTCTGCAGGGCTGCATGTAAATTGAAAAATTGGTGGAATATTAATTTTCATCAGCTGTGTTAACAGCTTTGTAGGAATATTGTCTTTTTTGGAAGAAGGGCAAAAACTGGAATATTTTGTGCATGTAAACATAATCATTAATGTAAAACAGAAAAAGCAGCAAATCCTCACATTTGAGAAGCTAGAACCAGAGAATATTTGGCATTTTCGCTTAATAAACAACTCAAACAATTACTGAAATTTTTGCAGATTATTTTTAAATTGTTGTGTATAAAATCTACCATGTAACTATAACTGTATGCTCTATTTATGGCACTCTAGCGCTGTTATTGAATGCAAAGTCAAAAAATGACACTGCTTGTATTTACTCATGTGGACTGTATCCTACAATTATTTGCAATAAAATATTCCTAAAATAAAATCTGTTGATCGACTAATTGATTATTCAACTTATTTCTCAGCTCCATTTATTATAAAAGCAGCAACTACTAATGTTGAATCAAAGCTGTACCTGGTCAGAGAGTTCCAGAAGCCAGTGTCGTTTTCCTCGGTCCCGTCACTCAGCAGCTCCTCGTTGAACTTGTCTGGTTTCTTTTGGACCTGAGTGACATGAAATTTCAACCTCGTTAGTTGAACAACCCCTGTAAAAAATATCATCTATTTGACATGGCAATCAAAACTTTTAATAAAATAAGGAAGGCCAAAACTAAAATCAAGATAATAAATGGGAAATAACATCAGTAAGATAGCAATAAAATAGTCAGACAGCTCAGTCAGGGTATGCTTTCTGACAGAAGTATGTTTTTAGGAGAGACTTAAACGAAGCCAGTGGCTCAGACAGCCTTATATCCTCAGGCAGGTTGCTCCAGAGCCTCGGGGCCCTGATTGCAAAGCTCTGTCCCCTTTGTACTTCAGTCTAGACTCTGCCTGAGGATCTCAAACTACGTAGCGGTTCATAAGGGACTAACAGGTCTGAAATGTAATCTGGAGCGAGGCCATGAAGAGCCTTAAAAGTAATCAGTAAGTTTAAAAGTCTAAAACAAACAGGGAGCCAATGTTAAGAGGCTGAAACTGGTGTGATGTGGATGTGCTTCTTGGTTTTGGTTAAATGTTAATGTCCCAATGAGATGTTTAATTTTACCCATGATTTATGTTCATACTGTAAATGTTCTGCATAACTCAAAATACTTGGCTTACACTACAGTTTCTCCTGCTCTTTGAAATTTATGAGAATGCCACAGAACTGAAAAATGTTGCCTCTAACGGTCCTGGATTTGTTTCATTTATTTTGGGACAAAACTTAAATCTAACTGAGTGACAGGCAGATTCCGAAAAACTGTTTCCAAGCTATTGTTTCAGACACGCATCACTTCATCACAGATAAACTGACCTTGACTTTAATGATCCTGCTCTTGAAGTTGTTCAGCACGACGATGATGTCATCAGAGTCTGCTGGAGAGTCTGTGCCGTCGTGGCTGCAACGGAAGAAAGAAAGGATCGGAAAAACAGAAGGTTGAGTTTGTTGATCCAAGAGACACAACGCCTCATTTCAACTTGACAGTTATCCGTGCTCTTACCTGTAAATCTTGTAGATGTCATCAGAGCGTCCTTTCCTCATCTTCAGGATCCAGGCGCCTGGGTTTGCCTTCAGCTGGAAGTAACCCTACAGAGCAGAACACAAGAGATTCACATTGTTAATGACAATAATAATATATGAGGACAACATGATGGGAGGCTCATCTGTAACTCACCAGGTTCGCCATGACAATTGTGTCCACAATGACAGGGTCGGAGGCGGTTCCCAGGGTGAACTGGAGGCCACGTGGTGGCTGGCCTGAACTGACGTCAAAACAATGGCCTTCCAACAAAAGATGCTCCAACTCGTACTCTGCTGCTACAATATTCTCCACCTGAAGAAGTCAGACAAGAAAAATTGAGCATAGCGTTAGTTCAGGCAGGACAGCGGATTGATGGAAGGGAGTCAGCTCATAGATCACATGATTCCTTTCTACTTCCTACTGTTGCTGCTTCCTCTGCAAGCTGCTTTGCAACCCGCCTCCACCCTAGCTCCTTCTTTTCATGCTGTGTCTGACTTATCAATGTCATTTCTGTTTGTCACTGATGCTGCTCTGTTCTGTTCCTGGAGGGTCTTTGCTTTGCTTTATCCTGCCTTACGCTTTCCATGTAAGCACATGGAAGGGCAGAGAAGTGTGCTCCTTCTGCTTCAGGCTTTCCTTGTTTGCACGTGGAAGGGCAAAGAGGTGTGCCCTATCTGCCTTAGGCTTTCCTTGTTTGCATCTGGAAAGGCATAGAGGTGTGCTCTCCCTACTTCAGGCTTTCCTTGTTTGCGCATGGAGGGGCGGAGAGGTGTGCTCTCTCTGCCTTAAGGCTTTCCCTGAGGCGAGTGGAAGAGGCTTTCTGCATAGGCCTAAGAAAGGCAGAGCAGCCCCAAAACAGAGCCATACCATCAAGTATAATACTGCAACTGGAAATAAAGTTTTCTTTGCTCCTGAAAGTGTTTGAAAGTGTTCCTGACTGAAGTCCTTTTTTTTTGTAGCTGAAGTCCAGGAGCTTTACAGACATACATTAGTAATGATTCCCAAATAAATCCAAGGTCTCTAAAAATCCTCAGTATCTCAGCAAAAATGGAAGAAATCTCAAGAATTCAAAGAAAACAACCATTTTTTGGACAAGTGAGGGTGTAACTCTTAAAAAGAAAATTTAACAAGTGACAGAAATAAATATAATACGACAGGATTATGATTAGAGAAAAAATATGAACATTATTAGGGTGATGAACTTTATGTTTCACCTAATAAAAAGCCCAAACCCTCTCCACTACATGTCAGCACGGAACAACAAAATGTTGTGTTGTTGTGTTAAATCGGTACAACTTGTTTAATCATGTACCCCAGTTTAAACTTTACCATCTTAGTACACACATTCATAAAACCCTGACATAGAGACACAGCTGTTGTCCTCATATGACCCATGGTGTCGGTGAAAGTTTTCATTTTGATGCAACTATTTGCTCTATTGCAAAGGTGAGCTGACATAAAACATAAATTTTGGATCAAAGAAAAAAAGCGTCTTTCTACAGCCCCAAATTTCAGTCGTACACTATCAGTTTGGTTTGAGTTTTAGGGGGACCGGCGGTGTTTAAACAATTACTGATTAAAACATTTGCTCAGAGAGCAGGACAGAGTGGAGCGATAACTTAAGACTTTACACACTTCAGAGTTTACTGCGAGAAACACCTCTAAATATTTCACAACTGCAGATGCCGATCGACCTCAGACAGACTTATTACTTTACCTCCTCCAGGTAAATGTTGTCCAGGTCATAGCGGGTGTGCACAGACTCCACCATCCAGCTCTCAGGAGTGTTGAGGTTCAGGGTGAAGAGTGGAGACTGAGGCATGTCAAGGAACTTGGCCATGGGGCCTGGAGCAAAACTACCGTCAGCCTGAAACGCCACTTCTGGCTCCAACACGTGACGGTAAAAACTGGAGGAAAACACAGGGACTTTAATAACGGGTGGAGGAGTCATCATGCCATGATCTGCCTTTGCTGGATGCCTTTAGTATAGCAGCAAACATGAAAGGTTTTTTACTTTAAATCTAAGACCAAACTTGCGATGGAAATACACACCAAAAGTGACTAATAATCTTTCCAAGTAAAGACACTGATGTCTGTTCAAAATGACTCTGATGACATTCTGTGCTCTGTGCACGAAGAATAAAACATTAATGGGCATGCTGGCTCGCAAAGCCTCAGTTTAACAATGAAGACTCATTGCTTGATATGAATGGAGGGGCTAAGATAGGGGCACTGCATGCATACAGGTGTTGTGTCTGTTTCCTTGTCAAATAGTGTGTCTCTCTTGTGAAAATTATGTTTTTCATAGTGCCGGAACTTTTTGCAGTGATGTGACTAAAAACATCCAACATGCCCAGGACCCATCCAATCTAAATTTAAGACATTTTAAGGCCTCTTATTAGGAAATGTGTCCTTAAGACATTTTCACATTATTTAAGGCCTTTTATGAGTAAATGTGTATTTAATTTATTTAAGACTTTTTATGAGTAGGTGTCTAGTCCAGACATTTTAAGACTATTTAAGGCCTCTTGTTAGTAAATGTGAATTTAAGACATCTTAAGACTATTTTGGGGCTTTTGTTAATAAATGTGTATTTAAGACATTTGAGACTACTTTAGGCCTCTTGTTAGTAAATGTTTATTTGAATCATCTAAGACTATTTCAGACTTCTTATGAGTACAGGTGTGTATTTAGGACTATTTAATGCCTCTTACGGGCAAATGTGTATTTAAGACATCTTAAGACTACTTAACGCCTCTTATGAGTGATTGTGTATTTAAAATAATTTAAGACCATTAAATGCCTTTTGTTAGTAAATTTGTATTTAAGACATTATGAGACTATTTAAGGCCTCTAATTAGTAAATGTGTATTTAAGACATTTTAAGACTATTAAGGGCCTCCTTTTCGAAAATATGTATTAAAGACATTTTAAGACTATTTAATGCCTTTTGTTAGTAAATTTGTATTTAAGACATTAAAAGACTTTTAAGACCTCTTATTTGTAAGTATACAGTACAGTTTAAATTTGTCCCCAAGTGGAGTCGCAAAAACCATCAAGCGCTACAACGAAACTGGCACACATGAGGACCGACCCAGGAAAGGAAGACCAAGAGTCACCTCTGCTTCTGAGGATAAGTTCATCCGAGTCACCAGCCTCAGAAATCGCAAGTTAACAGCAGCTCAGATCAGAGAGCAGATGAATGCCACACAGAGTTCTAGCAGCAGACCCATCTCTAGAACAACTGTTAAGAGGAGACTGCGCGAATCAGGCCTTCATGGTCAAATAGCTGCTAGGAAACCACTGCTAAGGAGAGGCAACAAGCAGAAGAGATTTGTTTGGGCCAAGAAACACAAGGAATGGACATTAGACCAGTGGAAATCTGTGCTTTGGTCTGATGAGTCCAAATTTGAGATCTTTGGTTCCAACCGCCGTGTCTTTGTGAGACGCAGAAAAGGTGAACGGATGGATTCCACATGCCTGGTTCCCACTGTGAAGCATGGAGGAGGAGGTGTGATGGTGTGGGGGTGTTTTGCTGGTGACACTGTTGGGGATTTATTCAAAATTGAAGGCACACTGAACCAGCATGGCTACCACAGCATCCTGCAGCGACATGCCATCCCATCCGGTTTGCGTTTAGTTGGACGATCATTTATTTTTCAACAGGACAATGACCCCAAACACACCTCCAGGCTGTGTAAGGGCTATTTGACCAAGAAGGAGAGTGATGGAGTGCTGCGGCAGATGACCTGGCCTCCACAGTCACTGGACCTGAACCCAATGGAGATGGTTTGGGGTGAGCTGGACCGCAGAGTGAAGGCAAAGGGGCCAACAAGTGCTAAACACCTCTGGGAACTCCTTCAAGACTGTTGGAAAACCATTTCAGGTGACTACCTCTTGAAGCTCATGGAGAGAATGCCAAGAGTGTGCAAAGCAGTAATCAGAGCAAAGGGTGGCTATTTTGAAGAAACTAGAATATAAAACATGTTTTCAGTTATTTCACCTTTTTTTGTTAAGTACATAACTCCACATGTGTTCATTCATAGTTTTGATGCCTTCAGTGAGAATCTACAATGTAAATAGTCATGAAAATAAAGAAAACGCATTGAATGAGAAGGTGTGTCCAAACTTTTGGCCTGTACTGTATATTTAAGACATTATGACACTATTTAAGGCCTCTTATGAGTACATGTTTATTTAAGACATTATGAGACTACTTAAGGCCTCTAATTAGTAAATGTGTATTTAAGACATTTTAAGACTATTTAATGCCTCTTACCGGCAAATGTGTATTTAAGACATCTTAAGACTACTTAACACCTCTTATGAGTGATTGTGTATTTAAGATAATTTAAGACCATTTAATGCCTTTTGTTAGTAAATTTGTATTTAAGACATTAAAAGACTTTTTAAGACCTCTTATTTGTAAGTATATATTTAAGACATTGAAGACTATTTAAGGCCTCTTATGAGTAAATGTGTACTTAAGACATTTAAGACTATTTAAGGCCTCTTATGAGTAAATGTATATTCAGGACTTTTTGAGATTATTTAAGGCCTCTTATTAATAAATGTGTCTTAAGACACTGTAAGACTATTTAAGACCTCTTATTAGTAAATGTGGATTTAAGACATTTTAAGACTTTTTAAGGACATGCTACCACCCTAAAAGATGAGCCTCTAACTATGCAATACAGTCCACATATTATCCATGTCCATGTTTATACTGGAGAGTTTGCGCTGTCAATATATTTTTTAAATCAAAAGTTACTCGGATTATAAATAATTTCTTGGCTTTTCCAGAAGGAACTGAAGCTCTACGGATACAGTGATATACAGTACACAGGGTTATGATATTTTAGGGATTCAGTGCCTTATTTAAAGTAAAATAAGGACATTGGGAAGGTGAATGGTAAACTTTTGGCCAGAGAGAGCAGAAAGTCTGATAAAACTCCAAACAGAAGGTCTGAGTGTTCACAGAGTACAGAAAGAGTTCTCACCTCTTGAGAGGCATTTCTGACAGTTTGGATTGGCAGTTCATGAAGACCCGTAAGTTGACGTTTACCAGCTGCTTCAGAACCTGCAGGTGGAGACATGTTCAAGAGGACAAGACAGACAGGTGAGAAATAACATGACGACCAGATCAAAGTGAGGTCAAATATATCAACTGGACGGATCAGTGAGAAAGAGGCAGTTCAGTGAGAGAGCACATTCAACCCACCAGCAGGAGAGGAGCTAGTTTCTGTGCGTCCCTGGTTACAGGATCCACCACCGCAACAACATCAAAGTACACATCTCCCTCCTTCGGGCGGATCTTCACAGCACTGCCAAAAATCAGCAAATCAATAATTAAGCAAAGTAAACACAGACTTAAGATTTCCAGTGTTGTTGCTGGGGTGCAGAGTATGTACTGACTTCAACTAGTTATTCTGTATTTACAATAAATTTGAAGGTTCAGATTACAGAATTTAAAACCTTTTGATACTGTATTTGCCTAATAGTAACTTTATTTAAACGGCACAAAGTGAAAACCAAATAATGAATTAAAAGAGACAAATAAGCAGGCAGACAAAAACCAAAATGGAATCAAGAATACAGGCAGCTTTATACAAGTGTGTTTTAAGGAGTGATTTAAAATAGGGCACTGATTCAACACGCCTGATCTCTTCAGGCAGGGCACTCCAAAGTCTGGAGGCTCTGACAGCAAAGTCACAGTCTTTATTTTTTTAGCTGTGACTTTGGAACGGATAACAGAGTTTTGCCTCAGGCAGCCCGTTTGGTCATAAGAGGAGAGCAGCTCAGAGACCTAAGGAGCTGCCAAACCAGGCAGGGCCTTAAAAATGATTCAAAGTATTTCAAAATTGACTCTAAAAGTCATGGGCAGCCGATTTAAAGAAGCTAAAATAGGTGTATTGTCACATTATTGAAGGTAGTTAAGAGCTGAGCATTTTGTATGAGTTTGAGGCTATAAAGTGATTTATGGGAGAGACGTGCGTACAGGTATTTGCAATAATCGAGACATGATGAGATAAACACGTGAACAACCGTCACTAGATCAGAGAATGACAAACAATTTGATTTTGGAGATATTCCGTAACTGATAAAAACATGATTGGACAACTTTTTTATGTGAAGGTCTAGTTTAAGGTGAAATATTTACAGAGATTCCTGGTAGTGAACTTTAAATTGTGGATCAAGGTTATCAATCTGAATCCCAACATGGGGAGCAGAAAAAACAAGGATGACATCAGATTTGGTATCATTAAGCTGGAGGAAGTCGTCAGACATCCAATTTTTAATTTCTGCTAAGCAATTGACCCTTTGCTAAGTCCCGCCCCTGGACGCAGACTGGCCAATCATAACGTAGCATCAGGCTGGCTCAGACCAGGGTCAAACAACAACAACACAGCTGTGCTCCATTGACTCTAATGCAGTCGTTTCAGATTTCCTTTATTTTCAGGCTGGTTTTGTGGATTTGGAGCTAAATGTTGTGCCTGGGGCACGTCGTGTATTAATGGTACTCGTTACCTGGAGAGGTTGGAACAAGATATATGTTTCTTCTCTGTTCCAAAACCAAAATCAAACCCTGAAAAGTGTAGGGTTAGCTAGCTAGCTACTGAAGATATAGACTACTGAATGTATACACATGCTGCTTTTGCTTTTAATGATTATAACAGTGAAACAAAGACTGACCCTGCTGTACAGGAACCAGCGAAGGGAAGCAGGGAAACTTTGCTGGTATTCAACCAGCTGTGTGTCATCGCATTGTGCGCAGATGAATGTTGTTTGACTTCCCCCGTAGATCCCTGCCCGTCCAACAGCACAGGTCTGGGTGCTAGCAGCAGCACCAAACACCATTGATCTGCACATACTGTGATGCCACACAGCTGGTTCAACATCAGCTAAGTTTCCCTTTATATTCATTGTCTTCTGTGGCGATCAGCAGTGATGTGGTGGTTCACTTTTACACTGTGATCTGTAGCCTGTAGTTCGGCTTTAGCTTCTAACTATCTTTGTCTTTTTAACCTTTTGTGGACATATCCTTCAAACACAGACTGTAGACCCCTCTGTCTGCTTCCCTCTGCAATGGCTTTTTCATTTTTCCAAAAATATGATACCATTTCTACAGGGAGTGTAGTTAGTTAGCAAAGAGTCAATTATGAAATGTTTGTAGGATGGTTTTGTAATTACATTTCATTGGCAGGTAGAGTTGTGTGTCATCGGTGTAGAAATGGAACTGAATGTTAGGGTTTCGTATGATGTCACCAAGTGGGAGCATGTTAAGGGAGAAAAAGATGGGACCTAAATTTGAGCCCTGAGGAATGCCATAGTAGGTAGGAGCCGGGGATGACAAAATCACTCACACTGTCTACCAGTAAGACAGGAGGTGAACCACTTTAGGGCAACACCAGTTTATAAGGACAGCGCGACAAAGGCACAGCTCAAGTTCAGGATGACCAGGATTGAGCAGCTACCTAAATTGGCTGCCAACAAGAACTCACCCTCAAGAGGGCAGTTTCTGTGCTGTGAGGGGCACGGAAACCAGATTTTTCAAATTGGTGCTACATTTTTAATAAGCCCAAAAATTCTAAAAACAATACAGCTAAATACTTTACAAAAATCATTTGACCCTGAGCTACACAGGGTTTCCCCTCAGGGAGTGGAAGAGGCTTGCCTGTACAAATTATGTGCATGTATTACAACCTTACCTGTAGCGGTCATCTGCAAAGTCATATTCTACCCGGGCCTCTCCCTTGGGCTGAGAGGAGAGCAGAGCGTCCACCTTCATCACGAGGTCGCTAGCCCTGAGAGAAATCCTGCATTCAATTTTACAAAACTCAACACAGCCTAAAAATATATTTATTTTCTTAACCTTGTGAAAATCTACCCAATATTGGAAATAATATACCTGTCCTCCTCAATCCCAAACTGTTGGACTTTGCTTTTGATTCGCTCTCCAGACGTTTTCAGGATGATGCTCTCCAAAAGCAGGAAGTCATCCTGGTTAAACACCTCATCCTCCTCCAGTGGACCTATGATCTGTAAATAAGAATTGATGCAGTAACTGGTGGATTTTATCCATAAATACAAACTATATTTGTTCATGAACCTGTACCTGTATTTTCAGTGCAGGTTCTCTGAACAATAAGGAACAAGACTGTGACTCACCCTTCCGTTGCTGATGACTGCTTTCTGTCCTTTCTTCAGTTTGAGCACGTCTCGGCAGTAGGCAGCGTGGGAGAGCAGGAAGTCAAATTTGGGACCATCGTATGCATCCTTGAACAATGACACATCCATACCCTGGAGGGAATAAAGATACCATGTAGGCAGCTGATAAAAGGGAACATTAAGATGATGAGGGTAAATGTTGTTAATTAAGTGACAAAGCCTGACAAGGGTGAAATGTTTCAGCAGTAACAACAAAAGGAAACATGATCGTTTTCAATCACGATAAGGGAAGCTTTCCATCGCTGCCTCACCCCGACAGCAAAATCCCCGATGTCGACTCCCTTCTCCAGGGCCGCGGCTGTCTCCTCTTTAGCCATCTTGGTGATGAAGTTCTTGGCGTTGTTGGCAGATTGCGTCTGCATGGCGGCCCAGATCGCTCTGGCCACGCGGCTTGTCTCGGCAGAGGGAGTGGCCGTTGGGTTGTTGATCATCCCCAGTCGGACATTGTTGCTGGTTTTCTGTTGTGGATACAGTGAGTGTCGCTTTCAGAGCAGAGTAACAAAACAGCAGATGTTTCAAAACACACGGAGACAAAAATAAAATGAACAGATAACAGCCCTTCAGAATTATACCCTGGTCAGGGTGTTGTGCAACTTTTTCAATGATCCCAACTATTCACCTTCACTGTCAGAGTCTTACTTGTAATCTACAGTCTTTGAGACAGTAGGGGTAGGAGATGTTCTTAAAATCAATACCACAATAACAATAAAAACCTATTTCCATCATCAATATAAAGGCAAATGTATATATAAAATACTCAAAAAAATGATTAATCTCTGCACGCTGTCCTTCGCCTCTCTTTGGGCCAGACATGCAGTATGACTAAGACAGAAAGATGCTGTCCTGCCCACACACACTCAGTGTCTGAGGGACATTGTATCCTGTCTAAACCTTGAAAAAATCTGCTACTCAGTTTGTAACTCAAACTAAAAGTTCCAAAACGTGTGGAGACATTTCCTGAAGTACTTTCAGGACCTTCTGTTAAGCTGAGACCGATTATCGTATTGTCTTTCTGCTGATCTCTGTCAGTAAAACAATCTGTGCAAGTTCATCAATTTATAAACCAAAATATGAAATATGATACTCTACTTCCAGCCCCTTCCTGTTTCATATATTAAACTCCGGTTTGTAGATGGGGCTAGTGGGGGACGAGGGCCGATTAGGACAAGCTTGCATGTTGTGCTCCTCTATCACAGATGTCCTCTGTTACACTGACATATCGGTTATGCTCTCTACAATTTTTCGGTGTAGATTTTGTTCAGGTGTTTTAAAATTCAATAAAAATATTCTTCAGTTGCATCGTTTTACATTAGACAAAACTCCTCATGTGTTGAGCAAAAACTTTGCCAAATAGTCCAATGTTTTTGCAAATTTGTTCTCTTGCTGAGAGTTAGAGGAGAAGTTGATCCAGCAGCTGGTTAGCTTAGCTTAGCACAAAAAATGGCAATGGCTAGCCTGGCTGTGTACGAAGACAACAAACTAAATTACCAGCATCTCTGCACCTCTAAAGCTCCCTAACTATTGTGTTATATTTTGTTTGTTTAAAAGGTAGCCTATAGTATGCAGGATTTTTCTTTAAAAAAATGTATGGACTGCATAAGTAATCCTTCTCTGCCTTCTGCCTGTATTTTCTTATTTTCCTCTTATTTTGCTGTGTTGAGTCGTGTGTTGGGACCTTATTTAAAGGTAGCATCCAGGTAGTGGTAGCGGAATTCCAAGAGGAAATGAGATTCGCAGACACAGCGTTAAAAACATGAAAATATAGCAAGGCGAAAGCCAAGTGGACAAAGCTTGTTACAAAACCAGAGTGAATCTGGGATTTGTTTTCACTCTCACTTTGCTGATGAGCCATGAAGAAGAGGATGCAGATAAAGAATGACACAGACTTGTGACCTGTTTTCTGTTGGACAGGTAAGTGCTGGGAATTTGCTTAGTTAGCTTGCTAACGTCTCGGCTTTTCCATTACAACAAATGTAACGTTTCTACAATATTAGCTTGCAGTATACATAAAAGTAGTGTAGGGAGGAGGGGCCAAGGTTGAATGTTTTGTTTGCAAACAGTAACCAATCGAAGTATATTCCTCAAGTCTTGCTGTCACAGTAAGTTTGTCTGGCAACTAGTGGAGACTTAAAGAACCACGGTTTGATGTTTTTAACGTCTTTAACTGACAAACAAGACGTTACATGTTAATCCATTAGCATGGAGGTGATGATAGGCAGATTTTGTTACCTCAACGGTGCTTTCAGACCTAGTGTTGTCTTGCTTTGGTCTGAATCAGGGACTAATTTTGTTACAAAGTTGCATAATTGCCTAGAGTTGGTTCGTGTTCTCACAGCAGCATTTACAAGTGGACCAGATCAAATGCCTTGTGTGAGAAAGCTGCTCTTGATTGGTCAGAATTTCCATGTGGGGAAAATCCAGGAAGTAAACAAAACAAAACTAAACAAAACTAAAAAAACAAAAAGAGTACACTTGCAAGATAAATGTGACACTTTCTAATGTCACAATGGAGGGACAACTACGCAGGTTGATTTTAGCGCTGCTCATCGTGGACTATATTGCTGTCATTGTTCATTTTAGTCAAACCATACAGTTTGAAAACGAGGCGCGGCTCCAACTAGAAAACAATGTTTTGATGCATTGGATGTGCTGAATGTGCATATTAAGGCAGTACAGGAGGAGGTGCACATTAATAATCCTCCAGGACTGTAACATGCTCATGTTTAACCCAAACAATGTGTCATGTGACTGCAGTTGGTTCAGATCCAGGTCGGAACACGTTCTCACCACAAACCGCACCAGAGTTCGTTTGTAACCAGACCCAGACCACCTCTTCAAGAAGGTCTCCGTCCGGTTGTTTTGGTGAGCACCTGCCCAAACAAACCTCACTTAGAGGGCAAACAAACGTGAGTTCAATCAAACCGAACCAAACAGGGCAGGTGTGAAAGTATCCTACGAAAGAACCAAGCTGGGCCTACTGTTTCCTATATATGCTACACTAGCTATCTCCTTAATTTATGTTTATCGTACAAACATGAAAGTATAAATCTTCACATATGATTCCTATTCTTAAAAATCTGATATGTGTATTTCTGAAATACTGAATTATTTCAATAAAAGACCTGTTCTTATTTGATTAAAAATACAATTTGGATGTGAATGTTTTATAGTGATATATGTTCATATCGTCACAACATTATCAACAATAAAACAGTAATTTTGAATCAAAGTCTGGCCCCAAGAGGCAGTATAGAAAGATTTCTTTACCATGTGCCTAATGGCATCATAAAGAAGCTGACGTCCTGAGGGCTTGTCAAAGTCTCCGACCACCCAGAAGGTCACTGGACGGATGTAGCCATCATCTGACAACCACAAACAAAGAAACAGAGACTGTCAGAATAAGTCACTGAGGTGATGCGACACAACGAACTGATGAGGCAAAGGAGGCGAGCCATACTGTTTTCAGTGAAGATAAAAGTTTGGTAATTAGGCAAATATCTATGTGAGTGGCATACTGGGCTGCAAGAAAACAAGATGCAAAATAAACTATGTTCTTAGTGTTATCTACTGCAAAGACTGTTTGTCATTTCCAAACAATGAATCAAACTTCTCCATGCAGCTACGACAAATGACACATGCTCTCCTAAAAATGGAAGAATTAATGTTAGAACTTGGTGAGCAGTTATTTTTAGTATTCGTATTTCAGACCTTAATACACAATCATCACGTGTGTAATTAGTAATTTGTTTCCTCTGAGAAAAGCAACACAGATGGAGGAGTGGTGGTGAATTCACAAACACATCTAAACACTGCCAGCAATGCAGTTCACAGAGAACAGAAAAAAGAGCAAGTGAGTTGGAAAGGAAATAATGTGGAGGAAAAGGGTGATTACCATGCCTGTTGGTGGAGGTCATCCCTGATGCAGGGGCATTTTTAAATCACATGAATAGGAGGAAAAGAAGGAGGAGGAGGAGGAGGAGGAGAGGACAGAAGGAGAATACATGAAGAGAGAGTTTAAGCTTGAAGGTGACTAAATCATCTTCACTAGAGACAACAAAAAACCTCCACAAGCTTTCTCTCCCATTCAGTTTTTGTTTTTATATGAACCGCTATCAAACGAGGCTGTCTTGGACACTCTTACCTTTCTTCGTCATGTAGTTGATGCTGTTGGCCACAGCGGTGCTCTTCTCTTTGGTGTCAAGAGTCGAGAAGCGAGCGTAATCATCAATAAATAAGTTGTCTGCATGAAGAAGAGAAAATATAGTGAAGTGTAGCTCATGTAGCAAACACCAAAGATTATTTTTAAAACTGCCAAGATGCTAGTGTCAATGTGTACCAGGATGCAACACAAAGCTACCATCTGTTTATGTCACAAAAATATCTGTAACAGGATTTAAAGCATAAGTTGTTAGAAAGCTTCAAAATGTCTTCCAGCTCTGTGTTAAATTGATCTTACTGCCATTTACTCTCCTCATACAGTTTAAGTAGAAGTTTAGCTGGCAGCAAAATATACAAAGAAAATAAAGTGCATAAATATTTTAGGCATATACCAAAATTAATGAAATAACACAATGATATGATTTGCGATTGAAACTTCCCTTTAAAAGAAAGTAAAAGTAAGTCCTAACTGAGTCTAAAAAAAAATGCTGTGTAGCCATGTTGCATATTGTGTTGTTGGTCTTTAAGTGATTATGACTAGAGTTTAAAAAATTAGAAAGTCAACAACGAAACACGAACCATAAAAGCTCTTTTTTTTTTTTTTTAATAATTAAGGTTGTGGTTGTAGGGTGAGGTAGGGGTTATGTTTGAACCAGTGCCAACACCTGGACTTCAGTACCAATCCCCAGTGGTAGCGCTGGGTGATATGACCGTAAAATAGTATCATGATATTTCAGGGTATTTTTGCAATAATGATATTCTTGACAATATGACAAATTAGTTAAAAAATATATATATAATTAACTTATGAACAAAGAATTGCAACAAAATAAGTGATATAGTTTTACAGTTTGCCTTCAAATATTCAGTAAAAACTAAAAGGATCTCTCATTTCTTTAGTTTGTGAACAACAACAGTAACTCAGAGTGAGATTCAGATTCTGTATACAATATTAATAGTTCAACAAAATAAAATCTACCACAAATTACAAATTTAAACAGCTCCTAAATACAAAAAGTGTGCCCTGGGATCTATATATATATAAATCAACAGGTGATTTCCTTCTTTCAGTGAATTCCTAAATGATTGAGTTGTTTTTTTTCCACCTGGACCTTTATGCTCTGCCATTTCTCCACTAATCATCACGCTGTAACCTGTGACAGGCTGTTATGATACCACAACTATCACACATTCACATATATGGAGTTGACGACACTGACTCCTGTGTGCGCACAGTGAGAGAGGAGAGGCAGAGACGCTGTGCTGCTGCCAGAGGAGCAGCTGAATGAGTTCCCTCTGAGCGGTAAGCTGCGTAAAGAGTCTGAGAAGTCCGGGGCTGTTCATAAAACATTCAGGACGCCACAGTTTATTCCACACTACTGAAGCTACTCCTCTTTTTGGATCCACCACCAGTCTGTAATAATTTCGCTTTCAGCCATGCTTATTGTTGTTGACGTCTTGTTGTATGACATCAATATGTCAACAAGCCAAAATATCGCAGAATAGCACAATATATATTTTTCATGTGATAAGGCAACAGTTAAACAGAGTACCAAGCCCATTAGCCAAACTAACGTTCTCATTTTACAGCTAAACAGTATACTAAAATATGTTTCTGAAAACATCTGAGGCGAGAAACAGGCAATGCAGTCACAGAATCTTGATTCATATTTGATCAGTTTGACCGTAGTTCACAAGCAGCGATTGACGAGACTGACAGGTGCGTTATAGTCTCGGCTCTGATTGGTTGTTGCCGACCACGCTGCAGTCTGATTCTAGCAAATGTCATTAGAGGCAGTAGGAAGAAGAGGAGGGACATGATTTTGTTCATGAACTATTTGTCTCATGTTTCCCTCTAAGAATATAAGGACAGTTTCAGCAAATATAACGCAGTTATTTTCAAAAAAGTTACTACTGTAGCTTTAATACTGTTGTCAAACAGTTGCCAAAGTGGTCCAATAGATGGCAAACTCATTTCAGCTCATCAGTTTCTGGTAAAAATAACAGCTCGTCAATCAGTGCCGTTCATATCCCTGATGTGTACTCACTGGTATCAGACAGATCCAGGTATGTTCTGCTGGTGGACAGCACCCTGGGGTTGATGCGAGGAACAACGTTGGGCTGATTCATGATGAAGTCCACGACGTCGTGATCCGTGGCCAGCTCACCCTGCCAGCCACACGAGCACAGAGTCAGGATTTTAAAAGAATAACTCAGAGAGGATATTCGTAACTGTTCACTGCAGACCCAAAAGTGATGCAGAGGCTTTATTGTCTGCACGCTTTTCATCCTTACAGTCACAGTTACAACAGCCACTTTACGAATGAATAGGTTGTGTATCAACTGAAAACTTTTCCTCCAACAAGTTTGGATTAAACATTAAAAAACAGAGGAAAAAACAAGACTTATGACTAGCACAGTGTTCACAACTAGAACTGGTATAGCATCTAAATAAAACAGTGCTGCTGTATCTGTGCTTAAGGCTCAAAAAGCAGAGGCCTTTAGAAAAAAACAAAACAAAAAACAATTCAAACATTTGGCTCCTCAGAGTGCTGGAACGACATTAAAACAGGAAAGCACGGCAGATGGCATGCTCACAAAGATCTAGCTCAACAGAAAAATGATTACTCACTACAATCCAAGGCAGTGTACTTGTAAAAATGAACTCTCTTCCCCAAAGAAATCATCTGGAGCTCCTCTGCTCGTTTCATTTCTCTTTTAATTAAACTCTATTTTGTAGAAAATTAAAAAACAAATACGCACAACAGCACAAATAAATACACCCACTGGTATCGGCCAACTCTCAGAGAATATGTTACTTGTTCCTTTAAGTCTTATTTAATTAGTTTAAAGACATTTTTGTTGTTAAATGTGCATAATCGGGAAGCTAATCTTTACAGGCTGTTTGTACATAAGAGGACATGGAGAATGCATTACAGCATCTATGCGAAGCAAATAAAAGACCCATCACTAAGGTGTAAAGTGTGTCCTCACAGAAATTCGTGCAGTGACTTGACTGCAATGAAAACTGATTTTGTACAGAAGATGATCAAATACACATCTTTATTGCCTTTTTTTCAAAATTAAACCTTCATGAAACAATAGTTCTAAATCGTGACGTGAAAATGAAACCCCCACTGGCTCACCGCGACTGTATATCAAAGTGTGTGTGGGGGTGTGTGTATGCTCTAACTGACCAGGTAGACGGCTCTCTGGTAGAAGGTGGTGGTCTCCAGGATCTTCTGCATGGTGACCGTTTCCAGTTCGTCCGGGTCCAGCTGCTCACGCTGGTAAGGTATGCCGTTGTACATGACCACAGGCAGCGGGCCGACCCCCGTCTGCTGATAGTACGCTCGCCCTTCCTGAAAGAGGAGAAAGAGATGTTACTTTTATTTGTATCTACCTTTTACCATCTCAAACACAATGCTAAAATAGAGAAGAAAAATCTGATCGATGCTTAAACTTATCAGGGTGTATGCAGGGATCCTGAAGTTAAATTTAATAAACTTTAGGACCACTTTGAAGACCCTTTCCTTAAGACAGTGACACACCTTAACTTACATTTACAAAACACTGATTGTAAGATAACACAGCTAAATAGTCTTATTAAACCTGAGTTATAGAAGGCTGCTGGACAGAAATGAATGCTTCAGCATTTTTTACTCTCCAAGTTTATTTCTGTCACGTCTAGTGAAGCGTAATCTGCACAGACAGCTGTTTAAAGTCCTGCACACATGCATAAATGCTGCGTTTGTTGTGCCCTCAAATCTGTTGTTTTCAGTGCATTTGGTTGAAAGGCGTCTTCAAAAGCGAAAGCGATGCCATCGTGGCACACAAGCATTCCCAAGCGACTGTTTTTCAGGAAGTCATGACTGCGCCCCGAGATAAACACGGTTCGACTCTTGAAATGCAACAACATGCACTGCATGCCATGTGTAAATATTAGTCGGTGGTAAATATGGAGGAGAAGTTGATCAGTTCAGCTCTATAGCCGTCCCATGCACAACATTTTAGGCCTAATACACGCTTACAAAACAAACACCTGGAGGAAGATCAGCTGTGCACTCGTGATTTCTGATAAGTAGACTATGATGTAGTGCTTGTTATGGTCACTTAGTAACTTCAGACGCAACCTGCCTCCACACCCTTTGAAGTTGGCACAGAGTAGCACCAAGCACCCAACCACGTATTGTACAGGTGGTTAAAGATGCTGTATGTGTTCCAGCTCTAAATCACACATATTTAACACTGTATATTTTGCTTTTAACTCTCTCCCAGTCAGAGAGCAGCAGATTTCCCTCCCTCGCCATGGCGGGCCGGGAAATAAAATAAGCTTATCAATAAATAGAAAGGCTATTTCTGTTCTCGTGTGGTGCGGACATGAAAATTCTTTTGATTGAGTAAATGTCTGCTGTCAGTCAGCCTGGTGAAGGCAGTCTGACCGACTGCTGTCCTCTGAACTCTGCAGGAGCTGCTCCTGTGGACAGTGACGCTGAATGCAGGTCGGAGTTGATGTGGATTGAAAAGTACTATCTCCATGGTGATGTTAGTGACATGACCCAATCACACTGCGTGACAAAACATGACAGTGTCTGCAACATTACAAAATTCTCCAGGTGCGGACATGAATTTTTTTCGAGCAACACTAAAAATTGTTTAGAGGCACTCATCAAAAGTAGCGGAGGCAGAGGCGAAACTCCTCATCATTTTTTCCCCCTCAGCAGCAGTTCGTTGAGTTTGAGTTGCAAAGAGAGGAATTAATGTGTTAGTTTGTGGTTGGATCAGTCGGGACTGACCAGATCAGATCAGATCTATGGATAAGATTAGGGGAGCTGCAGCTGCAAAGGCGAGTGAAAGCAAAGTTTTACACCCAGCGCTGGACCACAGGTGCATGGTTTCCATGGCAACACAAGTTCCGAAAATGATGGACAACACTATAACGAGAGCGCTGTTGTTCTCAGAAACACAGCGTTCTCTTACTATATAAATGAATAAATGGTTAACTTTCACTTTTAGAGTGTCTGATGTTCTGCTTCTCCGTCTATGTCCAGAGTATGCTCTGCGCTCTAAGAGTGTGGTGCTCTGAATAACCAAATGTACATGCATTCAGACAGCGCTCTTAATTAACGGTGCAGCCTCAACAATGTAAAATCAATGCGTGGCAGCAAATGGCGATACTTCGGCAGGCTGCCACAAATAAACTAATGTGGGGGAAACCTTGCTGAGATATCACAATCATGAGAATGAACGGATGGACAACTTGAAAATATGATGCCTCCGGCCTCAGCTGTTGTTCTACTGATAATACCCACAAACTGATGGCGGCGTTCAGCCCCTCTCACCTTCCTGTTGCTGTCGTAGCTGGAGTCAGCTCCTAAGACGCTGCTGACCTCCACGTAGGGGAACCTCTTCTCCAGCACCTTCACCACGTCACCAACACTCAACTTCCCACCAATGGGCACCCTGTTGAACATCTTGATGGAAATAAGGAAAGGTAAAGGTGAGGGTGAAGAACATTTTAGGGGAACAGTAGTCGGGTAGACAAAAGTAACACAACTTTACCATATGTTAGAGTCACTGGTGTCAAACTTAGTGTTCTCATTAAGATAATAGGGGTTGTAAGAAGTCTTTCACAAGCATTTCTGAGTAGTCGACTCACCAAGATAACAGCTTCAAACGCGCTCTGACTGTCCACCTCGTCGCTGATGTAGTTGTACGCTCGGACCAGCGCCACACCTGCATCCTGCATGCCGTCTATGTCATCTTCGTCTGACACCACAAACACCAGCCCTATCCTAAAACACACACACAGAATAAAGTTTCTGAAACAGGCTCTCATGTGTTTACTGGACAGTTAAAATGCAGAGTGCGTGCTGCCTGCTTCATCAGTATTCAAACACGCTGACCATCCCAAGATGCCACATGCAGAGAGGTATCAAAGGTCTCCCCAAAACCTGCCTGACAAAACTCCTAAATTAAAATGGATTTTAACTACACGCCCCAGCTGACTGCAACGGCTCTGCGGCATCTTTTTTAATGATTTTTCTGTTTTTTGCAGTAACTGTGGAGCAATAAAAACTGTGTTTCCCTGAATTATCGGTATGCTGATGTAACTCACATTTACAAGAAAACACATTAAAGTGTCCAATATTTAAGGAATCTATTTTAACAGCAACTAAAATATCCTTGTGTATTCTCCTGATGGGTTTTGGTGAGTTTACGGTCCAACACATCCCCGGTGACACCAGCAAACACCAACCTGAGTGGGATGTTGTTAGCGTAAAACATCTCTGCAACACTCAGCAGCTCAGTGGCGTGTTCCTGAGTCGGGTCCAGAATGATCACCTGCAACACACACACACACACACACACACACACACACACACACACAAACATATACACACACATGTTGGTATTTTCTACAAGGATTCAGATCCATTTGTATTCACGACTGACTAATCAAGTACAGACGAACCAGATTGTGGAAGTTCTTGCGGATCTGCCTGATGACTCCGGGGAAGGTCGGCCTGAGCAGCTCCTGCACGTTGTAAGGCCACGAGCTGTACCTGTGGTCCGTCTCCAAGTTGTTAATCCACTAAAAAAGAAAATTTAAGAGGAAATGTTTGAGAGCAGAAGCCGGAGCTCAACAGCAGATCAGTGCCAATAAGAAATTACATTTTACTGCTTGTGGCTAAAAACCTGGGCTGCAGCTAACGATTATTTTCATTGTCTATTAATCTTTCTTTTATCTTTTTTAGCCAAGCGTTTAATTGTTCCGTCCCTGTCAGATTTATCGATTGTGGATAATTGAGTATGCATATGTGTTGTGTATTTCTTACTGTCTATTTTTCTATTTTCTTATATGCAGGCATGGCACAGCAAATTTGGCTGTACGTCTTGTGCAATGACAATAAAGTCTAATCTATTCTGTCCATCAACTGATCTATTTTTCAGCTAATCATTGAGTGCTATTAAAACTCACAGAAAGAAACCTATTCAGACTTTATCACTAACCAGAGCTGTTATTTTAGTGGTCAGATGTTCAAGACATAAATAAGATATAAATCAGGAGGGCTTGAAATGGCTCCAGTGTTGGTTGCACAGTAAAAATCTTCCTTGGAGCAACCTATTTTTTTTTTAATGACATTTATGGCACTTCTCCATTTCCATAGCTAAAAAAAGGCTGTATCACTGAAATTCAGCACCTCCAGGTTTTCAAAGACTCGTGGGAAAAAGAACTGACACAGTACAACACAACTGCATTTTTAGCATTGGTTCTTATCTGAGCGTGCAAATTGCTGTAGAAGGGGATTTTGGTTGTGTGATTTCTTACACTGATTGCAGGGTTGCGGATGTCGACAGCGTAGTCAGAGTCAGAGGGCTGGACGTTGAGTTTCAGGATGTCATGGATGTAGGGCGTGTCGATATGCAGGGAGCGCAGGCCCTCCATCACCCTCGCCTCACTGCGCAGCACCTCAAACACACTGCAGGGGACAGAAGTCAGAGTGAGGTCATCTATAGTGGGTGTCTGTGTGTGTATGTGTGTGTGGACATGAGCATGACAGCATCAACACCACTCCCGCCATCTGACAATGTGTAAATATTTTCATTTTTCATAAAAATGTTTTTTGTCATACTGTATCATTCTGAAAATTTTATATTAATAAAAATATGGAAACAACTAACAACAGAAACATCACATGCAGGTATTTTTTCTTTGTTAAAAGTCAGTAGAAAAGACTTGTGTACACGTATTGTTTAATAATGGGCTGTTGGTGTGTCTACAAGCATGTGTATTTAATATAAGTATTTAATTTTGACCAGAAATACAGTAGTGAGTATATCTGCATGAGAATACTGTAGTACTCATGTGACTGAATGTAGTATTTAATTTCATAAGTTAAATGCAAATGAGTTTCAGTTGGAAATAGATTAAAAGAAATATCACACAGTTGATTAACCCTATTTTGCCATGTTTTTGTGTCTAAGTGACAGTTTTTCAAATTGGTCCGGCACTGAGTAAGAGCACTGCAGCTGGCAGCCGCGAAACAGGCTGCAATGTAACCTTTCAGGGCATTTGGCACATTCAATTTACATCCATTAAAAGTGCTTGCGTTTGCCACAGACAGACTCAAATTACTATCTTAACTGTCTGACAACATTATTACAAGGACCCCTACAGACACAGACATTTTTGGTAAAGGGTAAAGTCTTTGTTTGACCAGAAACCGCCCCAAATTTGCTACTGCCAAACTCACCAGACTCCATTTAAAAAAAAAAAAAAAACAAAACACAGTAATTTTATCCCTGTAAAACACACTTCATTCAACATCAACACAACCAAAAGAAAGCAAACAAAACAGTCTTGCTTTGTCTCTCCACTGTGTCAACAATCACTAGCTTTGGTTTGGCTAAAATAAACCCTCAATTCACACAGTTAGATGTGAAAATATGCTGGCTCTATACACGCTAAAATTACCGTTTTTTTTAAATGGAGTCTGGTGTGATTGGTGATACCAACTTTGGGGCTGTTTCTGGTTAAACATAAAAGATCTTACTCTTTAACAAAAGGTTTATCTCTGTAGGGATCATCTCCATAATGTTGGTACTTAAAACAACAATCTGAGCCTGTCAGTGGCAAAAACAAGCACTTTCAGTGGACGTAAATTGATGCCAAATGCCCTGAGTGGTTCCATTACAGCCGGTTTTGCCAGTGCAGCTTCCCTCAGTACTGGACCAACTGAAAACGTGTTCTTCCCATTACAATAGGATCCAGGTTGAAAAATATCAAAGCTAACCTTTAATATATGACTATGGATGTATGTGTGTGTGTGTGTACCTGAAGATGTCTTGTGTGTCCAGATCTATATGCAGCCCGTTGATGAACAGGGCTGAATCCCCGGGCTGCAGGCCCAGAGTTCCTTTGAAAAACTATGGAGGAAGAAACATCAACATGACTAAACACCCTGTTCACATCAAACCCTAAACTCCCCATTCAACTCCAGTTGAGCTGATCTCCAGGCCGTGCAGCACGTAACGTCAAAGCCGGCCATCGCGTAGTCAATTATATTATAAAACTGGAGGCAACAGTCAACACAAAGCTGTAACAAGGAACGCCTGCAGCTCCAAACAAGCACTGACAGCTCTGTTTAAAGTCAGTCTGTTTAGAGCAATCAAACCCCACACTAAACAAATCTAATTATTAGAGAAAGGGTGTGTGTGTACGATCGTGAGAAGCTGTGCGAATGTTTGTGTGTCTGCACATGCAAAAGGAAAGCTCAAAGTCGTTCTGGCGCAGTCAAATCTCATTACAGAAAGACAAAGACATCAGATTAATCATACTCCAGACACTGCAATTACAACAAGACATGATTAACACAAATATTGTTCATCCCATTTAAACACTGTGTGTATATGCGCGCGTGTGTGTGTGTGTGTGTGTGAGAGAGAGAGAGAGAGAGAGAGAGAGACAGAGAGAAATGTCTGCGTGCAAGTGCATGTGTCCAAACTACTTCAATCAATAATCATTTCTCGCTGCAGGACTCAGTGCGCCTGCCGAATGAATCACCGATTCAGTAATTAGGACGTTTGCCGCTCACCCCCACCACCCACCCAAACTCCTGTCTGCGCACCAAGATAATGTGAGCACAGCTTGAGGAGTGGGGGGGGTGAGGAGGCAGGAGGCAGGAGATGGGGGGGAGTGAAAAAATATTTGACAAGAAAAAGGAGTGATTACCTAGTCCATTAGCAGGCCGAAGCCAAACACACTGTCAGAAACTGAATGCTTTTCACGTCAGATGTTGTTTACAATTTATCACATAATAAAAAGGTGAGAGGAACAAAGGAAAAACAGGGAGGGCAGTTCTCATTTCGAGATATTTCCCTAAAGACTTAAGGCTAAGAGGCGGTGGAGGTTGTGGTTGTTGCTGGATGCAATAATGCTATCTTGTGTTTTCCTTTATTTTCCTCCTTTATTGGATTAGATTGGTAAACAGCTAAACCTCAATTATCCCTGACTACCGGACAACACAGTCAGCGGGAGGAGAAAAGAAGCAGCATGCTGGGTAAAGACAAGACAAAGGAATGAAAGAGGATGAAGACGTCAAGTCACTAGCCAGGATTCCATCGAAATGTAGCGTCAATTTTTAACATATTTACAGAATATCAGCAAAAGACTATGCAACAATCAACAATATATTGATCCTTTTAAAGGGAAATTCACCATATTTAATGTAGATGTCCATCAAACAAGCAATGTTAATGGTAAATATAAACAATCAAAGTAATAAATTCGTCAGTGCATGTCCTAAGTGCTATGTCGTAGGCAACTGGACTTGCTTTGAGTTTCACCTCTCATCCAAAAGGCTTCTTCAGTTCTACAAGCCAGTTGCCTACGACATAGCACTTATGATCGCCACGACCTGGACGATTGAGAATCTTCACCGAAATGTCTTCAGTGCATGCTTTATTGGCCAAGAAAGCTGAGTTCGCAGAAGGCTTGGGCTTTATCAAGGTGTTTTGATATGCTGGGGTATCTAGAAATCCTGAATGTATGATTTTCAATACCATCAAAAATACAGATGCTCCTCTTTCTGCTAAACGGATACAGAGATGCTGTATTGAGACGAGGTACTGCACAGAACGTGCCACCAGAGGGCAGTCTCTACTGGTGGAAACAGGTATTGGAGCTGAGAAAGATGGCAGCCGTGAGTGGTGGGGATAATGTTACAGGACTAGTGAAAAACAAAAACGCCTTGGGCCCTGTTTGGGAGTTCAGCCACATACAGTTTATCTTGAGAAGACTTCTTCCAACTACAAAATAAGTTTGTTAGCCATTTGATTTTATCCAACACATCATCTCTGTTCAGCCCACTCGTGTGGGTGTCCGCAGCGGCAGCAAGTGTCATTTCCCATCTATTCATTATTCTATGGGCCACAAGTATTTCAACCCAGCAAGAGTTGTCTGAGTGAGCCAAGTTGCATGTTACAATGTGTTATATCATCAGCAGCTTAGCTTTTATGTTTGTTTTTTTAAACACAAATATATTCAGTATACCCTGGTGAAATGTCAGGAAGGTATGAAGGCATAAAAAAGAACCTGATACCACTAAAGCCTAGTTTGAAGCGGCAAAATCTGTCTGACTTCCTGCATGTAGCACCTTCATCTGAAAACCGTGACGTAGTTGGAGGCAAGAAAAACTCCAAGCTAGATTTCGCCTGTGGGTAGTCAGGGGTTGTTCTCAATTCTCATATTACAAATGAGCTATATTTCCAGCATCGAAAATGGCATCCCAAAATATGTGCGCAGGTTATGTTATAGACGAGGATACATTTTACAGTGTGTTGGCTGATTTGGATATTTAACTGTATTTATTTGAGCCAGAGTATACGGATGACAAAATGCAGCAGGGAGAGGGTGAGGCTGCCGTGCAAGAGAATATAGCCAGTGTTTGGTTGAACGAGCGGCCGTATTAACTGGTGACTCTAAGCTGAATGCATCGAATGCATAAAAACAGCAGGTGGCCTCCTAAAAGCCTTTACTTTAATCAAAACTCCGACAGAGCCTGTGTGAGTTGCTTTGCATTTAAGCTTTACTCCTCACTTGGTTGGTGTTCTGGAGACATTCTTTCTAACTCGGAGATAAACTGGAAAAGACAAGCAAGACCAGCAGGGCAGAGAGGGCAGATGACCGTTGAATGAGTATTTTTGTCACCTAATGTTATACTTTGGCCAACAAAGTAATAGCTACAACACCGACTGACGGACATCCACATAAATAGTGGCAGGTGGCAAAGCTTTACACATCTTACTGAGCTGTTTCTGAGCTCCATTGTTGTCCAGAAACTATTGAAAACACATCAGTGAGCCACAGTGTTGTTCCTTTATTACCGTGGACACTGTAATTTATTTTGAGTCAATCCCAAAAACACTGTCCTGCTGCTCTAAATACTCACCAGACCACCAAATGTGTATAAATTTGCAGCTGAAAATAGTCCCAACAAATGCACTCTTATTCTTGTTTGAGTGATTTCTGATTTAACTACAGTGCACATCTGTATAAGGGGTTTTTATATATCTGTGGATTAACTGGCAATAAGAAATGTTTTTTCATTGCATTAAAAAATAATAGAGGAAGGGCTAAAGAGGATAAATAGGTGAAAACTTACATGAATGGACGAACAAATAAAACATGTACCTTTTGGTTCTCTCCGATCTCTTTGCGGATCTCAGAGTTGACCACAGTTTTAGTGATGGACCTGTGAGGGGAAAAGGGCAGGCAGAACTGTAAAACTGCAGACTGGTCAATATCTGTGTAAACCAAAACTTCTTACTGTAGCTGCTGTTTGTGAGCGTTTCGTCTTTACCTGGCTTTGGTGGGGAAGTTCTGACTGAGGTCTTTCATAACGTTGAGGGCATCAACAGCGGGAGCAGCAAGAATGCGAGCTGCTGTCTGGAAACTCAGATCTATAAAAGAAAAGGTGGGTGGACGGGAAGGTAGGCAAGGAGGGCGAAAAAAAATAGGGAGGGAGGTGAGTGGACAAAAGCAGAGAGGAGATGAGGAAACACACAAGAGGGTACGGAGAAAGTTTCGACAAAATAAAAGCGGTGTGAGCAATTGTTGGTCTGTACTCTGAAGGCTCAAGCTTAAGAAACATAATGTTTGAATGTATATACCAAAATGTATATCCAAGGGCTGTTTGAGACCCTGCAAATGTCAACCTCATGGTGGCGCTAGAGGATTTCAGTGGATCACCAGTCATTGGAGCACATCAGGCCCAGTCGTTCATAAGTAATCTCATCAGATGTCGGCTTTTGGATTGGATTAAATACTAAAAATGGGTTATTCAAGAGAAAACCAGCACTGTGAAATCAGACTAGATGCATAATCACGTCTTTGTTTTATTTCTATCAAACCCTCAGTATGTGTTGTTCAAAATTCAGGATTAGGATTATCCTGATCCCAGCAGAAGGGTGGATTCAGGGATTTCAGGAAGAAAATGTAATGAAACTTTTAAATGGTCAAATATATGTAACTTTATTTTTATTTTTAAGTTAGCAATGAAGCTGATAAAGTTAATGAACCCTTTCAGTAACCTAAAGTAAAATATGAAGGGTTTTATCCCTGTAAATAAATTCCCTTAATATCTGTCAAAATCTAACAAAATGTATTTATAAGGTGTGTTCCGAATCACATACCTTTTCTTTTTACTCTTAGCAGTGACCGCAGATGCCCTTAAGGAGACCCTACTGCTGAATGCAGTATGCACACAATTGGGACACGCCCTGAACCTTGACCCTCTTATTCATATATCCGTTACCATGGGGATGAGGCACAATGCCGTACACCGAGCTCACTAGAAACGGAGGTCAACCTGGACAACTCTGATGTTGTTATTTTGCACTAAGCAATAACTGCATACGTTGAGGATTCTAACATTATATTTTAAGACTGATGCCCTTTTGTTGTCGGTTATATTTATGATTATTTTATTCAATCAAACAATTAATATTCCTATTATCACTAATCGACTGGTCATCAGTCAACTGAATGTGCCGTCATCCATCACTTCGACTTCTGACAGTCAGTGTAATGCAAACTGTCCGTTGCACAGAGGATAAGCATGCTGGCTTGTATACTGCAATATCGGACCGGATGTAGTAGAACATCCTATACTGCATTTGACATACTATGTACTGGGACATACTAAACCTTTTCCTGGCATATGTATGGTGTGATAGTATGGGGATTGTAACATACATAAAGTTACAATCTGGAAGATATCCATTTTGTTTTGTTTGGCGGCACCTCTGTCAATAAGTGGTATTTAAGTGTGTTTGTTGGCAGACTAAAGGACTTCTTTTTCTTTCTTCACACCCTCTCTTTAGACTTTTGACAGATGCAATTATATGCAGAAAACTGAATCTGCTCTGAGAGCTTTAATGACAGAGGAAAGGTGCAGAGTTAGCATGTAAACGTGATTGATACAATGTGAGGTTCTATTTACTTTTAAATGTGTGACAATTTCAGACGAAAAATTTGGACTTGCTGTTCACTGGCCTTACGACTTCAAACCAGGTAAATTTTTTATATCAGCTTGTTTCATGAGCTCGGCAGCTGGCGAGATAAAAGGGTTACAACAGCAAAGATAGCGCGAGAGCAAATTACTAATGACTCATTGAGGATTTTTCCCGATATTTTCTCAATAATGTCGCCACAGATCCTCAGTTCAATAGCTTTCATTAGTGGCCATTGATAGTGACGTAACATACATTTATTCAAATTAAAATCTTTGTTAAATCACAAGTTTCCACCCCTGCATCACCTGCACTCCTGACTAGACCACGCCCCCGGACTATAAAAGTCCACCCTTCAGGCCCGTGACTCTATTTCCTCTAAACATGCCAGGTAGAACAAAGAAAGGACTGATGGGAGTCCAAATGGACTTTTCACTTTTATAATGTTTTACTTTGTTAATCCTGTATGTATTATTTTGAGTTAACAGATTGTTTTATGTCTATTGTGCCGAGATTCCTGAGTTTAAACTGATGTTAACAGAGGAAAAAAGTAATATCAAAGCAGATGCATTAAGGTAAGTTAAATGATACCTAATATACTAATTACTATTTTCATAATTATTATTGTTCAACATTAAACAGGGCAGTAATATTTTCTTTTAATATACCTTGTTATAAAAATTTTTTTTTAAAAAATCATCCGACAACCACCATAGAACTGTTCAAGTACCGTGCGTCTGCAATAAAATGTTGAAACGGCTCCCTGGGTCCTGCGTGTTTGAATGTGCAACCCATCATCAGATGTTCTGTGAGTGAGCGGCAGCATAAATATACAGTTTATCAGATTATTTCTTTCATTTTAACTCTCATTTATCAATTTAAATGAATTACAACACAAGCAGAAGTAGTTTCTATCAACTGAAACCCTCATGCTGTTTTCTGTCTCACCAAATTAAAGTGCTTAAAGTGACCCCATGATGGCTATTCTACCTGTTGTTCTTTACATCGTTAGTAGCCTACATTCTGATCTATAGTCCCATTTAGAGCATGGGTAATATGGATTGGATAATCCCAAAGGGTCTGTATCTGGGTCAAGGTGATCCAATCCGATGTTGCTTTGAAAAACCAACACGAAAGCTGATCTTTGATAGCAAAACATTCGGATTTCAAAATCCAGATCATTGTGATCCACATAATTAAAAATCAATGGCCCTCGGCACCATGAATGTGCGGACAAAATTTCATGGCAATCCATCTGGACCAAAAGTTGAAGATCTACCAACTGACAGACGTTACCATCCCTGGAGCTACATTGCTAGCGTGGTTAAAAAGTCATCAGTTAAGCTAATTAACTTATTAATAAGCAAATAATCCCATGTTAACATGCTTGGCTTCACATCTGAGGTATTCATTAAAACTATCTCATTTAAAGCAGGATCAAGAATACAGACCAGAATATATAGACATATATGTTAAGAAGTGAGAAGACACAGTATAGGAGCATATACTGTAGAGATTTAGCCTGCTGAGACGGAGAGCGTAGTGAAGACTATTTCAATGCAGTGAGCATCTCTGTAATGGTGTTGTAGCCTGTGTGATTATTAGCCCCTGGAGGTCTCCCTCTCTTTGTAAACAGGCTGAGCTAATGAGCCCCAGTGGGGTAGGAGATAAAGACAGACGCCCACATGGCATGGCTGACAGTCGGGCTAGACCGACTCTCTCATCCCTTCACATCCTTTATTCACCACAATCAAAGCAGCCTCATCAGACTCACATCCTGCCAACATTTGCATGCAAGTGTGTTTATAAAAAACACATATAAAAAAAGTTTGAAATATGTATGAGGTGGACTCAAAGTGGACATAATTACACCTGAGAAAATGTGCTCAAATACCTAATCCAATAAATGACGTAACCCTGATCAATAAAGCTTTTATGATGCAGCAGACAATGCTCTCATATCTTCAAGATATTATGGCTCAAATGTATCAAGAGGACACTGATCGACCGCCGCCATTGATTACAGAAGTAGACAGATAAATTTTCTGCTGCAGGTTTGATTCACTGATGGTACAATCTCACTGTTAAAGCAACAGAAGACAATATTAATTTCTGTTTATTTATTTATGATCAGCACATAAGAGGAATAAATCAAACTAATGAAACAACTGCGTCGACGGCACATCTACCCCAGGGATGCAAATTCTCTCACTGGAATTAGTTAAAGGGTAATCTGGTATTGTTCAACCTGGATTCTCTTTTCCCATGTGTTTCTCGTGTCTTTTTAAAATTAGTATGGAGTATTGAGAGAGAATGCTGCAGCTGGGAGCCGTTAAAAGGGCTGCTATGTAAACACTCAGGGTATGTTCACATCGTCAATTTACGACCACTAAAAGTGCTTATTTTTTACACCGACAGACTCAGATTGTTATTCTGAGTGTCAGACAACATTATGGATCCCTACAGAGATAGACCTTTTGGTTAAAGAGTACGATCCTTTTAGTTAGTTTAGTTTAAAACTGTAATTTTATCACTGAATAGAGTTAACAGAAACTAAATAAAACTGACAAAAAACATCTTCCTTTGTCTTTCCACTGTCGCAACAACCACCAACTCTGGTTTGAATCAATTCACCCAGTCAAAAAATATGCTGGCCAGATACACGCTAAACTTACTTTTTATTTGAATGGAGTTTGGGTGGTTTCTGACAGAGATTTTGAGGCTGTTTCTAGTTAAACAAACAAACAAACAAGATCTTACTCCTCAACTAAAGCCCCATTTCCAACAAACACTTTCAGTATGGTACCTTTGGAACCAAAAGTAACCCTTCAGGCATGGTACCTCGACACTCACTCACTATATTTCCTCCTTTATCAGTCTGCACCTCGTTTACTGTCCACAGAACGACGCTGCATGCCGACATTTTCAGGACAAAACACAGGCTGCAGTGAGAGTCTGTCTCAATGGGATCCTTAAAAATAGCAGGTTTGTGCAATTAGTTCTTGTCAGGCAAGCTCATGGGTTTAGTGTTGCCGGAGTCCACAGGAACGATACTCCACAACGCTTTTTATTACTCCGAGTGAGGATTGGGATACATGCAGTTCACATAACCCGGTCGAAATGAATGTATATAATTAAATGCTTGAGGATCCAATCATTATTAAAAGTGTATGTCATCAAGGAGAGACAATAAAAACTAAAGTAACGTTGTCACATTGAAATTTAAGGTGTGTTGATGGATAAAGGTCATCAACCCATGCATTGAGTGACACTACAATTTACAATGTTTTCTCAGAGTACAGTTGCTGCAAGAGCCAGCAAAACATCTGCCATCCTCTACTGACCAATCAACAGTATGCAGTGTTCACAGCTCCACCTTTTAGTACCAGATGTGTGTGCTAGGTACCCCAACAGAGGGGAGACCAAAAATGGGGACGGTACAGAACGGTTTCATTGGTACCACCCACAACTTTCCACAGTGGAAATGGAAAAAATGTGCACTGAACTGAACCACACTGTACTGCTTGGTGGAAATGGGGCTAAAAAGGTCTATTTCTGTAGGGATCCTTTCCATAATGTAGTAAGACACAATAACAATCTGAGTCTGTCAGTGGCAAATAACCAAGCATTTGTTTGTGGATGTACACTGACAGTGTGAACATGCCCTGGGTCTGTACACTGCAGCCTGTTTTGCTGTTGCCAGCCACATCACTCTCTCAATACTGGACCAGTTTCAAAAACTGTTGTTCTCATTAATCACTTAGACACAAAAACATGGCAAAGAGGATGCAGGGTGTACAGGTTGAAAAACACCAAACTTAACCTTTAACTTCCAATACTTTGTGTGTGTCAGGGAGGGATTATGAGAAAGTGTTTCAAGACCATACAAAGAGAAATCAGATTGCTATTTCAAAATCAACAGAAAACTAAATCTAATTTTGTCCTAAATATTTTACACCAAGGGGATCATGTTTTCCTTTTACTTAGTCCTTCTTTTAAGGATGTTAAAGTCCAGTTATTCCAGACTGTCTGACAGAATTATAGATGCATTCTACATAAACTTGTTGCAGCTCTTCATTGAAATTATGTGATGTTTATACTGATTGAACTAATCAATGTCTTGCACATCTTTTTAAACAGACTGTACATGTTGGCACATTCAAAGTTTTTACTTCAGGCGAGGCAATGTAACTTTTCTCTTACAAATAAAAACTTCAATTCATAATTTATGAAACACACCCTTGCACAGTTCCATATACTCTGCAGTCTTTAACTGACTCAAGTAGCACTGCAGAAGCATTATCAGCAAAATGTTCTTAAATAAATATGGTTATATTACATATTAGGGTATTGGAATACTGAGTAGTGAAATTTAAGAATAGTCTGTCAAGGTGGAGCTGTTTTTAAAGTAAAGTTCTGTGGGTTTAAACAAAGTCTGGCTGCACTGTCTGACTTCATAAAGAGTGAGGTTTAGAGGTTTTAAACAGGGAATGTGTTCAAACGTTCCACCAGATTCTATGAAATTGCGGGGAGTGACAGACCTTTCTGGGTCAAGAAACAATTGATTACATTTCGATGGGGATGAAGATCTGGGATTTCTGCCATTAGATAATTATCTTTTGTCAACTGTGGCTATGAAACTAATGGACACAGAGCTCAGGCGGAGTCCTGGGGGCGTATTTACAGGATCATAAAATCGATTCCCTCAAAATTTAAGTGACAGGACTAATGCCTGCAGGTGCTGACAGTAAGCTGTGGAGTGTTTAGCTTTGGTGCTCAGAGGGCCTCACAGTTTATTTTCGTTAGCCTGTGAAAACACTGGGTCTGTCAGGTTTTCATATTTGTTTCAATTTATAACGGATGTGATACCAAAAGGAACAAACCCATATTTCTCACCTGGACTGTTTGTATCTAGATATCCTCTTGTGTTGGAGCAGGAAGTGAAAAGAGAAACTGAAACTTTGTGGTACAATATGTACGGCGAGATGGGGGTCACAGTCTGGTTCACATAGCTGCATGCAGGATACACAGTATGTCAACTGAGGCACGCAAAATTAAACAAAATTAACAAGTTTTGCTCAGACACTTCTAGCAACATGTGCTGAGGTTGGAACAGGAGGCAATTTCCTAGGCTGAAAAATGAAACCATCGCCAAAGTGCCAAAAACTATAGTTCCTCGAAATAGCAACCTGAGGCTGACTTCAGAAACCAGTCAGTCCTGATTGATCCCCATGTTAAAATGCCCTAAATTTACAGCAGAAATAAACATGTTAACAGCCTGGTACAAAAGCAGTTCTGGTCTCCACGGCTAATTTCAACATTCATGACAACTGTACGGGAGTTAATCTTTTTAGAACTCACCCTTTTTACATTTTATTAAGGCTTAGATTTATGCATCATTAAGGGCGTGGACACTTTGAGTGACAGGCTGTCTGCAACGTGCGCCTCGGCTTCGCAGTCAGATCCACCCCTTACTCCTCCACAGCTCCACCCTCTTGTCTAATTATAGTCACTTCTGGCTCCAAAAACCAGGATGACAATGGCGAAAATACCAAACTCGTGGCTTCAGAACGGCAGTCCACAATAAAATGGGTGATGTCACAGTAGCTACGTGCATTTTTTTTTTTCCCAGTCTATGGGTTAAGCCCTGCACATACTCCGCAAGAACAAAGAAAGAACAAGAACAAGTTCTTTCTGGCCAGAACATTTCATACTTCACGAGAAACTCAAGTGCAGAACTCCTGGGAAGTCCTCATAGGCCCCTCCCACTGCCGCATATGTAACTCGCGCTTTTGGGCATTAACCCCACCCACTTCAAATTTCTGACCATCACACAACAGTTCTTGGATACCACACAAGAAAAAAGCTCTGCCCAGATGATGTGTCGAGAACAAGCTGCAAGAACTCCCAAACCAGGGCTGCAAGAATAAAATGGCACCATTCTTTTCTTGCAGCCCTGCGAGAGAGAACAAATTTCTAAAGGCCTTTAGTGCAACAAGCAGATTGGTGTGTGAGTCAGTCACATTATAGCGAGTGCAAGCAAAATGCCAGAGCTGGAACAACCATCTTTGGGTTCTTGGTCATTTACAACTGCAGCAGAGAGAGACAGAGAGCTGTGTATAATGGCCCAAATACATAGGACACAGATGCAGCGTGATACGTCTGCAGAGCGCATCCATTATAATCAACTGAAGCTGCATCACTGACCATGGAAGCCACGTTTGTCCATAAAGGCATCGCACAGCTTTTCTCTGTTCTTACACAGCTGGTCTATTGTTTTTCTCTTTACATGCGGCAGCGCAGCCTCCAACAGGTGAAAACTATAAAGAGCTGTGTAACAATAGAGTACCATCTGTTTAAACATGATTATAATGAATATCTTATTGTACCAGAGGTAATGTACAGCAGCAGAGCAACCTTCTGGGTGTTTTTACATTTCACATTAAATTAATGCAATTACATCAATGCATCCTGTTGTTAAAATGATCCAGTTAATTAATTCAATACCAGTTATTATAGCATACACTTCCAAATGCTGCATAACCAACTGCATAATCACTTGGCAAAACCCAATGCGCGCACAGTGAAGCTGGCAGCAACCACACGCTGCAAAAATGGTGTCTGTGTAGCAGGTAAAAAACCTTGCTCCACCTGACCAACCCGCTGCGTCGCACAATGTCATTTTGCCAAGTAGGACATGATCCTGGATCAACATCCCACATTACTTTCCTGGACCAACACTGCAATCAACCAATCACAGCCCTCTGACATCATCAGTGTGCTGCTCCTGTGCTTCTTTCAAAATTCCTTTGTGCCTCTTCAGAGCTAAAGTAGTTTTCCAAATTGAAGTTAATACGATTGAACAAAATTCACAGTTACACTGAACAAAAACCTTAAAAGCTACTGCAGGGTTAGTGAGTTAGCTTGTTACTAGGTAGGCTATGCTGAGAAGTCAGCTTGCCAATGACCTACTTGGCAAAATTACGTTATGCCCACCGCGTCTGTGCCCCGTGTATACTGGACCTAAGCTGAGGGCAGTGCCATATCCGACATGCTAACGCACATCTGACAGCATTACCCAGATGTGCTGATCAGAGATGATAGTTTGGGTGCTTTGAATGTTTAAATATAGCCATGATGGAATGGATTAAAACACTCCTCTTAATGCACAAGTTTTTTTCATCATTATTTTATGTATTTTGGTATTTCCGATGTCATGGCATAAGATAAGTTTTTCAGTTTTATAGCCTGTCATGACCTGTTGCCTAGGAAATAGTTCACCAAAGTTGCCAGAGGACAAAATGCTACCTCAGTACCCAGCAGGAGGACTGTCTTTCTTTGACACTTGTACCACTGCCTCTTTACAATAAGTGAAAAGAAACAGATCCTCCTGTATTTCGGTTGTTTTTTCTGCTGTACAGAACTCACATTGAACTGAGACTTTTGTGTACTGTTACAGCCCTAAGAATAAAATCTGGAGAAGAGACCCACCTTGCATTTGCCAGACTTTCAGAGGGGCCATTTCATTGGTGCTTTCTACCAAATGTTTCCTTAACTCCTGTAACTGCTCTTTCAGCTCTGGGTAGACGGCCCTGGTGAAAGAATGTCAGACAAAGCAGACAGAGAAAGAAGAGAGTAAGTGCAGTTGCTATTGATTTGTTTCTTTTTTAGACATAAAGGCTTATGGTCAGTGCTTTGAGGGAACAAACTGTGGAGGAAAAAGGCAGGTGTGTGAGTGCAGCCCAGTTCCTGGAACGGATCCTAGCTTTGAGTTTTTAATCATGGGCTGACGCAGAGTCACTCACTTCAGTTTGCCAAAAAGGAATCCCTGGACCTCGTCCACTGGATCGTTCTCCCCGATCACTGTAGCGTTCACCTCCGCCCCTGAAACCACAATCAATTAACTCGTTATTCGCATGAGGAGTCCTCTGGGATTACACCATCGTGGGCATGTGTGTATCGATAGAGTGTGTGTGCACCTTGGACTTGTGTGTCGTCCTTTGCCTTGTACTCCTGGCTTTTGATGGCCAGCTCCACTCCATACCCCGACAGATAGACTTTCTTTCCACTTGGATCCTGGGAGGAAAAGAGGAGGATTTGAAAATAAGACAAAAGGGTGAAGTCACCTTTATCTCTATCACAGGTTTCCATTATGTCCCTTGACACAACACTTGAGGATATATTCAGTGAGAGAGGAACGCATGTGTAAATGAATTCAAAAGGCACCGACAGTGGTTTGAGGGGACCTGTTATGCTTCCCCATTGTTTTCTATCATATACATATATTATTACCATGTTGGATGTTCATATTAAACACAGCCAAAGTTTCAAATAATAATGTAAACGTAAGTAAAAGTAATCCCCGTGAGCAGAAACCTGAAGCCTCAGACTGTTTTAAATACAGTACATACAATACAGATTTTTTTGTATGGTCATCTACTCCAGGCACACTACTCTAAGTGTTTACATTACATACCCTGCTACATGTAGCTACATGCTACAGCAGGAAAACATCCAGTGCAAACTGTCACTGGTAGTTTCAGACCAATGCAGTTGACATTTTCATGCCCAGCTGCTACGTTGTGCAAGTAGCAAATGAACTAGGACCCATCTGTGCGCCGATTGAGCATGAAGGTCGTAATTGAGGTGTAGTCAGGCGCATTGTTGCTGTATTGCCATTGTTGCGATTGCACCATCGACCAACAGAAGCCTGGCCTAAAGTCAGAATGGTGCAGTGTTTTCCTGGGGCATTTTTCAGATAGTGAGATGCACCTTCATTGGTGGGAGCACAACTCGCAAACACTTTGCTTGTTACATACACAGCATTCTCGGAACCCATCAGCTGTATTCGGCATCTGACTTCCGGCAGACGGCGATACAGCGTCTGGGGGCAGACCCCCGATTTTTTGACATTCCGGCTTAATTTGGGCGGAGGAGGTGAATTTCCGTTTCTGACTTCCGTTTATATATAAGTAAATATGCTGAAACATTGCGATGGATTCAGAGTTTGCAGTGACACCAATTATGTTCCGCCTCGTTAGTTCTCCACATGGACCGAATAACCTGGCAACAACTGCAGCCGGCTCAAATGTGACTGATCAATATCACGCGGACTACAAACAGCCTACAACCAGAAACCAGGGCTCTTCCGCTCTTCTTCCGGAGGCAAGATCTCCAGGGTTTGCCTACAGACTCTCTAAAATGTGAAAGTAGCAGAGAGCAGAGTAGAGCTGCACAGCTTAATGTTTAGTTTAGTATTCTCTCTTTGGTTTATGACAACAGTTTTTAGTTTTGCTGCTTAAATGTCCCAAAATATTTGCTACACTGACCTTACTGCTCTGACTGCATCACTCCCATCAACAAACTACTCGTTTATCCTATTTGCAGGACCACCATGTAAACAGCAGAACGCCAGGTGCAGGCGCTCCTGTCTTTCAAAGGTAACGGAGATGACACTCAAATTTTTTTAATTCATGTTACACCGAAAACACACCCATAATTAATTCCAGTGCCCCTTGCGCCTTACTTTCAACACAGATAATGTGCTGTTTAACTACCAAAGTGGAATTGGACACGCCTTAAATGCACTTGTGTTGCACCATGCAATTTAGACTATGTGCTAATGATCCCTTAAATAGGCTCTGTGATTTTTGATGTAGATTTTTTTGTTTGTTTGTTCGTTCAGAGGCTTTTATTGGTGATTTTCACAGTAATAAGTCCCACTATATGAAATGAAAGTAGAGAGATGCCGAGGGCGCAGATGCGGAAGACGCGGAAATGTGGAAAATCCGGAAACGCACAGGTATTTCAGACAGAGGGTGAATACAGGTGTTCCAGCAGAGACAGTATGAGGAACATGAAGTGCTTTTTAAATACTAAAGCATGTAAACATGTTCAGGTAGAAAAACAAAATACAAGTATGCACGTCTAAATGGGCGTAACAGGTCCTCTTTAAGTCAGCAATCAAGCTGTCCACCTCATTTGATTGCAGATGCACTGACAGCTAACCTGATGTTTCCAATCCATATACAACTAAGTAAACAGAAGAAGTGTTTGCCTGAGTGGCGTCTGCTGTTGTAAAAGGCTCTGTTAACTTCCTTGTATTCATCTTCAACTCTGTTGTAAAAAAAAAAAAAAAAAAAAAAAGGACTCACTTGCATCAAAAACACATGTGATTGCCGACTACTTTGACAGCTTTCAAGTACAGACAACCAGCTGTTGCTTTCTAAGTGCTGAAGACATTAACTGTACCCTGATTGGCCCCAAAGCTTAGAAGTAAAAAGAGAAAGCGTTAAGTGTTACAACCTCTCTGGTGCCCAGGACGCCGTGCCTAACAGACAGATGGTGAGAATAATTTAGCATAATTGCAGGGAAAAACTTCTCAGCTGTATTTGCATGTGAGACAAGAAGCAATCCAACTTCAACCTGACATGATAAACTGGTGAAGCACTTTTCATTCCAGGTGAAAGTGAGGAGCCCAATTAAACCGCAGAGTTTTTTTTTAAGATAACTGAAAAGACAGGTGCTTTTTAATCAACACCTTGCTTCATGTTCACTGACAGGTACACACATTGTGTTCACTTGTGTGCTTGCAGTACTACCACACACCCTGACAACAGTTGTGAAAGCAGGGGGAGAGACATTTACATTCTCCGGCTTATCTCTGAACTAGAATATAATTTAGTAAGTAATTTACACACAGTAGTGATACATCAATTTGTACCTTTAGGTTGTGTTGGTATTTCCAAGACTATGCGCAAATGACAAAACAAATCAAATATATCTACATATAATGTGTAATCAGAAAAGTGTTAATCTAATGTATGTGTGAATGTGTAGAGATTCATTTACACTCATCAGCCACTTTATTAGATACACCTGTTCAACTGCTCGTAACAAATAGCAGACCAGTTAATCACATGACAGCAACATGGTGGTTCAAACCGAGCACCAGAATGGGGAAGAAAGGTGATTTTAAGTGACTCTGAATGTGGCATAGTTGATGGTGTCAGGCGGGCTAGTCTGAGTATTTCAGAAACTGCTGATCTACTGGGATTTTCACACACAGTCATCTCCAGGGTTTACAGAGGATGGTCCGAAAGTGAGCAGCAGTTCTCTGGGTGAAAATGCCTTGTTGATGCCAGAGGTCAGAGGAGAATGACCAGACTGGTTCAAGATGGTAGAAAGGCAACAGTAACTCAAATAACCACTGGTTGCAACCAAGGTCTGCAGAAGACCATCTCTGAACCAACAACACGTCCAACCTTGAAGCAGATGGGCTACAGCAGCAGAAGACCACACCAGGTGCCACTCCTGTCAGCTAACAACAGGAAACTGAGGCTACAGTTCACACAGGCTCACCAAAACTGGACAATAGAAGATTGGAAAAACGTTGCCTGGTCTGATGAGTCTGGATTTCTGCTGCCACATTCAGATGGTAGGGTCAGAATTTGGCGTCATGGATCCATCCTGCCTTGTATCAGCAGTTCAGGCTGGTGGTGGTGGTGTAATGGTGTGGGGGATATTTTCTTGGCACACTTTGGGCCCCTTAGTACCAACTGAGCATGGTTCAAACACCGCAGCCTACCTGAGTATTGTTGCTGACCGTGTCCATCCCTTTATGACCACAGTGTACCCATCTTCTGATGGCTACTTCCAGCAGGATAACGCACCATGTCACAAAGCTCAAATCATCTCAAACTGGTTTCTTGAACATGACAATGAGTTCACTGTACTCCAATGGCCTCCACAGTCACCAGATCTCAGTCCAATAGAGCACCTTTGGGATGTGGTGGAACAGGAGATTCACATCATGGATGTGCAGCCGACAAATCTGCAACAACTGTGTGATGCTATCATGTCAATATGGACCATCTCTGAGGAATGTTTCCAGCACGTTGTTGAATCTATGACACCGAGAATTAAGGCAGTTCTGAAGGCAAAAGGGGTCCAACACAGTACTACCAAGGTGTACCTAATAAAGTGGTCGATGGGTGTATATCTGTCAGGTTAAAAAATGTTCCACTACTCTTTATTACATGTTATAAACTGTATGTAGTTTAACCTCCACATCTTATACTGAACAAAAGCAACACTGGTCCTTGAACGTTTCTACCTCTTAAACCAAAATTAAATGCAATTCTGCCTGCACACACAGATCCCACACATCTGCTTACAAAGTCCGCCAGCCATGCATAATTATTTTGCATATTAAGAGCCAATCACAATGCCGGCAGCACAGAGATAACGAGAATGCTTATTAACACCAGGTGTAAATGCAAAAACCAATGGACTGGATGTCGTTATCCAGATACAGGATTAGCATATTAGGTCTGGTATTGACAGATCTCTTGGTTTGGCGTACACATCTTTAAGCTCTCTTTCCACAAGAAACGTTCCTTGTTTGAACTGTGTGAACGCTGTGATCGAGGGGGACCATTTTTTTACATCCTCACACAGGCACAAGACATTAAAGTCCGAGGTAGAATCACATGTAGGACCACACACATGTAGTCACCTATACAGAAGTCCTTGAGAATTATGATTTCTGAGCATAAGAGTAGCATCCGAAACATGGATGAGAGGTCTCCTGTAGCCAGACAATTAAATTCTGCTGGCGGTGGAATTTGCAGTCTATGATTCATATGTACTGAGGCTATTATGCCACTGTTAAAGGGAGGGAGGGGAAACTTCTCCAAAGAGACAGCCACTGGATACACCACTTAGAGAGTATCCAGGGAGCTTAAATGATGAATTGCTGTTGTCTTGTTTATTATGAATACAGATGAGTATTATTGGTGTGTGTGTATTTGCATTTTCTATGGAGGTTCTGCACTTGTTGAGTCTACACCAGGCAGCAGCATCCAGGGTTGAAAAATGAAGCCCACACTGAAGAGCTAAAAATCCTGGTTTGAGTCTCTATAGCTAATTTCGTCTTTCATGACAGTTATTTAGTGTCTAATACCTAAATGGTGTGGCCTGAACACATCATCAATGATGAACCCCGGGTCAAACGGTGTTTCAGGTATTAGATCATTAGACATCCGCATCTGGGCTACCCAGACAGGGGTGATGAGTCCCCGGCTTGTGTCCAAGCAGCGACACAACACCATGGATCTGCCCTCTTGATCCACAGCCATCTTGAGGCTCTTTCTGCAGCCTCACTGATGTTTCTGGTGGCCTTCCTCTCCTGTAACCCTCTGATGCCAAGGAGCCTGCCTGCACTGTGCACACACTGCCCTGGGAAACCCCTGCAGCCCACCTCGATTGGCTCACAGCGGGCCCTCCAACTACTACTTTTTCATAACTCATGCTTTTTATATTTTATTAAGGCTTAAAGTTACGCATAATTAAGGGAAGGCCACTTTGATTGCTGGGATGTCTGCCGATAGTATCCTCAGCTTCTTAGTCAGATTCACCCCTCACCCCTAAACAGCACCAGCCTCTCATCCAAATATGGTCACATCTGGCTCCAAAAAAACAAAGATGGAGATGGCCAGAGTGCCGCACTCAAGGCTTCAAAACGGGGGTCCACAAACCAATGGGTGACATCACAAAGACATCACTATTATTTTTATAGTGTATGGTTTACCTATCTACATGCATTCATTTTTATATTGTTAGCGCGCAAATCAATGGTCACTTATCGAGGAGTTACAATAAAAGAATGTGATTTTTTTTCTCCCTTACTACTATTGTACTTAGTAGTATTTATCTTTTGATGGTGTTGTTTATATTGTATATCTATTTGTATTTTCTATGGAGGAAATGTTGGTAAATCTGTGAGTAGATCTGCACATAAAAATCCATGGTGCTAAAAACCTACACTGGATTCATGAACGCTGCGGAAAACTTAGATTTAATCGAAAGCTCATGTGTATGTTCATGAATGCCAATCAATTGTAAATTGGTAGCATGCTCCTGCAAGTCAGCAATTAGCATACATTCGCGCCTATGAATGCATTCCTCTGCACTTTTTACTATGGTGCGTAAAGATGGCAGAAGAGTAGCGCGCCGGTTTATTTTATTCATTCATTCAGAGAACACTGTGTATTAAGTTGATTTAAATAACTCATTCACAGTTTTAAGATCCCTAATCTGAAACTTAAATCTGCTAACTGCCAAATAATCTAACTAAATGTGTTATATTTCTAATCTCTTTCTAAGCACAATAAGAATTAAAACTCTAATTTCTCATAATGACAAGCAACATTTCTGTGCAATATCTTATTACAAGCACTACGAGCAGTCAGAAGCAGGTGTAGATTTTGTTAGTACCTACAAAAAGATCGGAGCTACTTATATATTGATGAATGCCGAAATACACCTAAATTTCCTTCTGCCTACAGTACACTTAAATTCGTTCTGCTCATGTTTCATGAATGAGACCCGATGAGTTTACATATGTACATGCATGCATTTTCTGTTAGTGTTTAAGCCAACTGGTCACTTATCTGGTTGTTGCAAACTTCTTTTTATACTAGTATTTAGTTTCTGATGATGTTGTTTTGTCAGCTGGTTGTTAATCAACATCAGGCTCCTAGCTGTTGCTTAATAGGATTTGTTCCCTATTAAAAAGAAAACGTGTGAGGTTCCTCCAGCTGCTGTACATCATTAAAAGTGTTGCAAGTGCTGACAACTTTGCTTGCTACTTTTGTGAATTTCGGTGCCATTATACTTTAAAAACATTTGAGTTGAACACGCCACTTCTTTTGTTTGATCATCCAGATACAGATCACATGTTTTTAACATTTCATTGTGCAACAATATCCAAAAAATGCACAAGGTGTCATGAATATATTTATATATGCTGCCACCTGCTAGCTTCTAACAGCTTGTGAAACCTTGTAGTCTTTATCTAGATGTGTCATTATGTAACGTGAACTGTATCACTGCATTCACAACTCATATTTAATCTTGTTGTAAGTGTGTGAGAAACACCTACCGCCACATAATGGCGGAGCACGTAAGTTGCCAGGCCATCGTAGACTTTGGATGATATGACTTGGTGGAGCCTGTCGAAATCCGGTTTCCCAAACTCGGCGTACAGGATGACAACAGGAGCATCTGGATTTGATCCTGGGTATTTGTGATCACCTTTGAAAAGGTATGGCTTTGGTCTGAAAGAGAGAGACACACTTATAAGATCAGTTGTTACTTAACTGGTTCATCAACTTCATGTCTGAACTGTATGTGCCTTTAATTACCTCTCAGCTGCTGTTTTCAGCAGCGCTTCTAAACTTTCTTCATTACACGTCTTTTCTCCGTGGACGCTGAAAAATGCTGAGCAGCCAGAGGGAGGAGGCTCATTGGACGCTATCTAAAAAAAGAACAGCAGGGTCTTTCACACACATTCATGAGACTATGACCATCCTCACATGCATGTACACAACGTCAGAAAACACAAAATCATTCTCCTGGTACCTGTTGGAAGGAGTACACTGTTGCAGAGTAGGCTCTCAGGGAGAGGGCGAACTTGAGCATGTTCACCTGGACGGAGCTGAGCAAGGCACTGGCTTTCTTCACAATCAGGTCATAGTAGGCCTGATCTGTGTCTGAATGAGGGCAACGAGCATAGGTGATTCATCAACATTGTGTTCCTTGACATGCTTCCTCTCGCTCTATTTAACATTGTCTAACTCTGTCACTGGAGTTGTGGTCTAACTGTTTTAACACTGGCAGAGCCACAAATGAGCAGAACAAAAAAAACAGCACACAGCTCTGTTCTATCATGTTACTGCTTACATAAGTGTTTGGCCAAAACACTGACACTGCAATTGTTTCTAAGGGGCTTTCATGCACATCATAAATTCAGCTGCTCCCAGCGCAGAGACTAAAAGTGAAAACTGGTCTAGAGCGGCTGAAGCAGCTTCACTTTACCATCATGCTCTCCTTTTATGTTCCGATTAGCCTCCACAAAGTCCCAGAACTTCTCCTGGCTCTCCTCTGCCAGGAACTCACTGAGAAGGAAGAAGAAGATGAAGGTGGCAGTTACATAAGCTGTGTAATGTACAGTATGTATGACACACTTTGTGCAGACAGCTACATTTGGATGAAAAATGAACTTGGAAAAAAAAAAGGTTGCCAAAGTCAGAGCACGGGGTCACACAGTGCTGCATCTGAAGCCTTTAAGTATTCAGCATCATGCTCAAGGACGCATCAGAGAGACAGAAGTTTGAACACATTCAGAGGACATCCTCGGTAATGACCCTACAAGCCCTCAGGACATTGATTTATCTATTATCTGCTTCCTAAATGTAACGTCAGATGTAATGCGGCCAAATGGCTGCTGCTGCTGCTGCAGTGTCGTACCTGGCCTCCAGCAGCAGAGGGGTATCTGCCCATTTGGTTGTGAGGGTGGTGGTGACAGCCTTGGAGTCCGCACCCCCGGATACTGCAGAAAGCAGCGACAGCAGCAGGGCAGACAGAAGCCACATCCTCAAGCCTGAGAGAAGAGTGGAGGGAGTGGCAGCGAATGAGTTGGTGATTCACAGGAGTGACAAACAATCACAACAACAATGTGTGTTACAGAGACAGAGGCGAGAGAGCAAGCTCAGCCCTGTTTATTTATGGCACCTAAAAGCATTCTGGGTGACATATGGACTTCTAAAATAAAGGTGTGAGTGCACCCAAAGCATTCTGAGAGAACACAGTCAATCAATCCACTTACAACTAGAGAGATCAACTATTCAGCTTTGAGGTGTGTGGATAACTGGGCGGGGCAACAATCGGATAATATCAATATGATTAAAAAAAAAAAGATAAAATAATGATTTAAATTTTTGTTTTTGACATATGTTTGCCCTGTCTGGAGCCACATGATGCATAACAGTGGGTCACATTTCCCTCCTCAAACATCAGTGGGATTATTTAATCTGTGATACTGCATACATCTGCCATATTGTGATATTGATATCATATCATTAACACTGTGATACTGATTTCAGCCACACTGCCAGACACAGCAGGATGCCACAGATGTGCCTTTGCTAAACAACTTCAACATGGGCTGTTTGTGCGCTGTCTGTCTGAATGCCATGTCCTTTATACTCAGCACTGCAATCCTGTTATCAGAGGGAGGCAACAACTGGTCATCAGCGTTGCCTGGAGATGCTTTCAGCATGTTTTATGATGCAAGGTACAAAGTACAACCCATCTTATCTTGCTGTAAACAAGGCTGAACCACCAACTGGGAAAAGAGGACAATTTCACCAGCGCACCATGAATGTGTCATTCAGTTTTAGTGGTGATTTGATTAATTGGAAAGCGGTAAGAAAATTTACACTGATAAAGTAATGTATGTGTCCTACACCTACAGTGCTTCATTTTGCTGTCATCCTTAGTCTGATTCAAGTTTAAGGCCCAAATTTCTTCTAAATCTATGTTGGGCTCACATTGTGCATATTTCTATATGAAGATTAGATCAAATCACTGCAAACTATCTGATGCAACATGAACCTGGAGCAACGTATCACCTATTATGGCTGCAACTTAGGCCTGCCCCCTAATAGTCAACCAGAAAGTCATTAGACAGCAAGATTTCATTGGTCGCTTAATCACAGAAAAAAACAACAACATAAAACTCTATTAGGAGCTGCACCTTGTCAAATTAATCAAAACCTGTATGACTGGACCATGTGGGAGCTTAATTTGAAAGGACAGACACAGGAAGTGGCTATGCTCAGCAGTCAGACAGGAGTCAGGTTAACTTCCAGGGCTGGTACCTGCGGTTATTCCACAGGCTAGTTAATAACATGTCGGGCAGGAAATCCAAAGTGTGGGATCATTTTGAGAAGGTGAAGGACGAACCCAAGGTGATATGTAAACTCATCTTCACTGGTTGACTACAAACATGAGGTATCATCTGAAACATGGAAGTAGCTACATGCCCATTAGCCCACAGCGTCATTAACAGGCGGCTCGCTCAGTGTGTGACGTGCACTTGTAGATAAAATATAGGCCTATATTAATGAAGGTTCATTCGTATGGTTTTGTATTTCTCTGTAATGTAGCACAGTGTTAACAATGTTACTGATACTATTCAGGGTTTCCTTCAGAATTTTTTGGGCAGCCCTAGAGCAATTAATGATTATTTTCACAACCTGCTAATTAGTTTGTTGATTAATGTCTCTACTAAAACATTAGAAAAAATTAAAAATGACTGACACAAATCTCTAGAGCCCAAAGTGACGACATTATAGGTCCAGTGTGTAAGATTTAGCGGAGTCTAGCAGTAAATTCTCCCATGTGCTGAGCATGTACGTAAGCTATGGTGGAAGACATAAAAACACAAAATGCGAAAACATTAATGGCCCATATCATAACTATATTCTGGGCTGCTATAGAACAGCAAGGCTAACTCAGTAGAAGAGGACCCCCTAAGTACAAACCGCTCATGCTAAAGTCACTAAAAAACAATTCAGGTGATTATAAACCAATGAAAACATAGTTATGAATATCATGTAACATTTCTGCCAATAGATGCCCCTTTATCTGCACACTGGACTTTTAAATTTCTCATTTTATCCGTCAAACAGTTCAAAGTTAATGTCTAAGATAATGTTTTGACAAGGAGAAGCTGCAAATTGTCACATTTGTCAATCAATTCATAAACTAATCTTTACAGCTCTTTAGTCTACAATATGCATACAGAGGGGATGGGAGGTCAAAGGTCAACAGAGGCCCAACAGCAAATATTTGGCCCCCTTCCAGGTTAAATCTACGGCCTCAGGGTCCCTCCAACAATACTTATTATAAATATGTATTCTAAAAAGAAGAAAATACCCCGAGTTAAAATAAAATCTGAATCTCAGTTAACAAAGTTAACAAAACTAGAACTGCTGCCTCATGGTTGTAACTGTGCATTCACACCAAAAGCGTCATCATAAGCGGCCGGCAGCCATTCATTTTCAATGTACGCTTGCTACGAAGGGCGTCTGGAGCATCGGCGGCAGCGAGCAGCGCGATGCCAGCGACCGGAGCATCACTGTGAAGTTGAGAGAAGCTCAACTTTATGCAAATGAGCAACGATGCCGCCGAAGCAGCAGTGAGCAGCAGCCAATTGCAGTCCGTGAATTTTCTCAAGACGGGACAGTGAAAAGAAAGAGATCTTCTGCAGTGCAGCTTGAAAGCCCCGCCCCTTGGCAGCCTTCTGCAAGCCCTGCCAGAGCTGCCAGGCAGCGCGATGCTAGCAACTTGAGCAACCTCTGGCGCTCATGATGCTTTGGTGTGAATGCACAGTTCGCCTCCATGAAGCAGTCAAGTTGTAGTTAGAGTTTAAATCCATGTCTGCGAAAACATAGATGTTTCTCACACATCTTTCCCTTGGCAGCACAGAAGATCTATACAATCAGCACAGTTTCAAGGTGAACACCAAAGATTAGTCACCAATTCAGTATCTGACCAAATGTCTCCCCTTCTGTTCCTCAGATAGGGCGTTGAATAATGGCAAGAAAAGTGTTTTTGCAAAACATTATGTCTCTGTGATGGTGACCTTTAACCTTTTGCATATAAAATGTCATCACTTCATCATTATATCCTGTCAGACATTTGTGTGAAATTTTGCCATAGTTTGTGTATGAATTATTGAGCGATGGCCAAAAACTAATTTTGTGAGGTCACAGTGACCTTGACCTTTTATCTTCAACCACCAAATGTTAATCAGTTAATTGTTTAGCCCAAGTCCAAGTGGACGTTTGTGCCAATTCCCTCAAGGCCTTCTAGATATATCGTGTTCATGAAAAATGAGACAGACACATGGTCACAGTGACCTTGACCTTTGACTAGCAAAAACTAATCAGTTCGCTGTTAAGTCCAAGTAAACATTTTTGCCAAATTTGAAGAAACTCCCTCACAATGTTCTTGAGATATTGCTTTCACAAGAATGAGATGGATGAGGTCACAGTGGCCTTGACCTTTGACCTATGGCCACCAAAATCAGTTCATCGTTGAGTCCAAGTGGACACTTCAAGCCGTTTTTGAGATACTGCATTCACGAGAGAGAAAGACATACGTAGATGGACCAATGGGCAGCCCCAAAACATAATGCCTCTGGCCATGGCTACCGCCAGCACAGAGGCATAAACACAGGACTCAACACAACTTGTAGAGAAACTCCTGCACACTGTCTGACTTGCAAAAATAATGATTTTAATGCTGCAATGCTTCCATAATTAGATCTTATCAGGTAAAGCAGCAGGTTTTTGAATAATGAAGGTCTAGATGCTGAAACGTCGCAGCACTGAAATCATTGTTTTTGCAAATTAGACAGTGTGTGGGAGTTTTCCTACAAGTTGTGTTCTGCTCACCCCTCTCCTATGCACCTGTTCGGAAATAGATGTGTGAAGTTATTCCTTTGTTATAAAAATAGGGCTAAGATGTAAACATAATTATATAAAGTGTTATAAATTGTGTGGACAGCATTCCAAGTGAATAAATGGAATGTAAACAGGAATGTAGTAAATGTATATACATAGCAAGAGTAATAAATATATACTGTATTGATAGAGGTATAAATGGTTTATAGAACACTGAGTTGTGTATATAAAGGTAAAATGACACTATAATAGCTGTTCCTCTATGTACTGTGTTAAACTGACAATGTGCAATAATATGGTCTATGAAGAGTAACTATTGGCTACTGAGGGAGGCTGACAGACAGTAAAGAAACCAAGCTCAGTCAAATACTATGCAACTATTTGCTCAGCCTGCATAATTCACGTGTATATGTGTCACCATGGGTCCTGCAGGTTAAGCAGATACTGGATGAATGTGGCTTGTCTTACCTCTTGCTCACACAAAAGTGTAATAACATCAACTGGTTCAAACTAACTGTTGAACAGAGGCTAAAAGATCAGCTATACAGAAGTGGCAAAGTGAGATCAGAAGTATGACATCATGTGATATATATGCCAATATAAACAAGAGTTTAAACTGGAGTATCTGTTGCATGAAAACCAAAAGTACAGATGAATTCCTAAAGTCACTGGAAGATATTAAGCGCTGGACAGAAACCAGAGGATTTCCGACCTCCGTGATGATGATCATGTGGGACATGAGTATCATATTTTGAGTGAATGTCCGAATGTAAGCTTAATGACTTAAAGACAAAGGTATTTGCCAAAGTGTTATTTGAACCGTCCATCTATGTTTAAATTTATTTAGTTATTACAATCAGATGAGCCAAAAGGAATTTGTAAACTCGGTGCTTCTTGAAGAATGTCCTTCCTCTGTTTAAGTAACATTGGTTGTACTTTAGCCACACTGTGTGCCATTATTTTGTTATTGTATGTAATGTTTGGGTTCCATAACATGTGGTCAGGCTCCTCTACTGTGGAACCATATTCCTGTTTCTGTCCAGGAGGCAGACACTGTCTGCACATTTGAGACTAGACTTAAGACTTTCCTTTTGATAAAGCTTATAGTAAGGGCTGGCTCTTATAGTTAGGGCTGGCTCAGGCTTGTCTTGTACCAGCCCCTAGTTAGGCTGACATAGGCCTAGTCTGCTGGGGGACCTTCTATAATACACCAAGCACCTTCTCACCTTCTCTCTCTCTCTCTCTCTCTCTCTCTCTCTCTCTCTCTCTCTCCTTAGTTTCTGAAAAGTTGATTCTTCTTCATTTGCTAACATTTACGTTCTATTACTGCATGTCTATAACTCGGCTTCTTCTCTGGAGCCTTTGTGCTCCACTGTCTCGCAGGTTAACTTGTATCACAGCTGTCGTGGTTGTGCTGCTGTCGTGGTCCTGCCTGATGCCTCCTACTGCTGCTGTTATTATTAGTCACACTTCCACTATTATTGTAACACACATATACTATCATATGTTAATATATACCTACAACATATTGTACCACAATTACTGTTATTATCATTATAATAATATTACTAAAATTAATGTTGTTGCAGGCTACTGTCATTACTGTCTGCCCTGTATCTCTCTCTGTCTCTCTCTCTGTCTCATTGTGTCATACGGATTACTGTTAATTTATCATGTTGATCTGTTCTGTACGACATCTACTGCACATCTGTCTGTCCTGGAGGAGGGATCCCTCCTCAGTTGCTCTTCTTGAGATTTCTACCATTTTTTTCCTAGCCTGGAAATCCAGACCCAAATCTAGAAAGATTTAGGGTCTGGCCATGAGTAATGAAAATGGACCAACTCGAGGGGCGGCACCAAGCATGCATTTGAAAATATCACTGCACGCAATTGGATAACACTACGACCAATCAGAACAATACACGGGGTGACGTATACGCTTAGCTACCAGCAAAGCTAACTGGTAGATTAGACTCTTGCGTATCCGGTCAGCAAAACAGCGAAAACGTCCTTCTTGCAAGGGAAAGACTCGAGTGCCATCTTCTGTTCCTCTTTTAGAGAAAAAGCCAAGTCTAACACGTTCATTGTAGCGGCCAAAGCCGTTTCAAACAACTGATCCGTAGCCATCTTGCAATGTTTACTGACTGATTCCGGACTTTGTCGTCGCAGCGCTGTCGTCATCTGTTTAGCTCGCCTCTGGCCCGCCTATATCAGATACACCAATGTGATTGGTGCAGCTCGGTTTCATGGGCATAGGTAATGAGCATCATTACTGATTGCCAGTAATGAGTGACTCGCTGAGCAAATTCAAATTGTGCTCTCGCGAGAACTCCAGGGTAATTTTTTCCCCCTTTAAAGGGTTTTTTTGGGGGAGTTTTTCCTTATCCGCTGCGAGGGTCCTAAGGACAGAGGGATGTTGCATGCTGTAAAGCCCTCTGAGGCAAATTGTGATTTGTGATATTGGGCTTTATAAATAAAACTGAATTGAATGTGGTCGTGAGTCAAATAAATTAAATGAAATGAGAAACTTCACTAAAGTCTCTCCTATGTTGTCTCTTATCTTAACTGTAAAGTGACAGCATCATGGTAAAATGTCAGATATAAAGATACAAAATGAAAGTGATGGCAGGGGGGAGGGAGAACCCCTCCTCCTCCTCCTCCTCCTCATCATCATCATCATCATGCTCTGACAGTTTCCTGTATCCTAAATCCAAATACTATGTTAAATGCGCTCTCACCGCGGTTCGTCTCTAGTAAACAGAAAGCTCCGTGATGTCTGTCCAATGAGGAACTTCAGCGTGTCTCCTCCATCCAATGAACGCCCGGTTTGTACATCCGGTATTGTTTCAATGACAATCAGAGATGTACGGAAACGTTAATGTGTTTGAAATATGTTTAAGTTGTCTAAACAGCTTTAACGTCCATCACATTTACACCCAGAGCCCGTTAAAAGTTGGTAAACTCACAGCGAGCTAATGCTAACAGTACCTGGAAATGAACGTTAGCCAAAAAGGCAGTAGCAGTAAGCTAGCTCTCTGCTGCTACACTGAGCTTATTTCGGTTAAATCGCAGTCCGCTAATGTCACAGTGTCTATGAAAGCAGCAAGAAACAGCCCGGGATACAGTGAATTATAGTTTCATCACATAAAAAATGAATGATTTATGCTCACCGAAGCCGGCTCCGTAGCTTCCTGCATTCATGATCCGCTGGGGAGTGGGAGGGTCCTTCCTGATAGATTAGGTGGCCACAGCCGTGCCTGTTCAAAATGACTGAGCTCCTCCGAGCATTAAACTATTTCATAACATTGAAACGTGACTGGAACACAAAACAGGCAATTTCACTGAAAGATAATTAAAAACTGAAGTATGAGGAAGCTGAACTTAATCTGGCCATTAACTTTACTGCCTCACCCCTGCCTCCCACACTGAAAAAAAGAAACATAATTAAACATAATATCTTATTTTATTTTTTACTCAATTAACAAAAACTTTTATAATTTTATTTTTCCAGTAGAATAATGATAGCAGCTGAGCGCATTTGGACAAAAGGGAACAGGTTTGCAGCCACTGTTTTTGCTCCATGTAACAGGGTGAAGCCAGGTAACACGGGACAAATACAGGGGCGTAAATACAGACAGTGCAGGTCGTGTGGTTGAACTGGGGCCCCTGGGGTGGTTGGATTGCCCACTCTCACGTTGCCTCTCACTCCGACCTCGTCACATATCAACATTTGGTCATGGACGTGAAAGGTACCCTGGGTGTGTTGGTTGTTGACGTTCTGGGACGCTGTGTCAAGTTCTGCCTGTTACATGCATTGTCTTCTTTCAAAATACACTTCCGTTTTCACAGGAAATTTACCATTTACATACAGTCTCTTTCAAAATAAAGGCACTGCATCGGTACAACACTGCAAATTGATGTTTGTTTTTCACCAACAACTTAGCGGCGGTTGGGTTAAGGAATAAAGAACAGGGTTTGGATTTGTAATCTTCTAAGACATGAACGCCGCTCTCTTGGAAAATTGGAGTTTGTTTGACCCATCCACCACCTCTCCTGCCCTTCCTATTTGGACTTTCTCCCTGATGCCACTGCACGTTGTTAAACTATAACAGCAACCTGATGCATATAAAGCTGATGTTAAAGGATGGCTTTTTTCGTCAGTGTCTGACGCTGCAAGTCACTGCCCAAGCTCCGGATTTTGAAGACTTCGGAGTAAGACCGGGTTGGGTCTCTCTAGAGCAGAGGACGGGCCCTTGAGGGTGACTCAACTTGTCGCCTCAGAAATACACCTGTATTCAAAGAAGAACATGTTAAAATACAAACGCTATCATATCCTTTATATGTCCTTCAGAAGGCAAAACCATCTCCGTCAATGTTTCTTTTTCTTTTGGGAAATAGTCAGTAGCAATCTCGAACAAAATTATATGCTATTTTTACATAAACTATAAATAAACTATTTTAAAATCCATTTAATTAATAATTTCTTATTTTTATATGGTATTTTTGTCATATATAGATTTGCAGGGATGACTGATAATATGTATGTTGATGTTATCCAATGTCAAGTCTGTATAGGATCATGTGACAATGCTATGAATATACGGTAGCTGTTTTAACGCTAAATCTGGTACTAGAGCCCGTCATAATGGTGTGCACTGGGGCCAATCCCAACTACTATACAATACTAGACAATTATGATGCCTTAATACATCTTGGGCTCTTTAAATATTAGCAGCCAGTCACTGACATGCTATTGAGTTGTTGCTACAAATGTGCTTTACATGAAACAATCATTTAAATAGGTCTGAGAAAACTAGTGCAGTGAAAATCACTGGTCCCAGAACTTGCAAGGAAAATCATGTGGCATGTTGATTTTTTCATTTTGGTAATAAGAGTGCTGCAGCTAAAACAATTAGGGTATAACTACAAAAATGGTTGTAGGATGTTGCATTTTAAATGTTTGATTTATAATCAAAAAATTTTCACACTGTACTTTACTTTTTATGAAAAAGGGTTTTGTGTGAGTACTGAATCCATTCAGGTAAAATGTGACAAAAAATAACCCAAAATTGGACATTTTTCAAAACTGTTTTTGGCCACCACGTGTCTTTAATCATGACATATGCAATTGTGTGCCATTCTATAATATTACAGGCATTTTTAGTATTTTTTGTCACATTAAAAATGATGCAGTGAGTCCATGTCAGCTGCAGTAGTCCAGAATTAGCAGTAATTGTTGCACACACAGAGACACACAAACATGTCCATTATAGACAATATGGCACCAAGAAAACAGGCAGCAAATGAAAACAGGGATAACATGACAGAAAAGTTGTGTTACGGGGCTTTGCAGGCCAGTCACTCTGCAGGGTCCTCACAAAGCTGGGGATAGCGGGGCTGGCTATGAAGAGGGCCATCAAGAGTATCATCAATGCCGCAGAGAGAGCCACTAGGTCGCTCTGGCTGAGGAGGGAGGCCCCATGGTCTACTGCTGCTGGGACGCAAGCCGGGGACTGATCACGCCCGACTGGGTTGCCCTGGGTGAGAGTGATGTTTGAAAAGACCTGAAACACCCAATGATTCCAGGGTACATGACTGATGATGCATCCCAGAGCATCCACAGGATGTATTGTGTAAGAATGAATTAATGACTGAACAGAGAAATTAATTTAACTATTTAGAAAACAAACAAATATGACTGTCTCATTTTACCTGAATATGTCATCAGAGTGAGGTGGGGGTTCTTGTTGTGTTTGAAGGTCCAAAGTTTCTAAATTATTTTACTTGGCAACATATTGTATTTATAGAAAACAGCAGAAAACCATAACTGGTTCTAAAGGTAACCCTTAGGATAGCATTCAGAGTTTTAGGCTATTTTTCTTGGTAATGTACAGTACAGGCCAAAAGTTTGGACACACCTTCTCATTCAATGCGTTTTCTTTATTTTCATGACTATTTACATTGTAGATTCTCACTGAAGGCATCAAAACTATGAATGAACACATGTGGAGTTATGTACTTAACAAAAAAAGGTGAAATAACTGAAAACATGTTTTATATTCTAGTTTCTTCAAAATAGCCACCCTTTGCTCTGATTACTGCTTTGCACACTCTTGGCATTCTCTCCATGAGCTTCAAGAGGTAGTCACCTGAAATGGTTTCCACTTCACAGGTGTGCCTTATCAGGGTTAATTAGTGGAATTTCTTGCTTTATTAATGGGGTTGGGACCATCAGTTGTGTTGTGCAGAAGTCAGGTTAATACACAGCCGACAGCCCTATTGGACAACTGTTAAAATTCATATTATGGCAAGAACCAATCAGCTAACTAAAGAAAAACGAGTGGCCATCATTACTTTAAGAAATGAAGGTCAGTCAGTCTTTCAAAAACTTTAAATGTGTCCCCAAGTGCAGTCGCAAAACCATCAAGCGCTACATGAAACTGGCACACATGAGGACCGACCCAGGAAAGGAAGACCAAGAGTCACCTCTGCTTCTGAGGATAAGTTCATCCGAGTCACCAGCCTCAGAAATCGCAAGTTAACAGCAGCTCAGATCAGAGACCAGATGAATGCCACACAGAGTTCTAGCAGCAGACCCATCTCTAGAACAACTGTTAAGAGGAGACTGCGCGAATCAGGCCTTCATGGTCAAATAGCTGCTAGGAAACCCCTGCTAAGGAGAGGCAACAAGCAGAAGAGATTTGTTTGGGCCAAGAAACACAAGGAATGGACATTAGACCAGTGGAAATCTGTGCTTTGGTCTGATGAGTCCAAATTTGAGATCTTGGTTCCAACCGCACGTGTCTTTGTGAGACGCAGAAAATATGAAACGATGGATTCCACATGCCTGGTTCCCACTGTGAAGCATGGAGGAGGAGTGTGATGGTGGGGTGTTTTGCTGGTGACACTGTTGAAAGCATGGAGGAGGAGGTGTGATGGTGTGGGGTGTTTTGCTGGTGACACTGTTGGGGATTTATTCAAAATTGAAGGCACACTGAACCAGCATGGCTACCACAGCATCCTGCAACATGCCATCCCATCCGGTTTGCATTTAGTTGGGCGATCATTTATTTTTCAACAGGACAATGACCCCAAACACACCTCCAGGCTGTGTAAGGGCTATTTGACCAAGAAGGAGAGTGATGGAGTGCTGCGGCAGATGACCTGGCCTCCACAGTCACCGGACCTGAACCCAATGGAGATGGTTTGGGGTGAGCTGGACCGCAGAGTGAAGGCAAAGGGGCCAACAAGTGCTAAACACCTCTGGGAACTCCTTCAAGACTGTTGGAAAACCATTTCAGGTGACTACCTCTTGAAGCTCATGGAGAGAATGCCAAGAGTGTGCAAAGCAGTAATCAGAGCAAAGGGTGGCTATTTTGAAGAAACTAGAATATAAAACATGTTTTCAGTTATTTCACCTTTTTTTGTTAAGTACATAACTCCACATGTGTTCATTCATAGTTTTGATGCCTTCAGTGAGAATCTACAATGTAAATAGTCATGAAAATAAAGAAAACGCATTGAATGAGAAGGTGTGTCCAAACTTTTGGCCTGTACTGTACCTGAAAGTGTCCATAAATATAATAAAAATAAATAAGTACAATAATATGTATTCTTAAAAGTGGTTGAACTGTGTAAAATTGTCAAACTGTGATTTCACTGCCCAATATTTTACTGTCACTGTATTTAACAATATAAATGTGAGTGTCACTCACAAGCGTTTAGAACAGAGCTCATTATTGGATCGTTATACATCCAATATACAATATGCTGAGCAGTGGTCAGTGGTTATTTGTGTCCCTTGAATGAAAACCCCACTCTAAACATAATCTATATTGTGCTGTTCCAGTGATTCTGGACAGTAAAATCAATATCTACTAACATATACAATTGTATCCAGCTGTAAATCGCAGCAGGTGTCACTTTTATGGAGTCGGTCCATTGACACTTCATTAGTGGCAGCGTCCATGGGTTCCTTTGTTTGAGTTATTGCATCCAAAAGAGTTGATCTGAAAGCAGGTCTTAAAGGGACAGCTCATCCCAACCTGTACCTGTTACCTGTAGTGTTATTTATCAGTCTACTTGGGGCGGCTGTGGCGTGACGTAGAGCGGGTCGTCCACTTATCGGAAGGTCGGTTCATATCAAAGTATCCTTGGGCAAGAAACTGAACCCCAAATTGCTTCCCATGGCTGTGTCATCAGTGTGTGAGTGCACTGAATGGTTAAACACGTGGCACCTTGTATGGTAGCCTCGGCCACCAGTGTATGAACGTGTGTGTGAATGTGACAAGTAGTGTGAAAGTGCTTTGAGTGGTTGACTAGAAAGGCACCATACAAGTGCAGGTCCATTCCATCCATTTACTTGTCAGAACTCACATATTATGATATACAAATAAACAGGCATGTATTTGCACGTGTATGTGCGTGCATACATTAGTATGCTCAAGTAGGTCTTTCTTTTTTTAAATTTAACAGTGAACTTGTTGATTACATTTTTTTGTATTTAATTATAACAAAATCAATACAGTACACATAATTAAAACTCTGATATTGAAGCTGAGCTGCCTCATATTATGTAAATAATTATATGAATACAATTTTAAAGAGATCTGGGGCGCTGGTGGCTTAGTGGCAGAGCAGGCGCCCCATGTACAAAGCTGTTGCCGCAGCGGCCCGGCTTGACTCCAGCCTGTGGCCCTTTGCTGCATGTCACTCCCTCTCTCTCTCTCTCCCCCTTTCACACTTGACTGTCCTATCAATTAAAGGCAAAAATGCCCTAAGAAATATCTTTAACTTTAATTTTTTTTTAAAGAGATCTGTCATTTAGAAGGAGTGAGGTAACAGATGGTGGGTTGTATCTGTCCACCTGTGTGCATGCAGATAGGTTTACGGCTCCCACACTTATTAAGGTGATCCATATATATTTGGGACTTGATTTAAGGAAACAGCATGTATTAATTTGAAAAATGGAAATGAGGCTTGCTGTATGCGTGGCGTGATAGCCACGAGAAATAAATCCTGTATTTAGCATAAGCCAAAGCTGTCCCTTTGGTTTACAGTGTTTGTTATGTGCTGATGAAAAAGCAGAGAAACTGAAATCCCTCTTATTTTTTTTGCGAAAGGCACCTGGGAGTCCTGAGGTCCATTTTGTAAAGCTCTACCCTGAGTCCGTGTGAGAGGCCGTATCTTCTTTCCTCCGGGGCAGATTGGTTAAAGTGTCTACCTGTTGTGTGGTCCTGATAAAAAGAAGATGAAAGGTACAAGAGACACTGTCCCAGGGTGTGGAGACATGGGTCTTGCTTTTTTCATTTACTCGCTCTGCAGCCTAAATTAAATTGGACAGCTGATCCTCCAGAGGGAGCAGTTCCAGGGTTTGATTTAACATTATATAAAAAGCAGCGACATTAATTATCCTGCTGGATTTGACCTTCACTTCCACGTGCACGCGCTCACGACACCTCACACATGTAGATGCGTGCAAACACACAGCTGCATCCCCTGTGAGGACGGGCCGAAGCGTCCTCGCAAGACAGTCCTTGTGAGTGTGGCAGCCTCACACGCACACGCCTGCCCACGGGGCCTGTTCATCTGTCAAGGAGGTGACATCTTCAGATGAATTATGGGAGATGGTTGTCATCTTCTCCGGGGTCACATACGAAATGGCGAACCCGGGCTGTGGGCTCCCTCTCCTCACACTATCACACGTCAGCCATTTTAGAGGTTGAAAGCCTCGACGGGGGACCAAAACGACCTCAATTAAACCTCCATTAATATTAATACATTTTGTCGTTTCACGTGAGTTGCTACTAATTAAATGTGTCCCTGACTGTATAATGGGGGTCAGCCGGGGTCGCCTGCATGAAGCTAATTCACCACATTACAGCCACCAAACACTGGGCCGGTCTCACATCATAAATACGGAGGGAGAGGAGGGCAGTCTTGCTTACTTTGGCGTTTGCAACAGCTAAACATACACACTTATTCAGCAAAAAGATGGCTTTTTAATTAGAATCAGTCACTTTTTTTTGTTTTTTATTAGTAACATTTATGGTTTTCATTTCTACGCTCTCTTGTGTGTGCGTGTGTATAAAGGGAATATACTAACAACCTTACAGACCATGTTTGGCCCTGACTGAGTGTTTGCATCCTGCTACATTTCTCCAACATCAACATTTATAAGACTTTTTATGTAGAGGTTAATAAGTTTGCAGCAGATCAGCTCTTTATGAGCTCCTAGGCCACAGCTACACACACACACGCACACAAACATAATAAACACACCATAATGAGATTGTGGAATTCCTCAGATTGGACTCCCACTGGTGTCAGTCTGTACGGGCTCCAGAGCCGAGCGCTGCCTGGGAGGTTGGATTCTTCTGCTCAATCCTTTAATATCATGAGAGATGATGATTTGGTGTTGACCTGAGAGATTAGCCAAACCCGCACTGGAAGGTCAGATAACGGCCCCAGATGTCCGATCTAATCATGTTTATTTTATTGCTGAAGGAAATATGTGTACTCCCACACTGGATTGCACTCTCCAGTCACCCTGAGTGTTTGCTTTTTGACAAAAAAAGGGTATTGAAACTCTGCAAATTGTTTGTGTATAGAGATTTATCCACATTGTATATTTGATGATGAAGGCCTAAGCCACGGCGCCCGCTGGAAAGGACTCAACCGGAGAAAGAGGACCAAACTCCATGGTGACCGCTGCTGGCGCCAAAAGGGCAATCCTCCAGAACTACAATAGCCTGGCTCCGGAGCATGCGAGCGAGGCACTAAATATGAACTTATCTGCAGAATTCCATGCTGAAAAATAAGCGATAATAATGCCAGAGCTTCTTTGTTTGCGTGAAAGAAGCATGGGACCGGCAATGAGGAGCTGCAGCCAGTTTGACCTCCTAATAATGGACGGTGGCCAGAGCCCATACAATCACTCAGAGCCGGATTCCCTCTGCAGGAGAGAGCGGGCACTTTTTCCTCTCAAACACTCACATGCACATGTTCACCCGAACAAAAGCCGTCCAGCCCTCTGCAGTAGCAGAGCCATTATTGTTTGTTTAGTCCAGCTGCACTTGAAATGACAGCGACCCAGAGCTATGGGGAGGATTAAAGACTGCGTTCAGTCCAATAGAACATGTACCAGCTGCCAGAGAGGCTGCACAGCCTTCCCTTTCTCTCCCTCTCCCCCTCATTCTCTCTTCATATGTCAGGCACAAAAACATCCTCTCTTTCCTCCTGTCTTACATAAAGGCCCTCTCTGATTCCCCGTCTCCTTTACACCCTTGCTCTCGTCGGCGCTGTCTGCCCGCTCTCATCTCCCTCTAGGCAATTGCCTCAGCCTGTCGCTGTCCAGGCAAATTATTTTTCTGCCCAGCCTCGAGGGGGTCAAAGTTGAAGCTCACCGGACTCTTGATGAGACAGGCCCGTGCTCTGCTCCCTCTCCTTTGCATGCTCAGCCAAGGACGGGGAATGATATTTATACCAGCTCACAGTCTCCACATCCCCTCCTCGCCAAACGCCTACCTGCCACAGCACAGGAAAGAAGCGTATTTGTGTGCATATACGTGTGTTAGGCAGGCCCCAAGTGTCTGCAGATTGAATTAGGCTGTAGATCACTGTTGACAGGGCTGAGGCTGTCATTAGTGGAAGGAGGGGGGGGATAGGCTGCTTTATGGGGTCACGGTCTTGTGGTTAGTGTAGGCGAGCGGTAGAAACGTCCTCTAGTTATAGATCGGCCTGTGGATGGAAGAGCAGAAACCTGGAGGGCAAAGTTCCCACACAGGATGTCAAAAAAATCAGAGAGTACAGGAAAATGTGGCCGCGTTTCAAGTTCAGTACCTTGGATGTATTTTCCATCTTATGAAGAAAAAAAAAAAAAAGGCGAGATGTTTTTCATGCCTGATAATGCAGCGACAGAGCGGGAAGCATCATAAATGATATGCAGTGACAACCAAAACACAGTCAGGTCTGTAAAAATGAAATATTTTAATTGGTGGCTTGATGATTCATTTTTGCAATCATAAGAAACAAACCCAGAATGATGCATACAGAAGGAGCCAGAGACAGACTGCACACCAATCTGAAAAAAAGTCTCTATCACACTCTTTTTAACACATCTTTAAAAAAAAATAAAAATAACAAAAAGAAAAAAAATGAGGATGTTAGCGACACCTGGGTTGCTTCATTGACACAAAGGAAACGCTGTTAAGACATCAGATATACATAGTGATGAGACATAAAATATTTGAGTATAGCTTCACGGCGTCAATTCCTGGAATCATTTCAGTGAAAGGATTTAGTTTGTCTTTCACACACTGCTCAGGTACAAGGGTCCGATGGTCACTTGAAACTGGAGCGCTGAAAATAAAACACTCTGAAGGTACAGAATCAGTTTTGTATTCTGCCTTCAACCTCTAATGCGGAGCCAGATATTGGTTCGGAGCCCAAACGCAAGTCTGATTTTGAAAAAGAGGTTGTGGGCAAAGTGCCTGGAGCTGCAGTGTTTTCAAGTCTCCAGTTTCAAGAATACAATGAAGGGGAAGTTAATACGAAACAAAAAAAGGGAGATCTCTCTTCCCATATCCATTTGCGTTACTTTGAAGGCTACACAAAAAGCAGCATATTGACGCTGGATGCATCCCAATACCTTTCATCATCCCCCCCACCCCCCCTCTCCCTTGTTCTTCTCTCCTCCATGAATCATCCCTGATTTAAAAGGAGCTGATCAAAAGGAGAGACACAGAAGGATCCAGGGTGATTAGTTGAAATTTAACAAGGAGGGTGGTGGGCGGCTTAATTGTTGGTTTCTCTTGCCTTCAGACGTTTAAAAGAAAAAAATCTATTGTTAACACGATGCAACATGTTATTTATCTTATATCAAGGAAGCATGCGTCCTCCTGTTGCCCCCCCCCCCCTCACCGGATGAGACCAAACTTAGACTACATTCACTTTAATTAAATCATGTTGTGACATGTCTTTTTCACACTTTTACATTCTCCTCTCCACGGCCTCACTGGTCTTCCCTCTTATTGCTTGTAGACAGAGTTGGGGTTCAAGAACATTTCATGAAAGATATGAGTCGTCTGAATCCTTTTTGAATCTCTTATTGAACCTCATCAGCTTTAGTTATAATTAACTCAAAGATCTATTGTGACTTTTTGGTGGCAGAAACTCTTTACAACCTTAAAATCAGATGAAGAGGATACTAAATAACATGTTGATGACGTATTCAACACACTGGAATAACATGCGTAGCTTACTTATGTTTCCTTTTGTTTCGCAAGTCCTGATGCAGAACTGTTAACATGATCATCTTGAATTATTAATATGAAAAGGTTAAAATTAACATGATTCAATCAGCTAGATTTTCCAGTTAAGAGTGACCACTGCTGGTTTTGCTGAACCACAAGTTCACACGAGTTGTGCTTCTATTCCCCAACGAACCATCTCTGGCCGATTACAGACACCGTCAAAGTTTCATTTTAGCCGTTAAGGAATTAATATTTGTCGGATACAGCAGGTATGATCTATATTTCGAAAACTAAACACTTTGAGATTTATTCACATCATATTCCATATGTAACTCTAAGGGTAAAAGTCAGAAGGTTTTTCATTCCAAGTTATCCAGTGGGAGGTTGCGACTCTGAAGTTATTTTCGGACTGATAAAATGTTTACCCGGGGTGAAACCAGTGTTTAAACCTGAAATTTCCACAGACTTTCTCAATGCTGGAATGTACTACGCTAAGTCAGCTGCTCTGGGGTCTCATTTATAAAGCAGTGCGTGGGATCCATGCTGAAAATGTACATACCGACAAAAGCGAAAACGGCAGGAGCCAAAAAAAATCCAGCAATTTCGACAATTAGGCTTCCACCTCACCATCTTCATCGCCAATTCCCTGTCTCATGGGTCAAGGTTCCTCCCATCAAGTCTGCTTTAGATATCCAACAACTTTTGTGTGGGAAGTAGCGTACGCCTCTTTCGGAACTTGTTTTGTGTGTGCGCAGTGTTTATAAATCAGACCCCAGGTCATGCCAGTACGTAGCCATTGCCTTCTATGGAAAAGCAGGATGTAAAGGTTAAATTTGTGACTGTGGGGTCACAAAATTCTCTCTGATGATTCAACCAGTTGCTGGATAACTAGTAAAGAAAATAGCCTTGATTTATCTCTGAGGTCTGCGTGGGGAACACTGAGACTGAGTGCTACAATCACAAACAGGGCTGCTAATGATTATATTCATTGTCAGTTATTTTCTTGATTAATCAATTAGTTATTGGGTCTTTAAAATGTCAGAAAATGGTGACAAATGTCGATTAGGGTTTGCCAAAGCCGAAGATGTCTTGTTTTAACCACAACCCAAAGATGTTCAGTTTACTGTCATAAAGAATTACGCAACCTGATTAAGCAACCCAATTACCAAATTATTTGGCGATTACTTTATTAGTTGACAACTAATCGATTTGTTCTTGCAGCTCTCATTAAGAGTGGGTCTACTTTCAAATCAGCCGTTCCTCGTCCATTGCGTCTCTTTCAAAACAAGCGTCAGGAATAATCAGCTGCGTCGCTTGTGGTCGGTAAATTAAGACATTCAAGTAGAAAACAATGCAATCAAACTTATTTTGTCACTGACGCTTGTGTTGCGTTCAGTTCGGACACGGTGTTTGAGGAAAATGTGGCTGCGTTGACGGTTTGCATAGGGACAGCTACCGAATCATGGAATAACGTACCGAGTGCTGGGAGCACAAATGGGTCTACTTACGGTGATGTTTATTGGTTAAACAGGTGAAAGCTACATATATTTTTTTTTCTCCAGTGCAGGAGGAGAGTTTTCAGTAAGAGATTCATCTGGATCAGAGCGGATATTATGCCAAACGAGAACCAGAACCACCAAATTCTGTACCCTATCGTATGAAAAAGCTTGAACCACAAGCACACGACAAATTAAAAATACAGGGGTTAAAATTCCTGCTTGGGGCAAAAAATTTGGTGTCACTGGTAGAGATGGCTGTTGTAACCCAACCTTAGGTAAAGACGTGTCACACGGGCAGATTTTTAAAAATATAAATTAGGATTTTAGACTATTATAGTGATACAGTCCTGATGAGTAACTACGTTAAGAAAAGGGGGAAAGGAAAATGTCGAAGGGCAAAGGAGGGGAGTATTATTGGCTTGCATCACCACGACTGCTGTTGGAGGGACTCTATTGCCCCGCCCCTCCACCACCACCCCAAAACAAACAAACAAAACAAACAAACAAACAAAACAAATAAACAAAAAATGGCAAGGTAATTGGTCATGGAACCAGTCATTCACAAAACTCACCAGGCATCCTCTCTCAGTCACACACACTATTTACAAAGGCATACACATACGCCAATCAGAGGCATACTGTACATACTATTTACACACACACCCACACACACACACACACACACACACACAGAAACACACTCATCCACGCAGACACACGAGTAGTCAGAGAAATTACTGTAGTATAATGCAGACATAATAATATCTGGCAATAATTATGTTGAGTATGATCCCAGTACATAGAGGCACTGCTACCTCGCCCCGTGTGTTCCTCAGGGTAAAACCCAGTAAAATACCGGTTACACTAATGAACCGCAGGTCACCGCCGCCGTGTGCGCCCTTTCAGCAGGTGGGAAGGCGGCTTGTTTGAGACCGCCGCTTTTACAAGACAGCGCTAGGTCAAAGAAAAGAAAGAAGAAGAAAGAAAAAAATTTTTTTGAAAATGCCACCCACTGCATTAAGGGCTCACATTGCCATGGTGACCAGTAGTTCCACAACTCCCATCTCGAGCATTTGTCTGAGTTAAGGTTTCCAAAGCGCTTGCCGCTCACACAGCGCGGTTCCTGGCAACAACCTGCGGCAGACACACTCCTCTCTCTCCTCTGCCTGCCTTTGATTTCTTCACACCTATGTGAGATTCGACTCTGTAATTGGCTGTCATTCTCCGCAGGACTGAGACACACACACACACAAATACGGAGAGGAAAGGAGAAATAATGAACTCGTTAAAGCAACAGGAACTTTGGGAACCTTTAACAGAGAAATAGGCCACTTTTTTTTTTTTACCCCTCCCCCTCCCAAAAATGCAAGGCTTCAGTAATGGCTATGGTCCATTGTACATCAATCCGATCCGTTAGCTTTGACTTATAAAACCGATAAAAATAAAGAAATAAAGGAATCACTTTTCTTTAGGCAGCAATATTGGTCTCAGTGTTATTACAATTCTGCTTTAAAAAAAAGCATAAACAAAAAAAAAAGGAAAAATACAAATGAAATCATCCTAAAATGAGAATGAGTCATTATTTCATGACCAAAGCGTGTTCATGGGTGAGATGGCTGATTTTTTTTTTTTTTTTGAAGCAGAAAGCTTTATTACACAACTCAGTCCAACTTTTTCTTCGCTTCTTTCTCTCCTTTCAGGTTCAGTCTCTCTCATGTACTCCCACCGATTTCTTTGTTCAGCTCAGCCATTAGCATACTTTTATAGCTTCCCCAGTCCCTTTGAAATCGGAGCATCCGGGAAGTAGACTGGTCCTTTAGCGAGAGTTAGTGGGAATTCACAGACTTAATTTTATTTTCTCATGCTCCATATTAGGCCACAGAGAACAAGAGGAATACAGGAGGAGGAGGAGGATGAGGAGGAGGGAGAGATGGATGAGATACTCAGTTGTCAGCAACTCTTAAAAATATCTCTTCTCTGCTCAGTCAGTAATGATGATAGGAGAGACAGAGAAACTCAGAGGGGGGGGAGGGCAAGCGGGTGCTAATAACAACTGGGCAAACCTCAATAATGTGAGCTGATGCAATCGACCAAGCCCAGGTCTCCATAGCAACCACTGCGACTCTCATTCCCGCAGCCCAACTCCTCAGTAAAGTCTGTTTGTCAGTCATTTGGGTCTTTGATGCAGGCGCCACTTTTTGTGTATGTGTGTGTATGTGTGTGTACGTGTATGTGTGTGTGTGTGTGTTTCACATTACATATGCGTGTCTGTGTGTTTGTTCTCGTTCTGCTGCTACCAGCGATTGATGATCTGGTTCATGTAGTCCTCAGTAGGGAGCCTGCTGCCCGCCTCCTCCGTTCTGCCGCCCTCCTCGCCCTCCTCGCGCTCCTCCCGCTCCCCCTCTCCGTCCTCCAGTGTCGACACCGAGCTCTGCCGCCCGTGGGACGGCCACAGGCTGACGCCCAGGCCCAGGCCCTGGTGGCTCTGCTGCATGTGGTTCTTGATGCGCTGCTGCCGCCTCTCCTGCTGCCTGGTGTACTGGTAGCGCTGCTGGAACAGGTCCCTGGCGTAGTCGTACAGCTCCATGTCCAGCTCGTTCAGCTCCTCAATGCGCTGGACCTGATGAGGAGGGAGCAGATTGAATGTTTAAAGTTTTTTTGAAGGTAGCTCAGAGGCAGAAAAGCATGGAGAAGAGATGGAAAACAGCCTGTTGCACCAGGTGTGTGTTAGTTCAAACATTTGCCTGGTTGTAAGGTAAATTATTACTAAGGTTTGATTCATGCACCACTAAAATAAAAGCAGTTTCACCACGGAGACAAGTTACAATATAACTCTAGGTAATAAGGACATAGTTACACATTCCCCTGGGTAGGTGTAAATCATAAAACCTCACAGAATTACACTCACTGATGGTAAAACAGCAGCTTTTCTATCTCGCAGCATCACTTTTTTCATGTGATTTGCAACACAGTAATCCAGTAAGAGTCCTAATTTATTGATATGGTATTTCAGTATAGATCTGGCTTAATATAATGTGCTACAATGCCAAGTGGCTCATGCTAGCCACCAAACAAATGCTCAAGGTAACCATTTTGATGCAGCTCCATCTTTCATTCCTCTCTCTGTGCTGTTACCTTGTTGTGGTGGAGAGGCTTGTGTGCTTCCAAGATCCTGAAAGCTAGACTTGGGGGGGGGGGGGGGTATGTGCCCCCTAGTAGGCTCAACCACACCAGATTGGTCTCAGGTGAGGAGCCAGTACTACTACTACTACTACTCTACTAGAGCCAAAATCTGAGACCAACCTCGTATGAGACCACCAAGACAGCACAAGTCCTCAGTGAGATGAAGAGATAAACACCTGGGCATTCTGGGGATAAGTGAAAGTCACTGGACTGACTTCACACGCCAAGTGCTGCATGATGGATCCGTCATCCGCCATTCAGGCCATGACAATACCCACACACATGGCGTAGCTGGAGAAAGCCAAAACCCTGACGTTTGAGATGGCTAGGCCATGTGCTAAGAATGGAACAGGGCCGGATCATGAGAGTTGCCTTAAGATGGAGACCACCAGGCAAAGAAGAACCCAGAAGGCTCAAACCACCTGGTGCAGAACTGTGACAACTGGAGCTGGAAGAGACAAACCTGTCACGGGGAGAGGTGCAACATGCTGCCAAGGATTGAATGCAATGGAAAGAGCTCATTGAAGCCTTATGGGGATGAAGAGGAGTTAGCAAGTAACCATCTTTGATTGTTGATTTACCCTTTGCCTTAGTTATGCCTTAGGTTGGTCAGTGCCAGGCCGTTGGTGAGCGTCTGTCACCCTAGTTTTGTGGTGTGTCTCCAGGGTTGGAAATTAACTTTTCTGTCCACCTGCCACTGTGGTTGCTGGATTACAAATTCTACCAGCCACTTAATAGATAACCGTTGTTTTTATTGGCTGGTGAGTGAAGCAAATCTTGCAGCCACTTAAATATTTAACCAGCATTTGGTTGTTGGCTGGTGCTAATTTCTAACCCTGTTTGTCCTCCAGCGTTGGCTCTAGTAGGGCCTTGCTGGATGTTTTTTTAGCTGATTCAGCATGTTGAATCTGCGTTGGAGACGGTAGAGCCTGTCGGTGAATGATTGGCAATTCAGCTCAGTGCATGAGAAGAGAAACGGAAGTGAGGAGAGCCAGGAAATGGCTGAGGTCAAGAGGGCATGAAACCAAAACAAACTTGTTCACTAGCACAAGGTAAATGTCCTTTTGCTCTCAACATGGGGTTGTGTTGTTAAAGCCCTAACTGGCTAACTGGCGTCTTGAATCAATACAGTCGGTCCTTCCCTTTTTGAACCATGATCACAGACTACCACAGCCTGCTGCTACGAAGAGTTATTTCCTTTAACGTACTTGTTAGTTGGCTCCTGGCTGTAGTCTTTGCAGTGTGTTCATGTGCAACTTTTGAGCTGAGACACAGGCGACATGAGGTAACGCAACAGTTGGCCTTTGATGTCGCTCTGCTGTGTGTGGGCATTTTGGAACAGTAACCCCATAGCAAAAGGGTCTTGGCTCCTGGGGAATTTTCCTGCGGTGGAATTGCCCATTACATGACATTTGTACAAAGGCTTTATAGGACTTCTAACATGAGAGACAGAACAGAGGGAAAAAAGTGAGCTGGCAATATGTGGAGCAAGATAACAGAAATGTGTTTGATGTTTGGTTGTGCTATGCAGCTGGCTTTATTGGCGCGTATCATCTGTTCTGTGTGGATCCAACATGGAAGGGGGAAATGTGTTTAATTAAGAGAATCCCTTTGAAATCTGTGATGGAGTGCTGGATATCATTTGTGAGCAATATGTGCGACAACAGAGGGAAGCGACGTGCTGCATCAGTGTTCGAAAAATTAGAGATGTTTGATCGGCGGCGCGGGGGGACACCGGCACAAAGCCAGGAAGACGGCGCGGAGCTCAAGTCGTCAAAACAAAGACTTGGTGTATCAGAGAGCAGCCGTCCCGTAATTTAGAACCCAGTTTCAATCTTGACTCACCGGGATCTAAGTGGGCTTTCGGCAGCTTTTTAGGAGAGTGTAAAGTAAATATTCACCCACTGATGTAATTATTTGACTTTTTAAAAAAATAATTAAATCCTGTCACAATTTCACGCAGTGCCTCTGGAAGTATTTAATTTGTAAGCTGCTTTTAAAAACAAATTTTCACTCAGAATGCCACACACAGCCTCCCCCCCACCTGTCAGACTTCCACCACATGGCATTTTCTCCTTTCTCTGATAATAATCATCAGCCCACTTTTCCACAGCCGCTGTCAGAGGGGCATATTTTATTTTCTACCCTCTCAACTGGTTTTGATGTATGAATCAGTCTGCTGTGTACTGGAGGGGTTTTTGGTGGGAGAGGTGGAATTGAGCCTCCCATACTGGACCAATCAAAGTGTGAAGAACGTGTTTGAAGCTGTGGTTTCTTTTAACAGTGACAGTCTTCCCAACTCATTTCACAGCAATATAAGACCACTGTGTTTCCTCTCTGTTCTTTTCTTTTGTCTCATTTTCTATTCTTCCATTTCTTTTCTCAGATTCTTCTCACTTCTTTCCCAAATATTTGGTATGTTTTTCTGTCTGTAGGCGACTGTGCTACAACTGCCATGCTTGAGAGAGATGCTGATCATAACAGAAGTACTTGTGCATAATTTAGGTCCCGTTTAGATGTATAAAGATATTTTTAAAACAAATTTTTACCCCTGTTTACTAAAAGAAAAATCTGTCTACACTACCTTCGTTGTACAAAATATCTCTGTCCACCCTAGAACGCAAAAACAGCACCAAACGCTGTCTTCCTCAGTCTCCCTTGCCACAAAGGTAGTAAAGTGTACAGGCTACCTTTTTCAGAACACCTACTGGAGATCTCATCATCGTTGATTCCCCTCGGGATGAAGGGGCTCACTCAACAATACAAGTGATGTTCTGGGAATCCTCATCAACAACAAGCCCACTCTTCAAATTGTCTCACCATCTGCTAATTCGGCCGAGTCTGATCCAAAACCGATGTTTCAGGTGGACTCTAAACCCCAGACGTTGACGTAGTCTAAATAACTCTGGGCACAGCAGATGGCTCTGTTCTGTTCTACACTTTTAGTGATGAGTGGATCTTCAAACTTTTTATGACCGGATTATGTGGTCGGCATATATTCTAATCCCCACTGGGAGGGAAAAAAAAAGTGTCATGGAACGTAGTTCCTGTGGACTCCAGCAACACTAAACCCCTGAGCTTGCCTGAGAAGGACTAAATGCACAAACCTGCTATTTTTAAATATCCCATGGAGAGAGACTCTCACTGCAGCCTGTTCTATTTTATTCAGAATATGTCGGCGAGCAGCCTCATTCTGTGGACGATAAACTAGGTGCAGATATTCCTTACAAATACAGTGAGTGCTGGACGGAGCAGTGAGTGACAACAACCCCGTCCACATTTGAGAGTACTGTTTACAGTGGAAACGCTAGGGTCTAGGTACCATGCCTCAAGGGTTACTTTTGGATCCAAAAGTACCATACTGAAAGTGTTCGGTGGAAACGGGGCGAGACAGTCCTATTGGTTCCCAGTCTAGGACAAAAGTACCTGGTTCCCAACCTTTTTTGTAAGAGGCCAGGAGCTGGAAAGAACTGGAACTGCTGGTTTACTAGCTATGTACACTTTCTAGTAAATAAATATAGTGGATTACAAAGTACAATATTTCCCTCTGAATAATATAAAGTAGCATAAAAAGGTAAATCTCAAGTAAAGTAAAAGTACCTCATAATTGTACTTAGTTAATGTCCTCAAATAACTTTCTTTAATGTCTCTTCTAATCTGTCATTTCCTGATCGATGTTTCCTGCCACTCTACAGAACTAGATTTCTAAATATAACCGAGCAGCAGCACTAACCGTAGCATTGTCCAGGTCCACCCCTGCAGCTCGGGTGCTGTTGTACTGCATGAAAGGTCTGATGAAGCGCAACCTGAAGGTTCGCTCAAACAGGAACTGGGTTTTCCTCTGGTACTCCGTCAGACCAAAGAAGGCCATGTCTCGTAGGTTCTTCTTGGCCGACTCCAGGAGGAGCTGGGCCCTCTTCTTCTCTGGAACCGTGGACATGTTGTAGCAGCCAACGAGGCTCAGGTCTGCCAACATACGAACCTGTAGCCAGAGGAACAAGAAGTGAAGGAGGTTATAGAAATTGGTGGATGTTTGTGTGGACAATAGTGATAAAGAATCCGCCTTTAATTTAAGGATCTGTGTTTAAAACTCAATGTCAAAATCAGTTCGGTGAGTTTCTGCTTCCCTTTCTGCTTTAGTTGTACAGTCAAGAGAGACAGTTTTCACAAATATATTAAGTATAATTTATGAATAAACATTTGTGTCTGTGACACTGAAGCTGAATTAAGTTGACATTATTTGTTGACTACTTGACAAAAGAACAGAAAATGAAGTGATGACTAATTAATCATCTCACCAGCGCTGCAACTAGTCATTATACATTATTTTGCTGATTGTTTTCTTGATTTGTTGTTTCGTCTATGAAACGTTAAATAATTGCAAAAAAAAAAAATAAAAAAAAAAAAATGCATTTACATATTCTCAGAGACCACGGTTATGTCCTCAATTTGCTTGTTTTGTCTGATTAATAGAAGAGTAAATCACAAGTTTAATCTTGATACAATATAAAATCAAGTCTTTGGAAAACAATATATTTGCTGATATCACAAAGTCTGCCACTATATGATTACAATTTGATTCAGTCCAGGGGTCCGTGATTGATACGAGACCATATCAGTAATATCCTAATTGTCTGTTTTTCTTAGCAGCATGGCACGGTCTAACTGGCTCTGGGCTGCTACCACTGTTCAAATGTTTAGGAAAGATAAAGATGTGCCATGGGAATTTTAAAATGAAAGTGAATCTTAAAGATGACGATTTATATAAATGCACCGATTGTTGATCACTGAATTGATATATTGAGACAGATCAATATTGTTACACAGTTTAAAACCTTAAGGTATTCCATCCACTCTCAAAAATTACATCTAAAGTCTGAAACAAAGTCACATTTGAGAAGCTGGAACCAAAAAGTCAAGTATGACTAAAAGGATTAATAGATTATCAGAACTAGATGCAGATTAATTTTCTGTCCATAGACTAAATAACCGATTGATTAAGAACTGCAGCTCTCCACAAATTACTTATCAAATAAAATAATACGTTAAAATACTGCTTCTCCCTTATTTTATGTAACTTTATTTGTTTTTGGCAGACAGAATAATTAGAAAATGGCATTTTAACTCATAATTTACTTACTCATAAATCGTCTTTCATACACAAATGCAGTTCACAGTGCAGTACATTATAGTGAGGATCAACAGCAAAATCAAGACAATGTCTTCAGATATAAACCAAGTTAAATTTAAGACTTTTGGAGACCTTTTTAATACCACATCATATGACATTTTAGACGAAACCTGCAATGGAAATAACACACTATACATATATGAGAGTGTGTGTGTGTGTGTGTGTGTGTGTGTGTGTGTGTGTGTGTGAGACACATGTGTACGTACTCTTTCCAAGTAAACACACTGATGTCAGCTCAAAATGAACAGTAAGGAAAAATGACAATGACTGGTTGAGTCTAAGGGTCCGTCTCAACCAAACTTTAGGGAAGTGCTTTTCAGCCCTTAAAATCCACACTTAATTTGAAGGGCTGTGCGATACACACTTAGGAACCCATCTCAACTGAGGGGAAGATTGAATTTCCCAGGATGCATTGTGAAATTATCCAGCCAGGCGAGTTTTCCAGGAAGATGGCAGCCTCCATGAGAAAGCCATCGCACAATTTAAGTACTATTTTCCCAAATAAGCATGCAAAAAATCCAAAATATATCAGAATGTGTTGTTTCTACATATGCATTATCTGTAAGCCTTGAGTTAGAATATGAATGCTTGAAAATCGTTAATTCCTGACACAGCCAACATGAATATCTACAGAGTTCTCCATGCAAGAAGCCTATGTCTACGATATGTGTGACGTAAGTGAACACGTCTGTTACGCTAATTTGTATGAAGTGGCGTCCCAATTCGCAGGTAAAATTCCCTACCCCTCAACACTGCCCCTTTGTTGTTGAGGGGAATCCGTCTGGCGAGTGCACTTAAAACCAAGGGGTAAGGTCAACGGAAGAGAATTGGGATTGGCCCTAAATTTAATGTGTTTAATGTAAAAAGAAAAGAAAATCTCAGCTCTGTCATTAATGCAATTTATTATAGCAATTCTTCGGTCTGTCCAATGATTGTAAACAGTCATTGGGTCTGTCAGGCTGGAGACATTTCCACTGCAATGTGACTGAAAATATTTAAGACCCATCAAATCTGAATTTAAGACAACTTCAGGCCTTTTTAGGCCTTATATTAAGAAAACTTGATTTAAGACATTTTAAGACTTTAAGGACCTGCAGACACCCTGCAAGAGTAGACAGTTCAAATAGTAAGAAGAAGTAAATGTTTCATCACTTTGAGGTTTGGGAAGGGATTATTGAGCATGATTACATGGGTGTAAATATCCCGTTTATGAGGCTGATCCCAGTTATGATCATATTCATGATATGGCTTTTACATGAGCACAGAGAGATTGGGTTATTCATATTCCCCCTAGACATCCTGGTTTCTTTCCGAGCACTCCAGCTAACATATTTAGGTTCATCATAAACTGAATAAGATGTTTGCATGCTCAAACACATAAACAGGATACTCAAAAAACCCAACTAAAAACAGGTTCCTCATGTCCATGTAAATGCCCTCACAGATGTTTGTCTTCTTACTTTTACAATTCACAGATTAAAATCCTTACATTATGTGAGTACCTTTTCATATCTCAGTATCATGAACCACTTTCCTTCAGATCCCTTGATCCAGCACTGAACCAAATAAACTAAAGCAGCTTCGATTTGGGGGAATTTGTTCCAAACTGAGACATCACTTTATCACTGAGTGCATTCTGGAGCTGTTGTGTTACAGTACAGGAGCAGGGACTGCATACTGATGTGGATTCACAAGAGTACACTAGGATGTCTCAAGTGTGTGTGTGTGTGTGTGTGTGTGTGCCACATTTATAAGTCATGGGATCCTGAGTAATAACAGCCTGCGGCTCAGGTGAGATAAGCTGGCCAACACATTTAGGTGGGAGACTGAAAAAGCCATCAGAAAAGAAGGTGTGAATTTGAGGTGTTTATGACCAGCAGGTGAACTCCAGACTGTGTGTGTGTGTGTGTGTGTGTGTGTGTGTGTGTGTCAGTGTGCGTGAGAGAGAGACAGAGAGAGAGCGCGCTGACGTGTGTGCCGCTCATATATGTTGGAATTGCATTGAATCGGTCATCAGAGCTGTCAGTTGCGGCCACCGGCTGCAAACAGCTAACGTTAACTAGCTCTGCTGATTTTAACATGGCCTCACACAATGTGGCATTATCAGGGAAACAATAGGGTGTGTTCTCTGACACAACCATAATGAGTTTACTGCATCCTTTGTTCTGATGACGCCCCTTCGAAGATCTCTGTTCCTCTTAAACATGTTTTCGATTCAGGACGCCGGCTGCTAACCTGCCATCTCGTCAGCTAACAGTGAGATCACAGAGCCCATTTGCCCAACAGTCATTGTCTTCTTCTTGTACCTGCTCATTAATTTAAGTTTGTGGCCCACTAGTCTCGAGCCAAACATCGACCACTGCCATTAGTAAATGTCCAGTAAATGTCGTCTTATTTGCCAACAGGCCAATGACAGTCGACAAGGTGTTGGTACGTGACTTTCCTTTTAAGAATCAGCATCTACATATACACTTTATTTTGGTTTCTGGTGTGCAAATTCACAGCTTGTTGATTCATTCATTCATATTCCTTAAGTGGAGCTGGAGCCTATCCCAGCTGACATTGGGTGAGAGGCAGGGTGCACCCTGGACAGGTCACCAGACTATCACAGGGCTGACACATAGAGACAGACAACCATTCACACTCACATTCACACCTACGGACAATTTAGAGTTACCAATTAACCTGCATGTCTTTGGACTGTGGGAGGAAGCTGGAGTACCCAGGGAAAACAAACACTGACACAGGGAGAACATGCCAACACCACACAGAAGGGCTCCCCCACCCTGGGTTCGAACCTCCCACCCTCTTGCTGTGAGGCAACAATGCTGGGTGGTCTTGGATTTATGACACTAGCTGAAAATGTCGGTGCTATAATCATTTAGGTGAACAAAACAGCCCAACAAAGAGGAGGGAAGTGGGGTCAGGTGCAGAGATGCAGGTTAGCTAGGCAGCGGTGATAAATGGCAGCATCAAGACTGAAATCAGCTGCTCTTTACAGTGTTTGCAGTAAAACAGAGTCTGTGCACAAATGGCCCAGAGAAGCCCAACAGCAAAGTGGAATGACTGAGGATTTGTGGCTCTCTCTGTCGCATTCTTTTACACGATTGCAACAGCTTCAGCTCTGAGGACTATAAACGTGACAACCCTGCAACACATCCCAACCTTTCAGACTCACAGTATGGAGTTTTTATTGTTCTGTATCACAGCTGCTGGTGTGCTCGTTTTCTGTCCTACCTGTCTGTTGTTGGCCAGGTTGTAAGGACAGTCCATGAACTGCTGCAGGGTGCACCCCGACCAGTCAGAGCCCTCGTAGCAGGAGGGCAGCTCCTCGGGCGTTGGGGTCCGTCCATCGCACATGTGCAGGGAGGTTTTCCACGTGGCTCCCCGCTGCACGTGCCGCCACTCGCTGAGGTATCGAGACACCGGGTCCCTCAGCAGGGTGATGTAGTAGAACTTCCTGTTAGGAGGGAAAAAAGGAGCAGAAGAAAGAGGAGAAAGAGAAGATTTACATTAACAAATGATTGCCTCACTTACACAGAATTCTGCTTTTGACATAAGCTTGATCAATCAATAAAAGCAGCAGCAAAACAACCTGTAAAAACAAGCTAATGTGTTAGTTAATTTCATTGCCTTTTTAATTTGTTTTCCTTTGGGGCTGAGTCATTTCCTGATTGTTTAGATGAAGCAGATAAGAGGAGTTAGAAGCAAAAAGTGTGTTGATAATTCATTCAAAGACACCATGTGTAATTCTCCAGTCGCCCATGTGGTGGCACTGTTTACAACGCTTGCACTGCATCCACAGAAGTCTGAGGAAGCAGGAGGAAGGCTACAGACTGAGGTTGCCACACTTAATACCATATTATTTGCATTTACTAGAAGCAGCGCTGTGATGCACAAAAGAGAATCTGGTCAGCTGATAGGAAGTCAAAGTACAAATGAGGGGGCGGAGGAGGAGAGGGAGGGAGTCAATTTGTCAGGCGAGAGGATCAGGTCGGCGTTTGGGCCACACAGTGCAGGAAAAGAAACTGCTGCCACAAGCACATCTCACTCTGCGACGCACATCTCGGCGCTGCAAACATCCTTATGTCTCAGACTCCGACACACACACACACACATCCTTCCTCTCGCACAAGTATTAGGTCTGCCTCCGAGAGATGACTCATCCCGCATCTGAGATATGGATGGGACTGTTTTTGTGGTGTGTGTGTGTGTATGTGTGTGTGTGTGTAATGTAATGGTGCATAGCACAGTTCAATGTCTCTCCAGAGGGGACACTCCCACCAGAGCGGAGACCTTTCCAGGCCTTCACACTCCAGCTAATTACTGCAGTCTAATCAATCAACACATCCTCATTAACCACGCACACATGCAACTTGTGTGCGTGCGTTTGTGAGTGGCTATGCGCCTGCCTGCAGTGTGTCTGGCAGCGATGGTATGGATTTGTCTGGGCAACAGACGCACACGCCGCCGGTCGAAAATACACACAGGCACACACGCTGCCCTCCTCTCCTGGGCTTGCATCACGTCAGAGGAATGTTTGCAGAGAGAATTTTGTGTGCTGACAGGACTCCACGAAAAATCGCCGGTCCACACACAAGCCGCCTCACATATCCACACAGACTCTGTGCTTCCATCGCTAAATCTTTGGCTCCACACTACAAAGCTCACCCAGTGAGAGAGGAGGAGGTTGCTGGGTGGACACAAAGCCCCAAGTGTCACACAAACAGCAGCAGTGTCTGGATATTAAAAAGAAGTAGCTAGAACCCCCTCCCTGGAAATTCAGCCGGTGGCAACAGGGAGATCCCGGACAACAAAACAACTAAACCCTCCTAAATCTAGCAACAGCTGAAAGATGCACAATGAAAAACTCTAAATCCAGCAGCGCCGAGCACATCCTGGACAATAAAACAAACCGACCCCAAAACAAATTTCATCGGGGGAGATCCTGCGCAACAAAACAACCACACCCTGAATTTAGCTGCAGCACGGAGAGATCCCCGCAAATGAAACAAATCAAGTAGCAGCAGGGGGATCACGGACAATGAAAACGACTAAACCCTAAATCCAGTGGCAGCTGGGAGATCCCAGGCAACGAACCAAACAGACCCTCAATCCCGGGACAGTGGGGGGATCACGGCCATAGAAACAAGTATCTAAACTCTAAATCCCATCAACCTAAACCGAAAATCTCATCCCCCCCCCGATCTAATCAAAAGCAGAGGAGAGGAGAGGAGAGGCGCACAGTCGAACTGGAGCCTGCAGGAGACCGGGGTGCATTATGGAGATTCCTATGATGACATTATCAGGATTCCTAACACTCCCTAGAGTGCAGTGTGTGTTTGTGTGTGAGTGTGTGTGAGCCTGCTGTGTGTGTTTCTGAGTAAGACTACGCCTATTAAATCAGTGATGACATTTTCCCCCTCTTGGCTTCTATTCTACTGAAAAAACACGGCACTGTTTGGCCCTCGCAACAGAGACTGGAGGAGAGAATGAGGGAGAGGGCGAAAAACAGAAAGAGAGAAAAAAGAAAGGGGAGAAAGAAAGAGAAGGAGAGAGAAAGAGAGAGAAAGGAGGGGGCGGAAGAGAATTTCAATTAGTTTTCTAATACTGTGAAAGCAGTGAGGGCCCCGAGCCCAAGTGATTTATCAAAGTTATGGCTCCAGCTATAATGAAGGCTCAGGCATATTACCAGGGAAAATAAATAAATAACATGCACACAAACACACACAGTAACACACACACATTCACACACACATTCACGGGCATGCATGCAAACCCAAATAAATGATCTTAAACGGCATGCCTGCCTGTCGTGTCTGCTGGGTCAGGCAGACTGCAAAACTGGTGCCATGGAGACTTTCTCGCCTTAAAGCCTAATGATGTCTGGCCGTGTGCTCAGATCCCTAGGTAATGATGTTTCAACCCACACACACACACATTTACTCCCTCACCACCAAGTCCACTCCCTTTAACACACTTTCTCACACACGCTCCCTGGGCCTCTGAGGCGACAGCACTTTTTTTCCTCCCCTCCCTTCACAGGTGATATTGCTTATAGTTGAGGCATACGTGCGCTTGTCAAATTAACTTCAAAGCTAATACGCGGCGCTCAATCTCTCACCGTCGAGATTTTAGCCCATCATCCTCCGGCTGAGTGCAGGTATTTGCAGTCAGGCAGCGGCGGTTTGACGGGGCCCCTCTTGCAGACTGCATTTACGTGTGATACATTTTTCACAAACTTTCCCCCCTGTACGCCTTTGATTTTTGTTACCAGATGGAAGGAAACCCCCCCAACGCCCTCGTAAAAAAAACAACAAAAAACCCCCTCCAAACTGTATTTATCAGGTGTCAAACATGTCAACTAATCTGCGAGATTTATCCTATCAGATCGATGGTGTTTAGAGTAGGCTGATAAAAAAGCGAGCGTTTGGCAGGGAGAGGTGTGATGAAGCTATTATCTGAACCGCTGTGGGATTCGGACTGAACAAGGACAGTTTTGTCTTTTATCTCTCACTTCTTTTTTATCCCCATCACTGTAGCTGAATTCAAAACTGAGGCTGTGAGAGCAGGATGGAGAGCAGTACCTGTCTGGCTGACTAAAGGCAAAGAAAGCACGGAGACAAAAGGAAAACACATCATGCTATCATTCATTCTCTATTTGGATCACATCTTTTAGAAGACTGACTTTCTACCCGTCTTTTCTGACCATCTCTACCATCTACACACATCTGTGTTCACCTGTAAGGGTTTTCCACGTTGCCAAAAATGCAGTTATCAAAGGAAACCAAATTTTTGGTGTAACAATGGTCACATTTAAAGGTTCAGTGTGCCAGATTTAGGGAGATTTAGTGGCATCTAGCAGTAAGGATTGCAGATTAAAACCAGCTGCAATGTCTCCTGGTTAGAATTCCCTCGGTGTTCATTTTTCAGGAGGTTTTTACCAGGAGCTGAATGATCCACAGAGGTCTCTTACTCTCCAAAACAAAAGGACAACGTGTTTAAAACCTGTGAAAACACTGAATAAAGCTGCTTCTCCAATGCTGTTTGGCATACTAGAGATGGGCCACTAACCTAGCACCTGCAAATGTGTGCTCGCCTTATTTCTGATCCACGTTCAGGAAGTTTTAACCGGGAGCTGAGGTCTCTTGCCTCACCAAAACACACAGACATGATGATTTAAACTGGTTAAAACACTGAATAAAGACAGGCTGCTAACCCTGCACCTGCTAAGCTGTGCTCACCATTTTTCTTTAATAACTTGTGATCCAGACATTCAGGAAATTTTTACCAGGAGCCAAATTATCCGCAGAGGTCTCTTCCTCTTTTAAAACAAATGGAACTGGTGATTTAAACCGATAAAAATACTGAAAAAAGCAGCTTCATGTTACAAATCAGTGTTGTTTGGCATGTCGCAGACAGGTCATTAACCTAACACCCGCAAAAGTGTACTCGCCTTATTTCTGATCCAGACGTTCAGTAGGTTTTTACCAGGAGCTGAATCATCCGTAGAGGTCTCTTTTCTCCAAAACAAATGAGCCCAGTGATTTAAAGTGCATAAAGCAGTTTCAAGTCATGCAGGGGCTGCTAAGTACGATGGACGACCCAAAACGTAAAAACGGCAATGGCCCCGTCTGGAGCCAGCATTTAGTTTGTCTCTTCTAGGCCAAAGTAGAAACATGTGATCTGTGTGGACGAGGACCCGCTCCCTATGTAGATATAAACGGCTCATTCTAAGGTAACAAAAACACTATGATTCTTATTTTCAGATGATTATACACAAAGGAAAATATACTTAAACATCAGCAGCTTCAACCCCCAAATTGACCAGTTTTGGCCCTCAAAAAAAAAAGCCATATTGGTTAAGTGCACAAGTGAGAACATGTGAGCGTTATCAGGAGGAAACACACAGTGCCTGGGCCTGTTATGGGCCCTCAGAGCCCAGGGAAAATGAGCCCTTTGCCTGTTTCCTGTGGGTCACAAATCACCACTTGTACATCCTCCACCTTCTCTGTTTAACCTCCCCTTCCCTTTCTGTTTAAATCTTTCCCCTTCTGTCGCTTCTCCTCTTTCAGCCCATCTCTTATTCTCGCCTCCCCCCGAAGGTGTGTCTTTGCCTGATTACAATGTGTTCTTCCTTCTAGGAGTTGGTTTTGTTAAACTCTCAAAGCAGAGCCCTTGAGAAATGTCCTGGAGGGTGCACCACAAATTGAGGAATGCTGAGATTTCAATCGCTTTTTTAGAGTTGTTGTTGAAAGATGAAAAAACAGGAGAATGATTAACTAGGGGTTAGGTCTACAATTTCACATGCTTGGGTTACCTTTTATAGTTAAGGTTTCACGCAGATTAAGAGTGTCTCTGAAAGCTTTCTCTGTATGACAGGGATGCAACAAGAGCAACAGGAGCAGAAGAAATACTGGAGGTGGTTTGTGGCTGCAATACACAGGAGACACAAAGTCTTTTATCCTTTTTTTCTCTCAAGGGAGTGAGAAAAAGTTAAGAAGCCTTGTTTAAATATAAGGTTATGGCTCATAGTATGATTTACGCACCCAGACACACAAACACAGTGACGCCAACAGTATCCCACTGCGTAGAGCGGCCATGATTTATTAATAGTTCACGGATGTTTGTTGAAACCAGATCCGCTCAACAACACTGCTCTTTGCCGCCTCTAAAAATGAACCTGAACTCAAACAGCTTAAGAGTAAAAAGAAGGAGAAGGAAAAAACGTCACGCCACAGACGTATGGAGACCTGAAGAAGTCAAAGTTCAAAGACACACTGACGCAAAGAGCTAACAAATAGCTCCGGAATTAAAAAGCGGTTGGCAGAACAGATAACTGGATTCAAACACAGATAGAGAGAATAAGATTTAAGATCAGTGGCGGGATGTCTGTGTGTGTCATGGCCTGGTTTAATAAATCAATGTCGGATGCCAGCAATCCATCACCAGTGATATTTCACACTGTTTCTGATGGGGTCTAGTGTTTGGCATCGAGAACCAGCTCTGAATTGGTATAAATTCCTAAGACGAGAGGACTGTCAAAAATTTAACATTCATTTTATCTTAAATGTCATGATCTGTGGCCTCCCTCTGATTCACATCATAATAGAGTAAACATCTGTCGGTTTTGACTTGTTTGTCAGAATTTTTATCCAAAGTTTAGCCTTTTGTACTTTCGTCTACATTGCTGTGAACACACAAGTATGCTGTTTATCACAATAAACACAAGTGGTGTCTGGCTTCACAAAAGACAGAGAGGGAGCAGTGAAAGTGTAGCTGTAGTCGAGGCACTCAACTGCAGCACGTTTAGTCTCTGATTTGTTCAGTGACTAAGCCCGTCAATGGCTGTTTTCACCATTTAAAGAAACAGTTGACCAGTCAGAGTGTGAGGAGGAATGGGTATGTCACCTATTTAGTTTTTCGCCCCGTTTCCACCAAACAGTACGGTTCAGTTCAGTTTGCTTTTTTTACGTTTCCACTGTGAAAAGTTGTGGATGGTACCAATGGAACTGTTCTGTACTGTCCCCATGTTTGGTCCCCCCTCTGTTGGGGTACCTAGCACACAGATCTGGTACAAAGGTGGAGCTGTGAACACTGCAGTCTGTTGATTGGTCAATAGAGGACGGTCACTCTGCTCAGGGCTGAGTTGTGGCTGGTTTAGAGGCTCATGTAACCACTGTTCATACCATGGAGAGTTGTACTAGTGAACTGTAACTATAAAATAAAACCTGCTATTTTTAACTACCCATGGAGAAAGACTCTCAGGCAAACCTGTTCTGAAAATGCCGGCGTGCAACCTCACTCTGTGGACGATAAACGAGGTGCAGACTGATAAAGGAGGAAATACAGTGAGAGCTGGAAGAAGCAGTGAGTGACAACAACCCCGCCCATATTTAAGAGTACTGTTTGCATTGGAAATGCTAGGGTCTAGGTGCCACGTCTGAAGGGTACTTTTGGTTCCAAAGGTACCATACTTAAAGTGTTTGGTGGTAGCGGGGCTTCTGATGACAAATAGCAGAACACACCCAAAAATAGAGGAAAAAAATGGAGACAGGAAGTGACTAAGGTAAAGGTTGGGCAATATGATGGAGATTTGGTAATATCATTTCTACTGCAGGAGGTGGATTTATTTTTCTAAAGAAGGCATGACTCATTGACTTACCCTGACATTCTCACCCTAACCAGTCCAACCTCCCTCGCCTTAACCTAACCAACCCAGCCGACAAAGGCAACAAGTACTTGCCAATCACAGCGAGAGTAGGGCAGGTCATACCTTTGCTTTCCTAGGAAAAGAAAATTTTCCCATGGGGCTTGTCGGGCCTGGATTCTTGTGTGACTGTCGCAAGATTTTAATGATTCTCACAAACCCAGCAGTTTCGCAAATGTGATTGGTGCAGACATGAAGGATGAGAGTGAAGTTGTAAATACAGAGACCTGTCACACTTTTATTTTTAACTCAGGTGTTGTTTTATGTGAGACAGCTGTTTGCATGGGAGTTCTAAATAAATGAAGAAAAGAATGAAATGTGATGAAGCATTGTTTGGTTTGGTTATTTTAAGCCAATTGTTAATTGAATTAACAGAACAAGTACTGTATTATGGTGCATACCATTGCCATTAAATTACAAGATTGTGGCCATATCGCCCACCTCTAATTGACACAGCCGTAGAAGTTGCTGTGAGCCAACTTTCTCCTAAATCTATAGTTTGTTAAATCAGTGTGAAAAACATTAAGTTAACTGGACCTTGCAGCTGTGTCAACGTGAAAATGGAAATGGCATTGGTGGGACGGAAAGGACACTTGCTCCTGGTTGGTTGGGGCAAAAAAGAGAAAGTCTATGAACTATGAACACAATGTCAGGCTGAATACATGAAGTGAGACGAAACAGCAATTTAGTCTGACTATCAGGCTACAGCAGCTGCAGGGTTTCTGATGTCCACCTCCCTAAAACATGCTGTTTTTCCAGTGGTTTTCTTTTCTTAAATAATGAGGTGTCAGTCAAGACCCGAGATTTTATACATACCAGAATCGATTTGTAGAATCTGAATCAGATTTGATGACATCTATTCCTGACCCAACCCTTCTCTTGAGAGTACATCTGTGTGTGTTGCTGTTAGTGTAGTTTAACTTCCAGGGAAAACCCTGGAAACCCCGGCCTGTGCCTCCACTCCCTTAGCTTTCAAAGGAATGGTCCCATGGAATCTGCTGGCTGTAAATACAGATGATATCAACCATGTCAGAGTGTTTGTGTGCTTGTGTGTGTGTGTGTGTGTGTGTGTGTGTGTGTGTGTGTGTGTTAGAGAAGGGAGAATGAGAAGCGACATGTCAGGACTTGAATCTCAATAGACTTTCCCTGATTCCTTCTGTTCCCTTTTAGCGGTAGGATGCGTCATCATTTGGACTCTTGATTGCTCACACACACTCTCTCACACTCACACACACACACACACACACACACACACACACACACTGCCCTAAAACAATTGTCATGTAGGAGATGTATTAGACGGTAAACAATCAGACGCGGTTGTGAGCTGACAGGCTTCAGGCTATGGACTGGAAATGCCTCGTCTCCATCTCAATCCCTCTGTCTGCCGCACCGAATCAACGGTGACCTCTCGAGACTAAACTTCACCCCTTCGCCCTCCCTCCTACTCCTGTTCTCCTCTCCTCCGCTCGCCATTCGTCATCTCATCCCGTGTGTCCTGGGTGTCTTCTGTCCAATAATGACGCATTGAGACAGACAGAAATAGACCCTCTGGTTCAGACAAGCTCTCGAGGCGTCTTCTATGCCTGCCCTGGCTCACTCTCCCCTCCCCGTACCGCTCCTCTGTCTCTTTCTCTCCCTCTTTGTTAGTCGATCAATAACAGCCTCAGGATTCAGACAGGCTGCCTTGGTAGTTTGGACTTTAAACACAGAAGACGTACGAGAGACGGAGTGAAAAAACAGAGTGTAACAGAGGAGACAGTGGCGACAGTGTTGGAAAGAGGGGACACGGAGGGGCCACGCTGGAGTGAAGCAGACATCCAGGAGATTGTGGTTCAATATGAGGGAACTTGTGGAAATTCTTTGTTCTCTCTCGGCAAAGAGAAGCAAGACAGTGCCAAGAAGTTATGGTTTCTGAGTATTTTCCATCGCAAGTGTTCACATTTTCTATATATCATAACATCCTGACTCAGATTTGCAGACTTTTGGATGCAATGTGATACGCTGTGTGCTGATGTGGCCCAGAAATGGGACTGGGACAAGTTAGTGTAGTTTTCATAAAATCATATACAGTGATCACAACTAGGGCTGCGAATAATTATTATTTTATTATCTATTTATCTATCAAACTCATCACAGTTTCCCTGAAATAAAAGTCATATCTTCAAAATGCTTGTTTTGTCCGACTTAAAGTTCAAAATTCAAAGATATTTAAAAGCAGCAAATCATCCCTTTAAAGAAACTGGAGTCTGGGAATGTTGACTGTAACCATTAATAAAAGATCAAAGTGGTTACTGAATATTTTTCCTGTTGAAAGAATTGTTTCAGCTCTAATCACAAAGCATGCAACAACTTTGTTAACTAACTTTGAAGACTTCCCCCTGGTTTCAGAGAAGATTCAGTTTTTGTTTCTTGACATTGAAAATGATTAATCAATTATTAATTAAAAAAAGAGGCATATTAATCAAGGATGAAAAGAATAAATAGTTGCTGCCAGTCATTCCAACAAGTCAGCAGATACAACTTATAAAAAGCAACTGCCAACATACAAGATGTGAAATGTTACAACCATTAATAATGTATGCCTGGATGAAGGCTGTTCCAGTCTATCTTAATGTAGAAATCCCTTTTTAATGGGCTCAAACAGCGTTGTGTGTGATTATGATTAAGATACCGCTGCAAATAACATTTTCATTTATCTATTAATCTGCAGATTATTGTCTTGAGTAATCGAATAATTGCTTATGAAACACCAGAAAATAGTGAAAAAACTATCACCATTGCTCAAAGCTCATCCTCATGTGGGTAAAGGTCTTGTTTTGTTTAATGAACAGTCAAGACCATAAAGGGTAAGTTTGGTATTTTTCAACCTGAGCCCCATTTTCCTTTGTTTTTGTGTCTGCGTAACTAATGAAGACAACAATTTTTAAATTTGGTCCAGTGTTAAGCAAGAGCGCAGCAGGCGGCAGCAGCCAAACAAGCTGCAGTGTGGACATTCGAGGCATGTTCGCACCGTCAGTCACATCCACTGAAAGTGCTATTCTGACAAGTGTCTGACAATTTATGGAAAGATTCTCTACAGAGGCAGACCCCTTTGTTTAAATAGCAAGTTCCTTTTTGTTTAACGAAACACAGCTCAGAAATCGCAATTGCCAAAGCTGCCAGACATTTTAGGTAACGGTAATTTTATCATCATAAAACACACTTCCTTCAAGTCAACAGAAATAAAATAAAACTCACAAAACCTGTCTCGGTTTGTCTTTTCAAAGCTCCAACAACCACCAACTCTGGTTTGGTTGCAACGAAAGATTAATTCACCCAGTCAGACGTAAAAATATGTTGGCTGTATGAAAAAGGTCTTTCTCTGGTGGCCTCCAAATTCCCCAAATTCCAATCTGATCGAACATCCACTGGGCATGCCGGTACCTCTCCTCACAACCCACAGGACTCAAAGGATCCGTCGACAACACCTTGGTGCCAGACAACATAGGACCCCAGAGGTCCTGTCTCCATGACTCACCAGGTCAGAGGCTCCACCGTAAACCGGACTTGGCTCTGACCTGTTGAGGCCTGGACAAAAGACCTCTGGGGTACTGGTTTGTCCCACAGATGCTCAATCAGATTGGGATCTGGGGAATTTGAAAGCTAGGTCGATGCCTTAAGCTCTTCGTCATGTTCCTTGGACCGTTCCTGAGTAGTTTTTGTGGTGTGGCATGGTGCATTGCCATACTGAGGGGCTACTGCCATCAGTCGGGGTACTTCATCTATAACAATGTTTACATGGGTGGAGTGCGTAAGAGGAATCCACATAAATGCCAGGACCAAAGGTGTCGCTGCAGAACTTTGCACTGTAATGACATGATCAATGTTATTCATTCATCTGTCAGTGGTTTAAATGTTTTGGCTGATTGTTGTATAAGATTGTTTGGAAACTAATAGCGTCAGGTTTGGATTTAAAAAGCATCCAGTTGACTGTTTGTAAATTCAAGTTAGGACCAAAAGTGGAGGCCTCTTATGGTGGCTGTGTACAGGACGATCTCCTCAGCCTTCCAGAGCCGTCCCAGAGAGACACTGAGAATGTTTCAGGCCCCGTGCAGATAATGTCAGAGTATTCAGGCGAGCTGCTCTCAGCATGCAAGGTGCTCTTTACAAAAAAAGCAAGTTGGCAATGCAAATGAGAGTTGCCGTGCGACCGTAACTAAAGGAGCGTGTGAACACTTAGCTTATGCCATGAGTGCAAAATAACGCATGGCTTGCTGCATTTCAGCACACACACAAAAAAAGCAAAAAACAAAACCTTGCATCCCTTCCGTGATTACCCAACAAAGAAAAGACACAAACAAGGAGAAGAATGCCTCGGATGAAAGTGTAGCTGACGGCTCAAGTTGGACGTTACAGTACAGGAATGGACAAAAACAAAAAGAGGGCAGAGAGAGAGAGAAACAGGGGAGGGAATCCCCTGAGTGCAAAGCTATGTTCAGCAGGAATGTACTGCCGCCTGTTCTCTCATGTAACTTGACTGGCAACAGCCCAGAGAGCTGTCTGACACAGACAGAGAGGGGGGGAGGAAGACGTGTAGAAAATAAGATGGATTTGGCAAGATGGGTGGGGGACAGGAAGCACTGCACAAGTAATCACACATCATTTTTCATGTTTTCGCAATTTAAAGTTATGTTTCCCTGAGAGTATTGGGTGATATGACGACACTGCCATTGACATTTTTCCAACTGTCAACTGAGAGTTTCGCAATAACATTCATACCAAGGTTCCTGCTCCGGTAACGTCTCTGAATGTGCTCAGCCATTGTTGGCAAAGCTGCAAATTAATGAACATGACTGCTTTATTGGATTTTTATTGAATTTCTATTTCAATTTCGGCATGGATGTGATTAAGTACTTTAATTTGGCAGTTATTAAATTTGCTGGATGTGGAGAAAAACAGACACTCCTGAATAATATTTTCTCTAGGGCTGCAATTTTTATTACTTTCATTATCGATTCCTCTGCTGTTTGTTTTCTTGATTAATCGATTAATTGTTTTGGCTGTAAAATATTAGAATATTCTACAAACCCACAGTTAAATTCTCCAAATTGCCTGTTTTATCTGTCCAACAGTTTGATATTCAAAATTTTCACTTTACAATCATATATGATTAAGAAAAGCATCAAATCGTGAGTGCGTTTGGTATTTTTTTCTTGGTAAAATGACTTAAATGATTCTGAAAGTATGTGCTGATTCATTTGTAGTTGATTCTTCTAGTTCCAATAGAAATAGCGTTCACTAATAGTTTGCATTTGCAATAGTTTGTATTAGTATGATAAACAACATTAGCCACAGTTACATGTAGAATATTTCTTTAATTTGACTGAAATCACCAGCTGAACCGTTCACATGGACGCTAAATAAAGTGATCTGATAAGATGTATGTTTACATGCCTTAAAGCTTTTTATCAGAATACAACCTTTTTGACTTTTGCAAAGTAGGTCCACCAGCTGGAAAGCATCTAATCTGCTAGAAATAAGACAGAGGAAGATGAAGACATTTTTTACAACCTTATTGAGAGAATTCCATTCATTCAACAGAAGGAGAAGAAATGCCTCCACCTGTTAATACAATTTAATGTAATTTAACCCAGGTTGTTTTGTGTAACCACAAATTAGATGTCCTCTAAACACCTCACATGCAGACTATTGGTAGAAGTTAGAATTTTCCAATGTCCCCTAAATCAGCGGTACCCAACTTGTCCAGCCACAGGCTCCAGATTTCTCCATAGTCACTGGTTCAAGGTTCACACAATTCAATACATTCAGCGTCATCCTTGTGTTTGGCCATGTTGTCGAGCTTGTTGCTGTCTCTGTCAAGTAGCTATCTGTTACTCTCTCACTCTACAGCAGGAAACAGCACTTAAGAAAAAAAGCTCTGTGCAAGAAATTCACTGTACTTCAAATAAAAGTTTGTTTTTTGCAAGGCTGACACATTCGCGAGTCACTTGTCGGCCATTCCGAATGGACCCGCAACCAACCATTTGGGAACCACTGCCCTAAAAGTCTGATATGCAGAGACCTTCTTGAAGAGGTGGTCTCGGTCCGGTTACAAACGAACTCTGGTGCGATTTGTTTGTGGTGAGAACGTGTTCTGACCTCGATCCGAACCAACTGCAGTCACATTACACATTGAAGCAAGAGGACTCTAGCAGACTCTAGTGGACTCTAGGTCTGAAAGCACCCTTATTCTGATTGGACTATTATTCCAACTATTAGTAGAATATTAGGGTCCATGTAAACACACCTATAAATGTGTCTGTCAGGTACTGGTTTGCTGGATTGAGCAAAATCAGACACTCCTGTCAAATATTGCATGATTCTGATCCATTTCACTGTGGAAGATTACATAAACTGACAGAGAATTTGATCTTCCTAATCTCTTGCTATATTAAATTCCCATCATGTGACCGAAACAAAGGTTAAAGTTTGAGCAGCAGAATAGATTGGCTCAACAACAGAGAAGAAATTTCATCACCCTCTTTGCCAAGTTTGCCTTTGGGTTGTAGCCGCGGCCCAAAGTAATAAAGAAGTGATTATTAACTGATTTTTTGTACATAAGGACCACAGTAGGAGTGCTAAGACTGGGAGTGTGAAAAAAAAGAAGTGCTCTCAGCAACTTTAACAAACTGCGCTGAGACAAATAAAGTGATAATGTATGCAAAAAAAAATCCAATAAAACAATCTGCTATAGCTTCCTGAAGCTGAGACAAATAATCGTGATTAGAAGTGTGAACACAGTAGTAAGAAAAATACAGTAATCACACTCCTTTTTCATAATCATGCAGCCGTAAAGGAGTGGGAATGTGAGCCAGGGAATGAGAGAAATGGGAGGTGGAGCTTCGGGTTGTTCAAGGTAACACAAATCAACCTGATAGCCCTGTGTGTGTGTGAGTGTGTCCTCTGAAAGTGTGTGTGCATGTACAAATTCCCCTCCACCCTGCGTCATATTCATATCCCTCCTGGTACCGAGGTCAAAGCAATCACTTTGCTAATACGCTGACATATGGACATGCTGCACTCGCATTACCCCACCCAATCCCACCACGCACACACACACACACACAGTCACACACACCTGCATGGTATGACATAATCCTTGCTGTATGATGATGTCAGATTATTGATATGTCCCAACAGTTCACTTAACACGATGAGGAGAAATCACCAAGTGTGAGGAAGGAGGAGGAGGAAGAAGAGAAGGAGGAGGTGGAGGAGACATGATGCAGAGTTTGGGGGCAATTAAAAGGCTGGGTAACGAGGCTAATGAGCAGACAGGTGGCCCCATTACAGAAGCAGCCGCACACACTCATTAACACACTCAAACCTCCCCTCTGGCTGGGATTAGTGCGTGTGCAAGTGTGTGTGTCTGTGTGTATGTGTGTGTGCGAGACGCCCCCGTTTCCCCCGTTAATCAGTCGTCACATACGAGACTGGAGGCAACAGGGTGTTTCTGTGCGTGTGCATTGTGTTTGTGTGTGTGTGACTGGAGGCGAGAGTGTGAAATTGGAGTGATAAGGCAGTTAACATTCAAACCTCCCCACCTGCCCTGTGCAACCCCGACGACGCACACATACACACATTTGTGCTTGTTCCTTTCACTCCACTCTCGCCGGTGCTACATCTGTATATGTGTGCAAAAAAAAAGTCTGCATTTGTTTGTATGAATAAACAGGATAATGAGATTTTGCTGAGCCAGTAGCAGCAGAGAACAGTATATGTGTGTGCGTGTGTGTGTGTGTGTGTGTGAGTGTGACAGAGGCAGAGAAAAAGACAGGATGCATAAGCAAGGCAAGGGTTTTTTTTTCTTTCAAGGTGGTGTCAAGTGTTTGCCCAGGAAAGGGGAAAAATGATGTGGCTGTAATTACACAAACATGGCTAGGTATGGTGATGCTTCAGGTTTTACCCAGAAAGCTCAGCATGTGCACAAACAAACACAAAACAGCGGAGTCACATGAGGATAACGCTCAGTCTCTGGGTATCCTTGAAAAAGAAAAGACGGAAAAATCCCCGAGGTAGGTTAGAAAAATTCTCAAGCAAACCAAGACACAGAGAAGCACAAAGAGTGGAGTTGGGAGAGCGCCAGGGAGGGAGAGGAACAACAAGAAAGGAAGACAGCGAGGTGGTGGAGAGGTAAAGGCGAGGTGGAAAAAAAGCCCGCTGACATTTGAGGGATACGTCTGCATATCAATGGGGCTTGTATGGGGAGTGGTGGTTATTATCTATCGATGGCAGAGGAGGGGGGGAGACGGCCAGGAGGCCAGTCAGTCAGTCAGTCCTGGAGACAAGCCTGGGGCTGGATTTACACACTCCGGTCCGGGAACTGCAACCTCACCCTGGGGAATAGGAAGCGAACAATTGGCTCTTTAAGAATGGAGGGAAAAGTGTGAAGGCAGAGGAGGGGAGGAGGGGAGGGGGGGGTGCATATGAGTGATGCATGTATGTATGTGTGTGTGTGTGTGTGTGTGTTTGTCTTTATCACATGGTGGGGTCCAGAGCCTGACAGCACAGTCACAGTGTGGGGCCCAAAATTTTTGTGGGGTCCCAAATCCTGGACCCCACAAAAATTATGTCTAATTCAGTGAAAAGAAGGTCAAAATAATGTCCTGTGAAGTTTTCAGGGTGAACCCCACAATGCACATTTACCAACCAAGTGTGCTTAGGTGTGCTTAGCAGAAGTAACTCAGTACCGGCCACTAGTGGTGGGGACTGGTATTGCACTAACACACACTTTTCACACACACTTGGGTAAATCAGAGATGCTAATGCTAAGATAAGCATTTAACCATGCTTATGCCAACTGGACTGATTAGCTGCTAACATAGAGCTAATTTTAAGGTAATTAAACCAATAACTTATGTAATAAATCAACTGCATAGACAGCTTACTATCAGCACTGAATAATGGTTAAACATAGGTTTACTGTAAATGCAGTAACAATATCCATAATCTTAATACTCTTTAAGAGCCTAAACTTTACAGTATCTAACCCACTTTTTCTGTCTATAAATCAGAGATACTAACTCTATGCTAAACATTTATCCATGCTTATTCTAACCATACTGATTAGCTGCTAACATAGAACTAATTTAATTTTAGGTAACTGAACCAATAAATAAATTAATTAATTAATTGTAAAGACAGCTTACCATCAGCACTGAATAATGGTTAAACGTAGTTTTATTCTTAATGTTATTAATATTCATTTTTAAGAGCCTAAACTTTATGGTAGATGACCAGTAATATATAATCTAAGCCACTTTTTCTGTCTGCATATCAGAGATGCTAACTCTAACCCAGTGTTTCCCAACCCTGGTCCTCAGGGACCCTCCCTGCATGTTTTAGATGTTTCCCTGCTCCAACACACCTGATTCAAATGATCAGCTCATCATCACTCCTCTGCAGAAGCCTGATAATGACCTGATCTGCTGCTTCCGGCTTTCTTACAGTGCAGATGCTCTGCTGCTTGCGCTCGCTTTGCTTACGTTCTTTTGTGGATATACTTGTTTTTCCTGCTAAAAGCTACAGAAAGTAGATCCTGGATACTTATAAAGCACTGGGACTTTAATTTGTGAAAGATACCACTTTAGTACTGTGTGAGCAGGGCTGAGGCACAGTGCAAGCCTTTTGCTGTGTCTGTGACTGGAAACCTATGATTAGGACAAGGACAAGATGGCAAAATCTGTGAGCTGCACAGAGTGTGAGTGACTAACTGAGACAATAAGGCAGCTTCAAAAGAAGAATGAAACGCTACAACAAATTTGTGAGAGTGAGCAATTCATTGACTCTGTGGCAGCTAACATACAAGGTGCTGATGGACAGACTTTTATGTATGGAAATACATCAAATGTGGAGCGTACCATCGCTGACTTGGCTGACACAATCCCATGGATATGTCCTAACACCACTGGATCAGCTGAAGGGACTCCCAAACTGGCCTTCCCTAATGACCCTTCCTACTGGCACAAAACTGGTGCTCGAAAGCATCAACTCAAGCCAGGACTTAGGCTGACGTCGTTAGACGCAAAGGCAAATCCAGCAGGAAATCAGTCAAGAGAGCCCAATGCTCACCCCTCCACTTGAACTCTCTCTACAGAACAGGTATGATGCACTGGCTCCAAATGAAATGTGTGACAATACCAACTACACTGAACCCAGGGAGGCCAATCACACTCGTGGTATTAAGGCTATCCAAAATGCAAACAATAGCCCCAAAACCACTGCTAGACCCAGGGCCAGAACAAAATATGCTAACTCCACACCTGAGAAGCCAAGGGCCAGGAGAAGTTTCGCTAACACCACACCTGAAAGACCAAGAGCTAACAGAAATATCCCCAATATCCCTTAGTTAAAGCTGCCACACTAAAGCTCAGTCAAATTGATGAACTCTTAAATAGTAGCCCTAGACGTCATCACTCAGGTGCCTGTCAGAGATGAGTCAGACCCCATGCTGCTTCCTTAAACATACCGGCAATCTTAAATAGCCGGTGGCATGGTCAAACACATCTTGAAATTGACAAGTATCAGCCAGAGTCATCTCCAAGGTCTGTCATTCCTGTTTTGACTAGCATCAGGAAAACAATGTGTACTCGAAGCGCACGGCTATTCTATCTAATCTGACTCCAGTTATGCGTCAGCCACAGACTGTGTCAGACAATGTTAGTACACTAAACTTAGCTTTATTAAATATCAGATCTCTGGCTGGCAAGTCACTATTAATTAATGATTTTATTATCAAGAGAAACCTTGATTTTATGTTTTTAACTGAAACTTGGTTAAATGAAAACAACAGTGCAGCAGTACTTATTGAATCAGCCCCCCCAAACTTTCATTTTATCAGCTCAGTTAGAGAACTCAGGAAAGGAGGTGGAGTAGCCACTTTATTTAAGGATGTTTACCAGTGCAAACAGCTGTCATATGGGAAGTCTGAGTCTTTTGAATATGTTGCACTGCAGTTGAGATCCTCCTGTCAAGCAGGATTAGTAACCATTTACAGGCCCCAAAATATAGTGCACACTTTGTTGATGACTTTTCTAAACTATTGTCTGTTGTTTGTATTGATTTTGACTGTGTTATTATAGTGGGTGATTTTAATATTCATATTGATAATCCCAAAAATGGCAGTGAAATAACTTTGAACTGTCCCAGCATGTAACAGAGCCAACACAGAATAAGGGACATATTTTAGATCTAATTATCTCCAAAGGGCTCAACATTTCTGAGGTTGTGGTGACTGATGTTGCCTTTTCTGATCATTTCTTTAAAATGGCCATCTCCGCTGACACCAGTGACACTAGCTTGTTTAGCGGATCCGGCTGCATCCACCTCCCTCAATACCGAACCAATTTTAGAACGAGTTGTACCTATGAATCATACGCATACATACACATGGGGAAATAGAGCCCAGGTTGAAAAATACGAAGTTGTCCTTTAACAAGCCATCACTTTAAGTTTCTCCTGCATCCCTCAGTGCTGTGTAGAGCTTAGATCGGGCCCAAAAGATCCAGTCCGACCCCACCCGAGCCCGTGCATCTTCTGTCCGAGCCCGGCCCGGCCCTTTAACTGTATTTATGAGCCCGAGCCCGATTTAAACCCAACATTTTTTTTAAGGATCTGAACGTGGACATTGAAGGCTGACTCCGCCTTTCTTTCCATGGCAAGCCTTTGTCATGTACCTCTTAAGTGTCGAGGTCCCGTCTTTTGCTGTCATATACCAGCATCGTGCTGCACTTGGTACACTCGACAAAGCCGACACATACCTGTCACAGTGGCGCTGTAAAGGGGGGGCCATTAATTTGCGACACCTGCTACCTGTGTACCATGCTTGCCCCCCCAGACAACCTGGTCAGTGTAAGAGCACATTCAAGATCAACAGTATTCAACACACTTTTAATTGTTTTTATGTGTAGGTGAAGACAGACCTGAGGAACAGGCAGCATCAATGGGCCACCTCATACGACAGAGCCTCAGAGCTCTTTTTCAAAATAAATATCAGCCAGGCTGCAAACTGTGCCATTAGATTAGGCTACAGTTGTGTGTATAGTTGTGCTACAGTTGTGTAGTGAACAAATACTGTATTTATAAAAACATTCAATTTTTAGGTTGTCATAATTTTACATCAACCCCAAAGTATGAATATCTATAATATTCATACTTTTAAGACCTAAATTGAATCATACATGGCCAGTAATACATCATCTAACCCATTTTTTCTGTCAATATATGTATGTCAGAGATGCATATGCTAAGCTAAACATTTAGCCATTCTTATGCGAACTACACTGATTAGCTGCTAAAACGAAAGTTACGGATGTAACAACGGTTCTATGAATCCCGGATGAGCGCCAGAGGCGGTGCTTAAGCACTGGATATCTCCGTCCTGCACATGCACGGGTCGAGTACATATACCAACAAAGTCACCTGTGACCCTCACGTGACCCCAAGAAGCTATAAGTTCCTGTGTCACCACTGGATGACCTATACCAACAGAGTCACAAGGAATCCAAGAACATAAGTGTCCACACAAGAGTGGGACATAACTGCGCCACTCTTTGCGCAACACACACCGGGAGCGAGCACTGCCTTCACCGGGAAGTTGTCACTAAAACAACAGATAGCCTGAGCGTGGGCATTGCTGCTATCGCTGAACAAGAATACACAAAAAATAACAGCCTGCGGTGAGACTATGTCGTGAGCAAGAGCACTGCAGCCAATAGCAATTAAACAAAAAACAACAGCACAAGCTGCGCCTAAATATTATTACTCAGCGGCGTGAACACCTAAGTTAAACAACATTATACCATGGTCTGATCAATGGTCTGATAAATTCTGATTGGCTGCAGGGTGTCCGTTAAAAGGTGTTATAGGACAGCTAAAAAGACGTTCCGTCAAATTGCCTGATGACAGATTCTAAATTGTTGCGCTGGCTCAACTGCTAGTTTGTAACCATAGCAACAGAGACTCAGAGCAGAGGCAACGGATTTCAACGGTCATCATGAGTGATTTTATCGTTTCATTTAATTTATTTAGTGAATTTGATCATTTTGATGACAGCCTCCGGAGCACAGCTGTAGGTCGGCTCTCTGACGCCGGCCTGGAAACTCGTCAGATCATGACCGGGCATCAGTGTGAGAGCAGCCTGCAGGCTTATTGGGCTCCATCAGCGCAGGAGAGACGAAACTGGAGCAATATGTTGTCATCTCCAAATGTCCCAACAAGCAGTGCTCAATCTGTCAATCTCAGTCCTTCAAATGCCACTATGATGGACATACCCATATCACTTTCAAATTTCACTATTAATGGTAATGTAGCATTTAATTTTAAATAGGAAACAATCGTTAATTTGTTAATGTGTTCATATGATTTAATCTTGACTGCTATATGCTTATGAATTATTTGTTGCAATTAAAAACGATTTTGACTACTATTTGGATGTTGATTATTTGAAACAAATTTCCTTGGGCCTATAAATGAACGCCAATGAATCATGAAAGTAATATCTCAAGGTTTTTTTTGCACATCATCCTCTGACCACCAGAGTCTGTAACACACAAGTGGTAAGAAGTGCACAGGCTTTCTGAAATAATCATCTTCTGAATAATATCTCGTAACGTTTAGCCATCATCTCTCTTCCCTTCCCTCAACTACAGAGATTAAATAGTCCGCTCAGTTGTGGCTTGTGAAAAACTCATGATTTTAACTGTAAAACACATTAAAGCATAAATAATTGATTTAATATTAATTTCTTTGGTAAGTGACCATGGTATAAGTGGGTTAATGCCCTTCGAGGTGTCCATTATCAGGAATTAATGGACAGTTCACGTCCAGTAATTCCTGATAATGGACACCTCGAAGGGCATTAACCCTTACATATACAAAATGTACAGTCTGGAATGCGACTATGGCTTAACACTAGAACAGCCACGACAGTCATTTTGACCGTTTTGAAATTTATATATGCAATAACTTTGTTAAATAAAAAAATGAAACCCTTTCTATACCTGACTTTCCTGAAAGTGTCTGTATTTTAATTTAAAATATTTTTTTATGAATTAAACAAAAGACAAAGAAGATATAATTATTTCTACCTATTCCAGCCAAAAACGGTCATAATGACCGCACGGAATTTCACATCTTTCCACTGTAAAACTTGCCACCATTTGGGTCATCTCGGCTGGAGGCGGCTGTAGAAAAGGGGAAGGATGGCATGGTGTGGACGGTCATTCAGCCAACTGAGCATCTGGGAAGAAGGCAGAGCCATAATATCCTCACTGAAGCTGGCGGCCTCACAGCACAAAAGAGGAATATTGAAGATGCACTCACAGCTTTTTGTGTCTCTTTGATGACAGCATGCTGAAGCACATCAGGAACTGCACTGTGGCTGAGGCACATCTGCACCACAATTCGTGGGACCTGACAGTGGCTGAATTGAAAGCTTTCATAGCGCTCCTGTACATCCGTGGAGCACTGGGGGCCAACAATATTGAGTGAGAGTGAGCGTGAGCACTATAGCCAATAGTAGCAGACAAAGCAAAAAGAAAAAAAACAAAATGACAGCAGAAGCTGCGTTTCCTTTTATTTAGTTATCCTCTTTTTTTTTCTTTTTTTTTTATACACCCGACGGCGTGAATGCCACATCTGGAAAAGTCAACACAAAACAACAGCACAAGCTTAACAGGCTTAACCCTATGGGCCCGAACGACGCATAGTGCATCTAAATTCACACCCGTTCTTCTCTGTGGATTTTCCCCTGCGACCGTGCATCACAGTGAGAATCCATGCATATCACGTGAAACAGTGGAATTGTAGCTTTCCGACAAGGCCAAGCACTTGTCGGTAATCCAATGTTTTCACAACAAAAAAAAAAAAAATGATAAAGTTACACTAAAATTATGTATAACAGAGCTTTCATACAGCTTTGCACACACATTATTCTTGGATTACTCGAATGCAGGCTCGCACAGAAATGCCACGCATATCACATGAAAGCGCAGGAGCAGAGCTTTCCAGTGATACCACACACATCATTGTGCTGTCATCCCATCATGCTATAAATCCAGATCAGTTGTCTACAAACTAAAAACCTGACAATTTCTTTACAACCCATTATACAGATCTTGTCATCAGTCACTTCATATAGCAAGGAATATCGTATCTTACCACGTTTTAGGCTTGCGTGTGTTTCTCCCTGTCTATCCACATTTGTAGTCCGGCTTTCAAGATGCAAATACCTCCATACTGTCCAGTTGACACTCCATCAAACTTTGTATGACAAGACCAGCCACTTCACCTTTGCGCACCCAGACAACTGCAGCCTAATTATGCATGCTGACAGGGCCGTAGTCACCATATACATTGAGGGGGACATGTGTCCCCTTCAATGCCCCCCAATATATAACTGAAACTGGAAAACAACAACAAACTTTGTTTACTGCAAACAAAGTGGCAAATATTATCTTGGAGGACATCACTGCACTATATTTCTATTATCTTAGAAGTAAATATTGCATGTTTCTTTCAGATAAAACACATTTTTGACTTGTGAATGAGTCAATAGAATTTCTTGCAATAATGAAAAAATACTGGCAATCATGTCCGCCTGGCACAAACCACATGTTTTGGACAACTGTGAAGTGACAGAATGTCCCAGCATCATGGTTCTTATATTGCCAGATTCCAGAGAGTCTCCCCTCTTCATATATGGCAGAATATGTCATTTTCCAACTTGCTATGGTGAGATACATGTAAAAATGTAAGAATTTAGTCACACAGATTTGTTTTTCCTTGATATAGAAATTAATATAAAATACAGGCACATAGAAGGACATGGAATGATGGCAAATCTGGATAAACCAGATTGTCCTGAAAAAAACAAGATATAGCATGTGTATGTAGCCTTTATAATGACTGTGATATGAGCTCAAAAGTAAAGGCAGTAAAAATACCCCAAAACGCCTAGGGCCCATAGGGTTAACTGAACACAAATACAGAAAATGTATACAGATTATACAGCTCAAGATGCGACTATGGCGTTAGCGTGAGCACTGTAGCCAATAGCAGCTAAACAAAATAACAACAGCAACAAGCTGCACATAAGTAGGCCTAATATTACTCATAGGTGTGCGTGAACGCCACAGCCGGCAACAGTAACAGAAAACAACAGCCAAAGCTGTGAACACAATGTTGAAAGATGACGTGAGCGTGAACACCGCTGTCAACACAATCAACAAGTGTACTAACCGCTAGTTCCAGCGTTGTCTTTTCCTTCTCTTCCCATGAAGAAAGTCAGCGTGTCACAGCCCCTTGAAGGGTGAACGAAGCGTCCGTAACTCCGATCACTATAATCACGAGGCTTCCAGCGACAAACTGCTGAACAGAATAATTTCACACTGATCCAAGAAGAAGCGGATGCGACCACTGTAAGCAAGAAGATGCAAAGAAACAGATCCTCCTTCTTCTTCTTCTTTGAAGTTTTACTGGCTGGTTGGCATCCGTTATGTTGCATTACCACCATCTTCTGGGTCTACCTTGCTCCTGCATCTTTCATTCTATTATATTCTTTTCATCAGTCCAGTTGTTGTTAGGTAGCTGATTAAGAATTTCCTTCCCTCCATTCACTCCACACTCCAGTATGTTCTTCAGTGTCTCTGTTGTCAGTCCTGTTGCTTTCATTCCCTCCACCATGTACGCTCTCCGGTGTACTTTCTGCATCTGACCATCACATGCTCCACTGTCTCCGGTTCTTGGCATCTGTCACATTGTCCTGTTGGATGTTTCCCTATGCCTAAATCCTCGCCGGGCACCTAGTAGCCACTGGGGGTTTGACCCCATTTTGCATAATAAACATCGGTCCGATTAAACGCACGGGCGATTATTTCCTCATTCATTGCCTCATGGCTGTCCCTCCTTGAGGGACTGTTTGCGCTTTTACGCATGGGTCGGTGGTGAAGTGGTGCACATGACTCGTGCTACGGACGGACGGACGGACAGACAGCCACGTATCTAAAACAGGTAATACATCTGGCTACATCTTTCCCACATCAAATATCCGTGATCACCAACACCCGCGTGCGTAAAAGCGCACACAATTCCGTGTCATCTCCCCGCAGATGCTGTGATTTGATGGCCCGGTACTCATTGTAGCCCACTCTTATAAGACCCAATAATAATAATAATAATAATAATAATAATAACAATGATAATAATAATAAGTTACTGTGGACCTATATGCCATGCCTTTTAATGAAATTACCAGCGAGTTTGCTGAAAAACAGGTAATGTCAGCCTGAATTACTCAGTGTCCCGGTGAAATTCGTTGACATGCATGGGGAATACAGCTTCTACAGGCTCGCCATAGCTTACTGTCAGGACTCAGGGACCAGAATTCAGGATGGCGGACCGTCGGGATGGCGATATTTCGGTGTGGCGGCCTGTAACTGTTGGTTAAATGGCCCGTTCAGTTGGTAGTCGGATAACGGGCTTTACTGGTATAATGCAATAGCACCACCCAGTGGTGAAAGCCCGTGTACACGAAAAAAATGACCCACTCTAAATGTTTAGAGATTTTTGTACAAGAACTCACCTACCTTACAGTATTTTTGCACTAAAAACATACTGGACAGGAACTGTAACCAAATAATGTGAGCAGGGACCCACATAACCACTATATCTTTACCTTGCTTCTTCACTGCTGTATGTGTTGTTAATACTTCATGTAACAAATCTTGTCTGCAGATGTTCCTGCCCTAAGACTGTGAAGCACTGATGTTGAGTCACTGCAGATTAGAGCCTTGTCTATTGCCCTCTCTTACCCAATCCAAAGCCATCAATATGGCGTACATTTCAACAGAGAATACACTCAGATTGTTAGTTGTCTTTCTGCACATCTCCTCTCTGTGACTGGGTATTGCAACTGCTGCCCTGTGTGTCTTGAGTCTGGATCCTTGACCCATCTGTATAGACCTGCACATAGTCATAGAACTCCCCATACTCATAGAACTCATTCCTTCACTGCTCTTCTTGAGCTCGAGCATTTTCAGGTCAGCCACCATAGGCTCTAGCATCCATACAGGTATCACAGGCCATACTACAGTTGGACTAAACTCATCTTCATACACGCCCAATTCCCTTGCTGTTGCATGTCCTGTCCAGCCAAAACTTAGTTTTTGTGCCCTTTCTTTCTCCCAGCATGCCTCTAGTATCTTTTTTGTTGGGTGACTCTCTTCATGCCCCCTCAAGTTTATCCAGTAGTTTACTGCCAGCTGTTTCCGGCATAGCTCAAATGGCATTTCCCCTGCTTCAATTTGAAGAGCACATACTGGAGATGTTCTGACTGCCCCTAAGCACACCCTCAGAGCCCGCACTTGAATCCTGGCCAGCCCCTCCAGCACAGATTTTGCTGCTGACCCATACACCATGCTCCCATAGTCTATTCTTGATCTTATTAGGGCTACATATATATATATATATATATATACATATATCAGTGACGCAACGTTGGCTCCCCACTCCACCCCTGCTAGGCATCTCATGACATTTATCACTTTCCTGCATTTCCCCTCCACCTGCCTCACATGCTCTCTCCACGTCAGTCTTGCGTCAAAGTGCACTCCTAGAAAACGGAAACTCTCCGTCCTCTCAAGGTTACTTCCATACATCTTCACCACATATTCTGCCCTGGTTCTTTTCTTTGTGAATAAATACTTTGTCTTTTCAACTGAGAATTTAAACCCCCACTTCAACCCCCCATTTCTCCACCTGCCGGATCCCATCTTGTATTTTGCTGACTACATGCCTTTCATTCCGCCCTCTTTTCCATAGAGCTCCATCATCTGCGAACAAAGATCTTCCCATGTCCCCTGCTACAGTTACAAAAATATCTTTATCATTACTGTAGGAGCCAGGTTGTTCATTTTCTGTTTTGCTTGTGGGTGTTGTACGTTTATGCCAGTAGGTGGCAGTATCTGTTCAGGCTTGTGGTTTTCTGTCTCTATAGTCAGGTGGGTTAATCAGCGCAGGTGCACATGCTGTGGACGCCATACGGTTTTTGACCGTGCCATGGTGTGTAACGCCACAGGTCAGAGTATTGTTCTTCATAAGTCATTATTGAAACGTGTTATTATGTATTGAGTATTGGGTAAAGCAGACTATACTTTGCCTCGGCTGTATACAACAAATCAGCACATAGAAAAGCAAATGTTTGGACATTTTTGCTGTGTTTGTGCACTTACACCAGCACCTGTGGGCCTACACTGGCAGGCGTACAAGCCCTTCAGACCAGTATGCAGATAGTGACAAAGGAAGCCACTATAATTACAGAAAACAGAGTAGGGCTGACCACACTTCCTGGGGTGTCCCATTCTCTACCCTATGCTGGCTAGACATCTCAGATTCCACTTTAGCCTGTATGGATCTTCCCTCAAAAAGTCCATGAGCCAGTTAAACATTCTCCCTCCTATTCCCAGCTTGTGCAGCTTAGTCATCAGGCCCTCTCTCCACATCATGTCATATGCCTTCTCTACATCGAAGAACACTGCTGCCACTGTCTCTTTATTTACCTGGGCTTTCCTGACATCATCCTCCAGGCAAAGAACTGAGTCCATAGTCCCCCTTCCCCTCCTAAACCCACTCTGATAAGGAGCCACCATACCTCTCTTCTCTAGGTAATACGTAAGTCTCTCATTGACCATCCTCTCCATCAGTTTGCAGACATTTGATGTCAGGGCAATAGGCCTATAGTTTGCATACTTCACCTCTCATACCTCAGCTCTCAGGATTTTAGTTAGCTTAACTGGATCCATTTTTTAACGGCCCCCTCTCCTTCAAACCTCACCACTATATTGATCACTCCTGACCTCCTTCTCTGTTCCTCCTCATTCTCACTGCCACTTCCATTACAACTACTTCCACTGTCCTCGTCCTTACTACTATTACTTTTCTTCCTCTTCTTCACACTCTCTTTCACCTGCCAACCGCTCTCCCTTTTGTTCTCTTCCTCATGTAGCTCCATGTCCTCACTAACCCCATCCCCTGCCATCCTGTCAGAACCTACAAGGAACCGTGTAGGAATCCCGTTCCGGTCCTATACAGGCTGTCGGTCGGTTTTCCAACACTCTGTTCCCCCTCCCTTCCTACTGCTAACGCTACCCCCTCCCACCGCCCGCACCCACAGTCAATGTCTTGTCTAAGGAACAGATCCTCTGGTGACACCGGAACTTAAATCTTCTTGGGGTCACATGAGGGTCAGAGGTGACTTTGTTGGTATATGTACTCAACCCGTGCGCAAGACGGAGATATCCAGTGCTTAAGCACCCCCTCTGCCGGTCAGTAGGGATGAAATGGAACAGAGCTTATTTTAAGGTAACTGAACCTAGAAATTAATTCACTGTAAAGACAGCTTTCTATCAGCACTACATCATGGTTATAATATCCATAATGTTGATAAAATACTGATTACCTGCTAACACAGAGCTAATTTTATTGTAATTGAAGCAATTCATTATTTAATGAATTAATTGTTCCCTCAGAAGAGCTGAGGAAAGTGGCTCGGGAGAGGACTGTCTGGGTTTCTTTGCTGAGGCTGCTGCCCCCGCGACCCGGACCCGGATAAACGGAGGACGACGAGACGAGACGAAAGACGAATTGTAAAGACAGCTTACTATCAGCACTGGATAATGGTTAAATATAGGTTTATTGTAAAGGCAATATCAATATCCAAAGTATTCATACATAAATGATTTTTAAAAACCTAAACTTTATAGTAGATTACCAGTTATATGTCATCTGATCTACTTTTTGTGACTGTGTATCAGAGATCCTAAGATAAACATTTGGCCATACTTATGTCTGATTGGCTGTTAAGCGAGGCTAGACATTAGGTATAAAAATAAATATAATTAGTAATAGTGAAGAAGTAAATGTGTTACAGGATATCTTGTTAACCTATATTAATAAAGCAAAAAATGTTAAGAATCTATTTTTGAATAAATAGTTTGAATATATATATGTCTAGATTAACCCTATGTGCCCTAACAACGCAAAGTGCGTCCAAATTCACACCTGTTCTTCTCTATGGATTTTCTCCATAGCGTTCATCACTCATATCACGTGAAACAGCAGAGCCACCAGTCCAATGTTTTCACAAGGAAAAACAATGATAAAGTTACACTAAAATTATGTATAACAAAACTTTCATACAGCTTTGCACACATTACTCTTGGATGGATTACTCATGAATGCAGGTTCACACAGATATGCCACACATATCACATGAAAGCGCAGGAGCAGAGCTTTCCAGTGATACCACACACATCACTGTGCTGTCATCCCATCATGCTTTAAATACAGATCAATTATCTACAAAATAAAAACCTGACGAATTTCTTTATGATCCATTATACAGATCTTGTTATCAGTCACTTCATGTAGTGAGGAATGATTATCTTAGATATAAATATTGCATGTTTCTTTCAGATAAAACACATTTTTGACTTGTGAATGAGTCAATGGAATTTCTTGCAATAATGAAAAAAATACTGGCAATCATGTCCGCCTGGCACAAACCACGTGTTTTGGACAGCTGTGAAGTGACAGAATGTCCCAGCATCATGGTTCTTATATTGCCAGATTCCAGAGAGTCTCCCCTCTTCATATATGGCAGAATATGTCATTTAGGCACACAGAGTTGTTGTGTTTTTTCCATTGATATAAAAATATAAAATACAACCACATAGGAATGATGGCAAATCTGGATAGCCCAGATTGTCCTGAAAAAAACCCAAAACAAGATATAGCATGTGTATGTAGCCTTTAGAATGACTGTGATATGAGCTTAAAAGTAAAGGCAGTAAAAACACCCAAAAAGGCCTAGGGCCCATAGGGTTAAAAAGACAAATTGGGTTGCATGGATATAATTATAGTGACGTGCCAGTTGGGCGGAATGCGGAGTCGTACGTGTTACAGCATGACCACCCTTACAGGATGTGCTCACTACACATAACAAGCGCACCTTCACTCCACTCGCGAGAGCAGGTAGTTGTCACGTCGGTGGATGGCTGACCGGATCGTTTGTGAAAAGGTAAGTTGCGCTACGTTAAAATTAAGATGTATAACTTATAGTAGTGAATTATCACAGTGCTTTTGAACGTTATCATGTCTTGTTAGTAACAGAAGTAGTTCTGTTTTCAAACAGTTAGAAAGGCAACCGGACGGATAGCGACATTATGCTAGCGAGGTAAAGTTAGCCAGTTAGCTAATTGGCTAACAATGTGGCTAGCTGCTTCAGGCACGTTTCGTTGAAAACGGTGGTTGGTGAGTTTTATCGTGACTTGAATTAATAAAACACAAAAGTGTGGTTAATGAAACTCAAGGAGGGATTTATTTATGATTGTGCGTGAAATTAATGGTGATAGTTTGGGTTGACAAAGCGAGACAGGGCCGCTTGTTTATTTGAGGTGAGGGTTTACGTGCTGAAGGGATGGTGAGGGACAGGCAACAAAACCAGGTATTAGACGGGCCCCGGGGTTGTTAGCGCTGGCGTCCACGCTGTACCACTTTTTCTCCGGTCAGGTAAGAATGGGTGAAATTCGCGACAGGGGTGTTGTCAGAGGGATTAGAAAGTAGAGAATGATTTAAAATAACATCAGATTGTGATCATCTGTTAGTAATATGACAGATTGTAAGGGAGATACGAAGCTCAGCGTCCTGCAGTGAAGTGTCTTTTTCTAGCTATTTTCTGTGGATACACAAATGAGACAGCGCTCGTGAGAGATTGTTGTATTTAAATAGTGACTTTGCTGTTAACAACATTACTGTTACTGCTCCAGAAATATTAAGTTATATTTAAAAATTCCAAATCTAATGCCATTCTAATTTTAGCCTGTTTAAAAATAAAAAAGCAATTAATAGTAATGAAAAATAACTAATGAAAGTATCTTAAAGAACCAAACCAATAAGGATTCTAGTTTTTAGTTGCACTGCAACATATAAATGATGTTCTATGTATGATATTTAGAGCTGCAACTAATGATTATTTTCATAATCAATTAATCCGTCAGCTATTTTCTTGATTTTCGGTGCTTTTAGACACACCACACATTTGTCAGGCCTCTTGTTTTTGTGGGGTCTGCGCCAAGTAAATAATATTGTACACATTTAATTACTTTATTTTCACTTTTTTGTCCATAAACTTGAACAAACTCCATGTATCACACGTGTCCTTGAACTTGAGGTTAGTTTGCTTTCTACCAGTCAAAACAGCAGTTGGTCACAGGGTAGTTTATCTGTCAGACTTCACTTTTACTTGTTCTCAACTGAAACAATTAGAGCAGGAGACATATTTATGACAGCTCTGAGAACCAACTTGAAGTAAGAATGTTTCTGAGTCAGATACAGGAATCATTTGAACATGTTGTCCATTGTATCTGCCTCCAGTCATTGTTGAACTGAAATGATGTTACTGCTGGCCAACTTCTCAGTTATAACACTGAACTCATTCTTCAGGTTGAAGGACAACCTCTTGCCAGTGACTCCTCTGAGACTGAGATGTCCAGAACTACAGAACAGATTCCCCAGGGATCTCCATGCTCCCAGATGCAGGTAATCTTTTGTCCTGATTGTTTTACTTGTCTTTCAGTTGTTCAGATTTTAGTTTTTAAGCTTTCTGTCTGTAATTAATTGTTGAAGTGTTTGCAGTTGAAGGTACATTTTAGCTTTCTTAAGATCAATATAAGCACACTTAGGTTTTGGTGATTTAATGGTGTCCAGTCTCGGTGCTTTTAGAATAACACACACTTGTCAGGTCTCTTGTATTTGTGGGGCCTGGTCTCAGTGCTTTTAGAATAACACACACTTGTCAGGTCTCTTGTATTTGTGGGGTCCGCGCCAAGTAAATAATATTGTACACATTTAATTACTTTATTTTCACTTTTTTGTCCATAAAGTTGAACAAACTCCATGTATCACACGTGTCCTTGAACTTGAGGTTAGTTTACCTTCTATGAGTCAAAGCAGCAGTTGGTCACAGGGTAGTTTATCTGTCAGACTTCACTTTTACTTGTTCTCAACTGAAATAATTAGAGCAGGAGACATATTTATGACAGCTCTGAGAACCAACTTGAAGTAAGAGTGTTTCTGAGTCAGATACAGGAAACATTTGAACATGTTGTCCATTGTATCTGCCTCCAGTCATTGTTGTTGAACTGAAATGATGTTACTGCTGGCCAACTTCTCAGTTATAACACTGAACTCATTCTTCAGTTTGAAGGACAACCTCTTGCCAGTGACTCCTCTGAGACTGAGATGTCCAGAACTACAGAACAGATTCCCCAGGGATCTCCATGCTCCCAGATGCAGGTAATCTTTTGTCCTGATTGTTTTACTTGTCTTTCAGTTGTTCAGATTTTAGTTTTTAAGCTTTCTGTCTGTAATTAATTGTTGAAGTGTTTGCAGTTGAAGGTACATTTTAGCTTTCTTAAGATCAATATAAGCACACTTAGGTTTTGGTGATTTGATGGTGTCCAGTCTCGGTGCTTTTAGACACACCACACACTTGTCAAGTCTCTTGTTTTGTGGGTGTCCAGTCTCAGTGCTTTTAGAATAACACACACTTGTCAGGTCTCTTGTATTTGTGGGGCCTGGTCTCAGTGCTTTAGAATAACACACACTTGTCAGGTCTCTTGTATTTGTGGGGTCCGCGCCAAGTAAATAATAATGTACACATTTAATTACTTTATTTTCACTTTTTTGTCCATAAAGTTGAACAAACTCCATGTATCACACGTGTCCTTGAACTTGAGGTTAGTTTGCCTTCTATGAGTCAAAGCAGCAGTTGGTCACAGGGTAGTTTATCTGTCAGACTTCACTTTTACTTGTTCTCAACTGAAACAATTAGAGCAGGAGACATATTTATGACAGCTCTGAGAACCAACTTGAAGTAAGAGTGTTTCTGAGTCAGATACAGGAAACATTTGAACATGTTGTCCATTGTATCTGCCTCCAGTCATTGTTGTTGAACTGAAATGATGTTACTGCTGGCCAACTTCTCAGTTATAACACTGAACTCATTCTTCAGGTTGAAGGACAACCTCTTGCCAGTGACTCCTCTGAGACTGAGATGTCCAGAACTACAGAACAGATTCCCCAGGGATCTCCATGCTCCCAGATGCAGGTAATCTTTTGTCCTGATTGTTTTACTTGTCTTTCAGTTGTTCAGATTTTAGTTTTTAAGCTTTCTGTCTGTAATTAATTGTTGAAGTGTTTGCAGTTGAAGGTACATTTTAGCTTTCTTAAGATCAATATAAGCACACTCAGGTTTTGGTGATTTGATGGTGTCCAGTCTCGGTGCTTTTAGACACACCACACACTTGTCAAGTCTCTTGTTTTTGTGGTGTCCAGTCTCGGTGCTTTTAGAATAACACACACTTGTCAGGTCTCTTGTATTTGTGGGGCCTGGTCTCGGTGCTTTTAGAATAACACACACTTGTCAGGTCTCTTGTATTTGTGGGGTCCGCCAAGTAAATAATATTGTACACATTTAATTACTTTATTTTCACTTTTTTGTCCATAAAGTTGAACAAACTCCATGTATCACGCGTGTCCTTGAACTTGAGGTTAGTTTGCCTTCTATGAGTCAAAGCAGCAGTTGGTCACAGGGTAGTTTATCTGTCAGACTTCACTGTTACTTGTCCTCAACTGAAACAATTAGAGCAGGAGACATATTTATGACAGCTCTGAGAACCAACTTGAAGTAAGAGTGTTTCTGAGTCAGATACAGGAATCATTTGAACATGTTGTCCATTGTATCTGCCTCCAGTCATTGTTGTTGAACTGAAATGATGTTACTGCTGGCCAACTTCTCAGTTATAACACTGAACTCATTCTTCAGGTTGAAGGACAACCTCTTGCCAGTGACTCCTCTGAGACTGAGATGTCCAGAACTACAGAACAGATTCCCCAGGATCTCCATGCTCCCAGATGCAGGTAATCTTTTGTCCTGATTGTTTTACTTGTCTTTCAGTTGTTCAGATTTTAGTTTTTAAGCTTTCTGTCTGTAATTAATTGTTGAAGTGTTTGCAGTTGAAGGTACATTTTAGCTTTCTTAAGATCAATATAAGCACACTTAGGTTTTGGTGATTTAATGGTGTCCAGTCTCGGTGCTTTTAGAATAACACACACTTGTCAGGTCTCTTGTATTTGTGGGGCCTGGTCTCGGTGCTTTTAGAATAACACACACTTGTCAGGTCTCTTGTATTTGTGGGGTCCGCGCCAAGTAAATAATATTGTACACATTTAATTACTTTATTTTCACTTTTTTGTCCATAAAGTTGAACAAACTCCATGTATCACACGTGTCCTTGAACTTGAGGTTAGTTTGCCTTCTATGAGTCAAAGCAGCAGTTGGTCACAGGGTAGTTTATCTGTCAGACTTCACTTTACTTGTTCTCAACTGAAACAGTTAGAGCAGGAGACATATTTATGACAGCTCTGAGAACCAACTTGAAGTAAGAGTGTTTCTGAGTCAGATACAGGAAACATTTGAACATGTTGTCCATTGTATCTGCCTCCAATCATTGTGAACTGAAATGATGTTACTGCTGGCCAACTTCTCAGTTATAACACTGAACTCATTCTTCAGGTTGAAGGACAACCTCTTGCCAGTGACTCCTCTGAGACTGAGATGTCCAGAACTACAGAACAGATTCCCCAGGGATCTCCATGCTCCCAGATGCAGGTAATCTTTTGTCCTGATTGTTTTACTTGTCTTTCAGTTGTTCAGATTTTAGTTTTTAAGCTTTCTGTCTGTAATTAATTGTTGAAGTGTTTGCAGTTGAAGGTACATTTTAGCTTTCTTAAGATCAATATAAGCACACTTAGGTTTTGGTGATTTAATGGTGTCCAGTCTCGGTGCTTTTAGAATAACACACACTTGTCAGGTCTCTTGTATTTGTGGGGCCTGGTCTCAGTGCTTTTAGAATAACACACACTTGTCAGGTCTCTTGTATTTGTGGGGTCCGCTAAGTAAATAATATTGTACACATTTAATTACTTTATTTTCACTTTTTTGTCCATAAAGTTGAACAAACTCCATGTATCACACGTGTCCTTGAACTTGAGGTTAGTTTGCCTTCTATGAGTCAAAGCAGCAGTTGGTCACAGGGTAGTTTATCTGTCAGACTTCACTTTTACTTGTTCTCAACTGAAATAATTAGAGCAGGAGACATATTTATGACAGCTCTGAGAACCAACTTGAAGTAAGAATGTTTCTGAGTCAGATACAGGAATCATTTGAACATGTTGTCCATTGTATCTGCCTCCAGTCATTGTTGTTGAACTGAAATGATGTTACTGCTGGCCAACTTCTCAGTTATAACACTGAACTCATTCTTCAGGTTGAAGGACAACCTCTTGCCAGTGACTCCTCTGAGACTGAGATGTCCAGAACTACAGAACAGATTCCCCAGGGATCTCCATGCTCCCAGATGCAGGTAATCTTTTGTCCTGATTGTTTTACTTGTCTTTCAGTTGTTCAGATTTTAGTTTTTAAGCTTTCTGTCTGTAATTAATTGTTGAAGTGTTTGCAGTTGAAGGTACATTTTAGCTTTCTTAAGATCAATATAAGCACACTTAGGTTTTGGTGATTTAATGGTATCCAGTCTCGGTGCTTTGAGAATAACACACACTTGTCAGGTCTCTTGTATTTGTGGGGCCTGGTCTTGGTGCTTTTAGAATAACACACACTTGTCAGGTCTCTTGTATTTGTGGGGTCAAGTAAATAATATTGTACACATTTAATTACTTTATTTTCACTTTTTTGTCCATAAAGTTGAACAAACTCCATGTATCACACGTGTCCTTGAACTTGAGGTTAGTTTGCTTTCTATGAGTCAAAGCAGCAGTTGGTCACAGGGTAGTTTATCTGTCAGACTTCGCTTTTACTTGTTCTCAACTGAAACAATTAGAGCAGGAGACATATTTATGACAGCTCTGAGAACCAACTTGAAGTAAGAGTGTTTCTGAGTCAGATACAGGAAACATTTGAACATGTTGTCCATTGTATCTGCCTCCAGTCATTGTTGTTGAACTGAAATGATGTTACTGCTGGCCAACTTCTCAGTTATAACACTGAACTCATTCTTCAGGTTGAAGGACAACCTCTTGCCAGTGACTCCTCTGAGACTGAGATGTCCAGAACTACAGAACAGATTCCCCAGGGATCTCCATGCTCCCAGATGCAGGTAATCTTTTGTCCTGATTGTTTTACTTGTCTTTCAGTTGCTCAGATTTTAGTTTTTAAGCTTTCTGTCTGTAATTAATTGTTGAAGTGTTTGCAGTTGAAGGTACATTTTAGCTTTCTTAAGATCAATATGAGCACACTCAGGTTTTGGTGATTTGATGGTGTCCAGTCTCGGTGCTTTTAGACACACCACACACTTGTCAAGTCTCTTGTTTTTGTGGTGTCCAGTCTCAGTGCTTTTAGAATAACACACACTTGTCAGGTCTCTTGTATTTGTGGGGCCTGGTCTCGGTGCTTTTAGAATAACACACACTTGTCAGGTCTCTTGTATTTGTGGGGTCCGCGCCAAGTAAATAATAATGTACACATTTAATTACTTTATTTTCACTTTTTTGTCCATAAAGTTGAACAAACTCCATGTATCACACGTGTCCTTGAACTTGAGGTTAGTTTGCCTTCTATGAGTCAAAGCAGCAGTTGGTCACAGGGTAGTTTATCTGTCAGACTTCACTTTTACTTGTTCTCAACTGAAACAATTAGAGCAGGAGACATATTTATGACAGCTCTGAGAACCAACTTGAAGTAAGAGTGTTTCTGAGTCAGATACAGGAAACATTTGAACATGTTGTCCATTGTATCTGCCTCCAGTCATTGTTGTTGAACTGAAATGATGTTACTGCTGGCCAACTTCTCAGTTATAACACTGAACTCATTCTTCAGGTTGAAGGACAACCTCTTGCCAGTGACTCCTCTGAGACTGAGATGTCCAGAACTACAGAACAGATTCCCCAGGGATCTCCATGCTCCCAGATGCAGGTAATCTTTTGTCCTGATTGTTTTACTTGTCTTTCAGTTGTTCAGATTTTAGTTTTTAAGCTTTCTGTCTGTAATTAATTGTTGAAGTGTTTGCAGTTGAAGGTACATTTTAGCTTTCTTAAGATCAATATAAGCACACTCAGGTTTTGGTGATTTGAATGGTGTCCAGTCTCGGTGCTTTTAGACACACACACACTTGTCAAGTCTCTTGTTTTTGTGGTGTACAATATACGTTCTTTTATAATAACACACACTTGTCAGGTCTCTTGTATTTGTGGGGCCTGGTCTCAGTGCTTTTAGAATAACACACACTTGTCAGGTCTCTTGTAGTTGTGGGGTCCGCGCCAAGTAAATAATATTGTACACATTTAATTACTTTATTTTCACTTTTTTGTCCATAAAGTTGAACAAACTCCATGTATCACGCGTGTCCTTGAACTTGAGGTTAGTTTGCCTTCTATGAGTCAAAGCAGCAGTTGGTCACAGGGTAGTTTATCTGTCAGACTTCACTGTTACTTGTTCTCAACTGAAATAATTAGAGCAGGAGACATATTTATGACAGCTCTGAGAACCAACTTGAAGTAAGAGTGTTTCTGAGTCAGATACAGGAAACATTTGAACATGTTGTCCATTGTATCTGCCTCCAGTCATTGTTGTTGAACTGAAATGATGTTACTGCTGGCCAACTTCTCAGTTATAACACTGAACTCATTCTTCAGGTTGAAGGACAACCTCTTGCCAGTGACTCCTCTGAGACTGAGATGTCCAGAACTACAGAACAGATTCCCCAGGGATCTCCATGCTCCCAGATGCAGGTAATCTTTTGTCCTGATTGTTTTACTTGTCTTTCAGTTGTTCAGATTTTAGTTTTTAAGCTTTCTGTCTGTAATTAATTGTTGAAGTGTTTGCAGTTGAAGGTACATTTTAGCTTTCTTAAGATCAATATAAGCACACTTAGGTTTTGGTGATTTAATGGTGTCCAGTCTCGGTGCTTTTAGAATAACACACACTTGTCAGGTCTCTTGTATTTGTGGGGCCTGGTCTTGGTGCTTTTAGAATAACACACACTTGTCAGGTCTCTTGTATTTGTGGGGTCCGCGCCAAGTCAATAATATTGTACACATTTAATTACTTTATTTTCACTTTTTTGTCCATAAAGTTGAACAAACTCCATGTATCACACGTGTCCTTGAACTTGAGGTTAGTTTGCCTTCTATGAGTCAAAGCAGCAGTTGGTCACAGGGTAGTTTATCTGTCAGACTTCACTTTTACTTGTTCTCAACTGAAACAATTAGAGCAGGAGACATATTTATGACAGCTCTGAGAACCAACTTGAAGTAAGAGTGTTTCTGAGTCAGATACAGGAAACATTTGAACATGTTGTCCATTGTATCTGCCTCCAGTCATTGTCTTGAACTGAAATGATGTTACTGCTGGCCAACTTCTCAGTTATAACACTGAACTCATTCTTCAGGTTGAAGGACAACCTCTTGCCAGTGACTCCTCTGAGACTGAGATGTCCAGAACTACAGAACAGATTCCCCAGGGATCTCCATGCTCCCAGATGCAGGTAATCTTTTGTCCTGATTGTTTTACTTGTCTTTCAGTTGTTCAGATTTTAGTTTTTAAGCTTTCTGTCTGTAATTAATTGTTGAAGTGTTTGCAGTTGAAGGTACATTTTAGCTTTCTTAAGATCAATATAAGCACACTTAGGTTTTGGTGATTTAATGGTGTCCAGTCTCGGTGCTTTTAGAATAACACACACTTGTCAGGTCTCTTGTATTTGTGGGGCCTGGTCTCAGTGCTTTTAGAATAACACACACTTGTCAGGTCTCTTGTATTTGTGGGGTCCGCCAAGTAAATAATATTGTACACATTTAATTACTTTATTTTCACTTTTTTGTCCATAAAGTTGAACAAACTCCATGTATCACACGTGTCCTTGAACTTGAGGTTAGTTTGCCTTCTATGAGTCAAAGCAGCAGTTGGTCACAGGGTAGTTTATCTGTCAGACTTCACTTTTACTTGTTCTCAACTGAAATAATTAGAGCAGGAGACATATTTATGACAGCTCTGAGAACCAACTTGAAGTAAGAGTGTTTCTGAGTCAGATACAGGAAACATTTGAACATGTTGTCCATTGTATCTGCCTCCAGTCGTTGTTGTTGAAAAATGATGTTACTGCTGGCCAACTTCTCAGTTATAACACTGAACTCATTCTTCAGGTTGAAGGACAACCTCTTGCCAGTGACTCCTCTGAGACTGAGATGTCCAGAACTACAGAACAGATTCCCCAGGGATCTCCATGCTCCCAGATGCAGGTAATCTTTTGTCCTGATTGTTTTACTTGTCTTTCAGTTGCTCAGATTTTAGTTTTTAAGCTTTCTGTCTGTAATTAATTGTTGAAGTGTTTGCAGTTGAAGGTACATTTTAGCTTTCTTAAGATCAATATAAGCACACTCAGGTTTTGGTGATTAAATGGTGTCCAGTCTCGGTGCTTTTAGACACACCACACACTTGTCAAGTCTCTTGTTTTTGTGGGGTCCAGTCTTGTTGCTTTTAGAATAACACACACTTGTCAGGTCTCTTGTATTTGTGGGGCCTGGTCTCGGTCCTTTTAGAATAACACACACTTGTCAGGTATCTCGTTGTTGTGGGGTCCGCGCCAAGTAAATAATAATGTACACATTTAATTACTTTATTTTCACTTTTTTGTCCATAAAGTTGAACAAACTCCATGTATCACATGTGTCCTTGAACTTGAGGTTAGTTTGCTTTCTACCAGTCAAAGCAGCAGTTGGTCACAGGGTAGTTTATCTGTCAGACTTCACTGTTACTTGTCCTCAACTGAAACAATTAGAGCAGGAGACATATTTACTCATATATATTATGTATTTATTTATACTCCATGTATGACACGTCTTTGAACTTGAGGTCAATTTGTCTACTACCAATCAAACCGCTTCACTCACACACACTTTTCAGGTCTCATGTAGTTGTTGGGTCCATGGCAAGTGAATAACGTTGTGCACATTTAATTATGAGAGAGAGAGAGAGAGAGAGAGAGAGAGAGCACACACCATGTAATTGGAATATTGTTTTTCTCCAAATGATTAATGTACAATATTTTTCAAAAGTTTGAAATCACTGTAAAATTCTTATGTTTTTTAGACTGACACATTTCATCTCCACGAAAGCAATTAATTTGACTATTTCTGACCATTTCAACATGAGCAGTTAAATGCAAGCCAACTCTTCAGGACAGTAAAGTAATTGCTGTTGAAATGGGACATTGCACTTTTCTTTGAATAATTTATTATTAATCTTTCATTTCAAGTTGTAGTACCAATTTTCAAATAAAATAATGTCTTGCCTATATGAGTAAATAAAGTTAATGTTAAAGATGTTCAAATGCTTTTCAAATGCTTGTTCATGTGCAGATGTATACATTTGTGCATGTGTGTTTAATATATTTTCGTTTTTTTCCTAAAGGGCTCAGATTACCCAGAACCCCAACCTCTGAAGAAAAATATTCAAATGACTATTTCCTTGTAAAATACACGGATTCTGATGAATCTCAGGTATTGTGATGTTAATGCATTTGAACATTGTCATGTATTCATCTTTTTTTCTTTACATCCGTTGTTTTAAATTCCAATTACATACATTTCTTTTGGACACCCTAGACATCACTTCCAAGTTCTGAGTCTCAATGTAGCCTCCCAGAACAGGATGAATATTCTGCCCCAAGGCTGATCTCAATCAGAGTCCTTGCCTGTTGGGTATCTGCAGATATAGCGTCCGACTTTTATATTTCCCTGGATGTTTATTAAATATGTACCTGACAGATCTTATATTTAATAAGCTACTATTGAGATACTGGAGGTCCTGGATTAAGTTGATAAACTTCCTGATATGATATGGCTAAACATCAGAACCTGCTAGCTGATTGTTTGTATATTGTTGTGCTAATGATAAGTGCCTTCGGAGTTCGGCAAATTTGTGCAGCCTCAGTGTCAGAAATCAAAATTCAGTAACCGCTGTGCCCTATACAAAATAGAATACAGTATAATCTGGATCTGATTTGGATTAGATTCAATTTAGCCAATTCCAATCCTTTAAAGGGGCAAAAAGCGAAATCGTTTCACCACTAGGTTTGCTGTTGTGCCCTGCCTGTAGACCAAAACAAAGTGCGTCATGAGCCACACCTCCCTCTACCTCTGCTAGACGAGGCGAGTGGGCGGGGGGTGGAGAGCAGATGTTTTAGCCTAGCGGGCAGCCTGGCGGGCTTGCGGGCTGCTCAAGCTCCGGACATTAACCCATCCCGGTGTTTCCTCCGCAGCCTCCACTTCACCCAGCTTCACTCAGCTGCCTGATAAACCTGCTGCTTCTTCCCACTTTAACCTGAAGCGATGTTTTAGCCTAGCGGGCAGCTGGCTCGCGGGCTGCCTGCTAGGCTAAAACATCGCTCTCACTCACGGAGAAGAGGAGGAACGTTAGCGTTAGCGCCCGGTGTTAGGACTAGCCGAGATCCGGCGATGTCTCTTGCCGAGTCGGCTGTCACCGGCTACTGGAGTAACTTACAGCTATGGAGCGCTTCTACCAGCTCTTCTAGTCACTGAGCCTCACCTCCATCTCAGCAAATATATTACAAAAATGTAGCCTAGCATTTTACAGTGCTAATTGAAAATGTTAGCTGGGCTACCGGGCTAACTTACTCACCTAACACAACCATAACGCCTGACCCATTGCTGGGACCAAGCTGCTAATAACTCAAGCTCGGACATTAACCCATCCCGGTGTTTACTCCACAGCCTCCATTTCACCCAGCTTCACTCAGCTGCCCGATAAACCCACTGCTTCTTCCGCTTTAACCTGAATAACAAACCAGGGCTCGGATTCACATGAACGACATGAACACGCAGCCGGTCCGGCTTGTAAACAAGGGGCTGGAGATCAACACAGAGAGAGGGTGTGAGGTCATGCTATACTCCAGATGAAATTACACCTCTAGTTCTTCACATAGCAATTTTTAATTCCTTCAATCTAGAAATGATGAATTTCGCTTATTGCTCCTTTAATATATGTCCGACTTGGTCCTGATATTTTTCCCTAGGTCAAGTTCAGGACAGCACAGGATTCACTAGGGTGTGACTAATACTTAATAATTTATATTTTTATATAATTTCTTTTTTCTTCTGGTTTTCACAGAGTCAAGTCTCATTTAATGAGGGGAAGAGAACGAGACAACAATTCCAGATGTGAGCCACATGGATGCAGCACCAAAGCAGGACACCATGACACCTCCACAAGCCCATTGTAGCCAATCACCAAAAAGACAGAGGTAAAGTTTTTGGTCAAACTTCTTACTGTATGGTTGATGTACTGTTTGAGAGTCAGTGTGGTTTATGGTGCTGCACTGTGACAAACAGAGCTCAACTCAAAAATATTGAGTGACAATGATAAACTCTTTTTTCATTTACCCCTTTTCAACTGAGGCAGGTCCAGGGCTCGTTCAGAGCCAGGCTAATTTAGAACCAGTTAAGAGATTAACCATGAGATTCTCCATATGTAGTCAGTTTATCCAAATGATGTCTGTTAAGAAAGCTGAAATGTTTTGGAGATGCGAGGGCTGCAGGCCGGTGTTGCATCATATTTGATTACCCACCAGATCTTGCAACCAACATTGTTTGAGCAAGTACTCGGATCCTTTACTCAGTGGCACAATTCACCCCAAAATCGAAAGACATATTTCCTGTGGCCGATAGTGCTGTTAATCCATCTCTGCTGTTTTGGCGTGTGGTGCAGAGTTTTGGAGATATCGGCCGTAGAGATGTCTGTCTTCTCTCAATATAATGGAACTGGATGGTACTAGTCCTGTGGTTCTCAAAGCACCAAAAATACATACAAATAATGCAACATCAGTGTCTCGTTACAGAAGTCAAGACCTGGTTACACAAGACGCCAAACAGCTCACAACTAGGTGGTAGATTATCTTGAGTGACTAGGTCATGATTTCTGGAAAGACACACAGGGGTGAGTGTTTCAAATGTAATTTTTTTGGTGCTTTGAGCGCCACAGGACTGGTGCTATCTAGTTCCAGAGTTGGAGAGAAGACAGACATCTCTGTAACCGATATCTCCAAAACTCTGCTGTTCACACTAAGGTAATCTAGATTGATAAATGACACTAAATGCCAGAGAAAATATGTGTTTTGATTTTGTGGTGAACTGTCCCACTAAGTAAAGTATCTGATACATTAAATGTGTTTTAATTAAGTACATCATTAATACTGATGAGTTAATACAGTCCGATCTGAGTACATTTCCAACACTGCAGGTCATGTAATCTAATGGGAATCTAATGCAACGCATCAAAAATCCAGAGTGCCTGGACCACATTGGGCAACTTCACCTATAGGTGCTCGATGTTAAAACTAAACAAAACTGTCATCACAAAAAATGGATTATTTATTTACTTTCCTTGGTCAGAACATCAAAATCAACAGGGGAGGTGTGTAAAAACAGCTGTTTATAGTTTGCAGCTCTCTCTCATTGATTGCCCCTCACTCCACTTGTTTTACTTCTGTCAGTGGATTGCGCACAATGTGGGGAAGTGGATTTAAGGTTAAAATACCATTTACAAACACAAAACCAAAAATTTTCTTTCTGTCTATGGATCTCTTCCGCTCTGTTTTAATACTATGGACAGCATTGCACCCACACAGGCACTTGCTAATTTATCCTTGGCCTTTGTTCCTCAAAAAATGCTCTCACAGAGAAACACAGAAATATTCATATCTATTTGTGTTGATTGTTTTACAGGTCGTCGGCCTTTAAAGAGAAGGATGTGGGACAAAGAGGAGATCCGTGCTGTCGACGCACATGATGTCCTTCATCACTTCATGTCGTGTTCCTGGGAAAAGGGACTGTGATAAGTGCCTTGAACTCGAAAATATAGCTCTCAAAAACAGATTGGTTAGCTATAAAGTTCTACATTAAGAATCGAATCACAGCTCTCAAGAACAAAGTTTAAAATGATCATTTAATGTCAGCAACATGTTCAATTGTTTCCTTCATACATTGCTTTGTTTGCAATGCAACGACATTTGGATACTGTTCAGTGTTCTGCTAGATGAATTATTGTTGTGCAACAATAGGTATGGGTGTAAATCACCAGCTTCATGACAATACAATATATCGATTTGTTTGGATGACAATATGATGTTTGCCGATTTCACAAAGTCTGTCACGATACGATTTCGTTTCGATACGATTCAGCAGCCTGCGATCGATATGACGCGATATTATATTATTTGACCATTTTATTTCTGAGCTCTGTTTGTTGTTTGAGCGGAGGCGCGCTTGCCCAGAAATGGTGCAAGATGTGCTATGTGAATTTCAAAATAAAGGTGTATCTTTAAGATGACGATATGGATCAATGTTTTCATTTTGCGTCGATGTAATCGGATCATTAAAGGCGCTGTATGTAAGAATGTGGCCAAAATGGTTACTGCACTCAAATTCAAAATACTGCCGTGAGTTGTGTCCGCCCCTACAGATTCAAGGTTGCTGGACAGCGGCATGCTGGAGACTGATTTGTTTGCCCACGGGCGGCTGCCGTAGCAGGGCCGGGTCGCGCGTCCTTGATCTTTGGTTTTCCAGCAGCCCGTTTGAGCAAGTCCGGCTTCTCTGCTGCTAACGCTGCTGCCGGGATACAGCTGAGGAGGAGCCGGCTGCTAATGCTATGTACCGGGACACTGCTAATGCTGCTTGCCATGCTGCTGTAGCTCAGTCCTAACTGTAACTGATGCTGAGACTCTACTGACTGTGTGACTGGTAGACGGCGATGGGTGGCGCAACAGACCAAAACACAAATTCAAAACATAAACATGATTAGCGGACTGTAAAAATGTTTTTTAAATGCGAATATTCTGGCTGTACTATTGTTGTCGGTGAGATCTGTATGTTATATTAACATTGTTCCTTAGTCTCTGTGACATATTAGGAGGATTTTATGAGTATTTGCTTTAGATTTCTTACATATAGCTTCTTTAATCAATGAATCGATGTATTGATGTGGATCAATGTGTCGTTACACCTAACAATAGGATGCTCTTGTTTTTTGTAAAGGCCGTAGGGCTTGGTATTGTTTGAAAGTTTTGAAACTAGCACTAATATATCTGTCTTACCTCACCCAGTCTCCTGTTCTGGAGATATCTTACAGCTTATATAGTTTCACCTCATCTTGTCCTGCCTCTTGTCATCTCCTGGAACCTCACAAGGGGTTTGACAGAACAGTCAACGATCAAAATCACTACTTGACTCTGAGTCCTTGCATTGGTTGTTCATTTGTGGTTTGAACAGAATTTATTCTGTTATCCCTTCAAAAAAGCTGCCACATTATCTCCAGCTCAGATAAGCTTGCTGGAGGTTTAGTCCAGTCAGATCACAGCTCATTTAAGACTCTTACAGCCAATCAAGGACACCATTACCTACCTGCAGGTTGGTCCTGTAGTTTATCATTGTTATGGGGTGAGAAATGTCATGTTGGCTAAAAGGAGTTGGCTAGTCAATTACTTTTTGGAGTAGTCCGTCACTACAAAAATGCTGTAGTTATGAATGCCCTAAACCATACCTCCAAACCAACCACATCTACTTTTATCTCCTCTCTTCTTATTTGATCATCACTGTCTCATCTCTTGTGTGTTTAAAATTCATCCAACAACCTAAGTCTCATATGGTGCAACATCTGTTATATTCAGCCAACAAAATGAAAATACAGGATTGCACTGGTAATACAGCACCAGGTGTAGAGATAGTCAGAAGAACCTTGGTCTGTTTTTATTCATGATACTTGCATCAGTCTGATGTTGGGACCTTTGTCCTGTGATAATATTGACTTAAAATTGTAATACCTTTTGCGTGTCCTTAATACAAGGTTTCATGTGATAGCAAGCTCTAATCATAAATAATATCCCCACTGATTGACGAGAGCTCTAATCTATAATGAGAAGTTTTTATTGCTCAAGTCATAATGACAAGACAGTGAAACTTGACAGTCAAAGGTGTTTAACCTGAATGTGTGTTAAATGGTACTCAGGAATGAAGAAAAACCGGACAGTGTGTATATTGACCCCACTTATATCTAGATACCTGACAGTGTGTATATATTGACCCCACTTATATCTAGATACCTGATAGTGTGTATATATTGACCCCACTTATATATAGATACCAGACAGTGTGTATATATTGACCCCACTTGTCACTAAAAACCTGACAAGTCCCCAGGAGGCTGGTTCTAGTCAGATGAGGGAACTTACTTTGTCTGATTGATAATTTGAAGTGAAATCTGTGTTTATATCCACTCCAGGATCCTGCCTGATTTTTTGCAGTGCTGTATAACCTTCAGAAAGGGTGGACCCCACGATGCATGGTCTGGTCTGGGGTCCTTACAATGTGACAAAGACAAGGATGTGTGTGTGTGTGTGTGTGTGTGTGTGTGTGAGTAAGGGGTCCTCCAAGCCCAATTAAGCCTGACTGCATGTCGGAGGGCTGTGCCAAACATGCCCCACCTGTTTAGAGAGGGCCAAGGGGCTAATGAGCACTGCCTGGAGGGAGGAATGGCATGAGAGCACAAGAGAGAGGAAGAAAAAAAAAATGGGAAAGAAAATTCCAGGGAATTAAGGAATAACGATGACATTCCCCAGATTTTGTCCCCCTGCCTTGTCTGTTATTATGCAGCCACAACTCAGACACACAATGTCGGAGGGATTTCACAGCTAAAATTAGCCTTTGTTATCATACGCAATCATATGGTGCGGGCTGGATACATGTGACAGGGCGGCGCACACGTACACACACACACGCGGAGCCTCCAATCAGTCAGACACAAACAAGCAGCCGAGCAAATTAAAACCAGAAACGGGTGAAGAGGCAGGGGAGCAGGAAGAAGGGGGCATAATGAAATAATAGGAGCCAAATATTGTGCAACAGGAGCAACAACAGTTTTTTCGAGACAGGACGCCTCTGTGTTGTGTGTGTATTTGTGTGTCTCTGTGTTAAGTGTGTGTGAGTTTGGGTGAAAGAAGCCCATTGTCTAGCGGTGTAACTCAAGCTCACAGCCCCAGCTTTGCCTTGAATAAGCTGCGAGGCTGTGGCATCCTTCCTTCCCTCCTTCCTTCAGTCCTCATTTACTCCGCTCCGTTCAACCAGACTCAATTTCCTCTGAAAGGAATAATTCCGCTCAAACAGTTTACACCACTCTCGTGTCTGTAAGCTAAATATACAGCCAGGGCCAGTTAGCTTAGCTTAGCTTAGCATCAAGGCTGAAAACAGGGAGAGAAGCTCGCCCGGCTCTGTCCAAAGATCACAATATCTGCACCTCTAAAACTCACTAATTAACACATTTTATCTCATTTGTCTAATCCATAAAACCGAAGCACATAAAAGATAAGTTGTGCTTTTATGGGGGGGTTATGTCTTGGGTGTCCCCGTGAGGTTTCTAGGCAACCAGGAAGGACTTCAGGGAGTTATTGCTCCCAGCGAAGAAACAGTCTAGAACATAACCTCCCGTAAATCTGCATCTTGTAGTTTTTACATCGTTCGTTATTCACAGATTAAACAAACAAGATAAAGAGTATTAATTAGTGACCTTTAGGAGTTCTGGTCGACTGATTATTACCTTTGGACAGAGTCAGGCCAGCTGTTCACCCTTGTTTACAGGCTTTATGTAAGGCTAAGATAGCCAGCCGCTGGATATGGTCTTAAAACTTATTTATGTATAAAACTAGATTTCGTACATTCAGTCGTCACTGCCTACATAATTCCATGGGTCCTTTATGTTGGCATAGATACTGCCAGTAGAGAACTAGCTAGGGTTAAAAGTTTCTGACAACAACAAACAAAGTGACCGTGAAGGAGGTCGTAATATTGTACCCTTTTAACTGTGGTCTATGGATGGTCTATGAGGACATTACGTACATTGTGACATGTGTACGGGGAATTTTTCTCACTTAATTACTGATTCATTTTGTTCCTCTGTTTTTAAAATGTCTTTGTCATGTCCTAAGGTCGTATTCCACTTGAAATGCGCTACACTGTCCCCATGCATTTTGTTGGTACATTTCGTCCGTATTCGTACGCTTTCAGAAAACCTGAACAAATATGGACGACATAAAGGGAGTACAGGCAGAAGGTTAGATACATGTCTGTCTGTATGTGAATCTAAAGTTGAGCACAGATGAGCCTAGGGCTGGGCGATATGGAGAAAAAAAAAAAAAAAAAAATCACAATATTTTGATGCAATACCTAGGCGTGGGAATCATGATACTTAAGTCATGATACAATATTTTGCGATTTTAAATATGTAGCAATATGCTGAGTATTGTGATAAAATATATTGCAATATATTACCTTTTCTCAACTGTAAATGATGTACCCGAAGGAAAACTTGTCAACATCTGTTTTACCTAACAAGATATGTAAGTTTTCAGTCTGATCATCCCATGTCAGCCTTTTTTTTTTTTTTTTTGCAACAAAATTTATCTAGTGAACTGAAAAAGTAACAGAACCTTTTACTGTTTGTATATAGTATGACATTTTTTAGTGGGTTAGACTTAGCTGGAGGCAAAAAAATTCTCCACAGACATTAGCTGGTGCTAGCTTGCTAGTTCTTTTGGGTTGTTTTAGACAATGAAGGAAGATGATACAAGTGGTGCATTCAGAAATACTCACACAAACTGGACTGTTCATAAATTCGTAACGCTGCTGGAACGTACCGTTCCGTTCAGCATTTTTGTTGATCACCTCCATCCAATCCTTTCATCTCATCACATTTAACCATAGTTGGCTCCCAAAAACAAAACAAGAAGACATTTTAAGACTCCTATGTAGCCTACAGCACTGTGGTGGTAAGTCGTGTTTTGCGCCAGCTAACAAACTGGCGTCATTGTGACGTCGGACCTAAAAGGGTTTATTGATAATATTATTCTAGTAGGCTACCTTAAGTTTAATTTGTGTTCATCATATTAATCATTTATTAGAGATGTCCCGATACCACTTTTTCCTTCCTGATACTGATTCCGATCCCTGAAACCTTAGGTATCTGCCGATACCGAGTACCAATCCGATACCAGCACGTAAAATAAAAATGGATGGGATATGAATTGTTGTATGTCTCAACTTCTAAAACTCTATGTACTATGTAGAGTAGAATGCTTTTTAAACTCTGCTCCATTTCCGTTTCATTTGCCTGTAGCGTACGTATGCGTAATGACGTGAGGCATTATGTGGTATCGGATTGGTCGTATGCTGTACTCGTCGATACCCGATACCGCATTTTAGGCAGTATCGGAGGCATTTCCGATACTGTATCGGAGGCATTTCCGATACTGTATCGGTATCGGTACAACTCTAACATTTATAGAATTAAAATAATCGGTACTCGGCACTGTGTGATGATATGTTATAATAATACTATGACAATATTATGCAGTTGACCATTGGTACTTTCACAAAATATTTACACAACAAGATTTTTGATAAATAATCATCAGTAATGTTGATATAATGACTGAGTGGGTAAAGGTAAATAATAGAACAGCTAGAACAGTCTGTCTTTAAAAGGCTGCCTTTAAAATCAGGAAAAGACAACATTTAGAATATTACGATACCAAAATGTAAGACAATATCTAGTCTGGTATCACAATATTGATATAATATCGATATATTGTCCAGCCCTTGGCGTACGGATATGAGAGTGTTATCAATCGTCTCGTGTAACTTTTGGCAAGAGAGCCAATAATCATACTCCCCAACATGTCCAACAGTTCCTTAAATTATCAGCTGCTTCAACTTGAAACAAACTAATATTTATACAATCAGGTGACCAAAGCAGAGAGACAAACTTTATTGCTTATTTGATTTTTTCACACTACATCAAACAAACACACATACTCCAGCAGTCCACACACACACATGCACACACATAAACACACACATGCACACAATCAACTGGCAGCTGCTAACCCCGAGATTAAGGCCAGTGTGACAGACGTGATTTCAGGCTACATCTGTGACAGAGAGAGAAAGAGAGCAGAACAAACTCTACAACAAACGTGGAGTAACATGCAGCTAACGTGCACTGGGCAGCGAATTGTCACTGGCTAGTGGAGAGGAAAAAACAAGAGGTGAAAAAAAAAACAGAGGAAGAAGAAAAGCGGTGGAGCCACGCACCATCTGTTGGGTGCATATTGACTGCTGTGCATTCAGAGATTCAAAAGGCCATTAATTCCACACAAAATCCAACATAGAGGGCGGAGGAGAAGACTGAGGAATGCTCTTATCAAATAACCTTTTAACAAAAATTAGACAGAGAGGAGATGTTTGACTGGGGATGGAAGCAAAATCCCTGCCCTTTCTGATCTCTCTCTATCTGGCTGAAAAGAAGAAAAGGGATTAAAAAAAAAAAAACAGATGTTGTGTTTGCATTTGATGCAAGCAGGCTTTTTAGTTACGGAACCTGGCCTTTGGTCGTAGCTGAAATTGAATTAGATCTCCATTTAGCCCGCCACAAACAGCTCTGCTCCGACTGCGCCCATGTTCTCATCTACTCCCAGCTCTCTCTTCCCCCCTTTTCTCTCATCTCTCCCTCTTCTCTCCTTCTTAAACCATCACGAATGACACCGAAAATAATTGAAAAGCCTGCTCAGTCCTCCACAAAACTTCAAACCTGCTTTTCAAGAAAGGCATGGGAAAGAGGAGGGAGAGAGATAGAAGAGGAGGCTGAGAAATAAAAGTGAGGAGGAGAGGGAGATTTCTTTTTTTTGGAGGGGTGAGCTGCTCATTGATATGACAATTTGATTTTCTGGGCTGTGGTGTGAAGCAGCTTAAGAGGGCATCCCTCTATTATAAGGCCTGTGACATCTAGCCTCTCCAGCTCTTCAGCCCCCACCCCGTATATGTGTGTGTGTGTGTGTGTGTGTGTAAGCTGGTGCATGTGTGCCTCTAAGTACATGTGTTTTTCACTGTGTGAGTGGATGTGGATGTGGATGTGTGTGTCCATCCCAGGCGGACTCTCCCCTGAGTTTCCAATCCCGGATCACATGCCGGGGAATGTGAAGTCGGAGCAGCTGTCGGCCTGGCAACGCTCTGCGCCAACCAAGCGGGATAGAAACTTACCAAGCATCAACACCCCGACATTCAACATAGCAGAGGACAGGGTGCACGCAGGGTGTGTGAGAGTGTGTGTCAGCCTCAATAACCGTTCACATTGTCACTAACTATGAGGCATTTAGCTGAAGACCCCACCCAGGATGATTTAGTCAGAATCCAAAAGCGGGATAAATGTAAATGTAGGCATTTGGAGCATTTTAACATCAATAAATCATCGGCAAATTAATTTCCAGCCTGGCAGCCTCTATCGGTATCCACAGTGCTCTCTCACAATTTGTGCCACCTGGTTGGATTTGGCATGAAATCTCCCCGTTTTGCCTTATAGAACGAAACTGGCATACGGCTGCTGTTCCTCCAGCACAAACTGAGCCCGAGCTCTGGGTTTTTCTCGCAATGGAAGACGGACGAAATGGAAAAATAACAAGCGGAAGGCTGACGGAAAAAAATATACATCACGGCTGACATGTTTATCTTATCCACTTAAAAGAAAGTAAACAGAGGCCAGGGGTCAGAGCCAGAGCGCTCCTTTGGGAGAGGCAAGAAATATCAAAATAAAGTCAATAAATATTCCCTTTAATGGTCATGTATAATAGACTAGACCTCAGAGCAGAGAAAAGGTTGTTTTGAAGGTAGGAACAACATCAGGTGGATGTTAGGCACTGGAAAAGGGTGTAGTGGTGTTTGTCTGAGGTAATGGAAGTCTTTAAAATTAGCGCAGACTTGTAGGAACATTTGACAAAAATGAATCCTTCTGGTTTACTGTATGGGTTCAATGAAAAGTCATCCTTCCCACTGGTAATATAACAACACTAAAATAAACTCCTGAGACCTGGGGTAATATCTCCAAAAAGAAGTCAGATGGGGCAAACCCACAGGTTGTCCAGCTTTATTTGGAAGAACAAACGCAGGCATATAGAAGCTTCTCTGAAACTTTTTTACAACTTTCTAAACCGTCCGTGACGCATTTTACGGTTTGAACCAGGTAGGAGTGGTTCCTATTTTCTATTTGGCAAAACATAACGTGCTGCTTGTGCCAACGTGAATCGGTGGCACACTCCGACAAACAAACAAAAATATGTGCACCGACAGCATCGTCGACAATAGAGACCAGGAAATGGAAGGAATTAAGATGGAAACTGGCTGTTATTTAAGCTTATTCCTGTGTGAGGATGGTTAGACATTACCTGCCTACACACTTTGTGTTGCCTTTCATTGCAGGTAGCCAAAATCCCTTAATCAGATACAAAAAGGAAGTCGGGCAAACAGAATGTATTGCATAACTTAGATTCCTGCTGTGCCAGCTCTCTTGGCTGTGTAACTGGGTGATAGTGCACACATACAAACTTTGACGATGACTTCTGGAAGTGCATGACTTTCAGTATTTAGGTTAAAAGTTATTTGGCCTGAAGCAATACCTGCTACCTGCTACTGAAGATGACTTATCATGTCACCTGTCACTTCATCGTCTTTGTCAATACCTAAAAGATGTGACATGATTTTTAAAAAGTTAATCACAGCACTTTCACTACATGGTGCTGTTTGATTATTTTCGATCCCAACCGGTCCAGCCACGGGGTCCAGATTCTTCCTTGTCATGAGTTCAAGGTCCACACAGTTAAACACATTCAGCGTCATACTTGTGTTTGGCCATGTCTTCAAGCTAGTTTCCTGTCTCTGTCAAGTAGCTGTCCCTTAGTCACTTGCTCTACAGCAAGAGACAGCACATCAAAATAAAAGCTGGACCGCGACACATCAGTTGGGAACCAATGTTCTATTAGACCGGCAGAGATTTTGACTCTTCCTGATGGCACAAGTGAAACAAGGCATGGCTCAGTTCCACCATATGTTCTAGTAAGCCATGATGATGAACGTACATGCGCAATATCAGGAACTGGCTCACCCAAATGGAATGCAGTTGTTTTTAATGTCATTAATTATACCTGTGATTTTCCTGTTATGACAAGCCAAGATGTCAGCTGCAAAAAAGTTTAGAGATTCAATGTCATACCTGTGCTCCATCTGCATGCACTCCATTACAGCAAGTTTCCTGCCCTTGCCTCGCACAGTCAATTGGGCACAGACTTACTGGTTCTACTCTAATCTACTGTTTCTGCTGTAGTTTGTAATGAGGATTTAAAGGACCAGTGTGCAGGATTTAGGGGGATATATTGGCAGAAATTAAATAATATAATAAGTATGTATTCTTTAGTGTATAATCACCTGAAAATAAGAATTGTTGAGTTTTCGTTACCTTAGAATGAGCCATTTAAATCTACATAGGGAGCTCGAAAGAGCATTTGAAAAACACTGATTTTTTTTTAACGTAAAACTGATTTATCCAGTGTTTTTACCAGTTTAATTCACCAGGTCCATTTGGAGAGGAAGAGACCTCTGCACATAATTCAGCTCCCACTAAAAACTTTAGGAACTTCTGGGTCAGAAATACAGTGAACACGAACTAAGTTATCAGAGAAAAAAGGTGAGCACACATTAGCAAGTGCTGGGCTAGCAGCCTCTCTGCGACGTGCCAAACAGCGTAGGAGGAACACTGATTTGTAAAGTGGAACTGCTTTACTCAGGGCTTTAACAAGTTTTAATCACCTGGTCCGTTTGTTTTGGAGAGGGAGAGACCTCTGTGGATAATTCAACCCCCTGAACATCTGGATCTTAAGTTATAACACAAATACGTGAGCACACAGAAGTAGGTGCTGGGCTAGCAGCCCGCCTCACACGTTCCAAACAGCATAGGAAAAACTGATTCACAACTTGGAAGTGCTTTATTTAGTATTTTTGCCAGTTAACATCAGCAGGTCCACTTGTTTTGGAGAGGAGGAGACCTCTGCGGATAATTTCGCTCCCAGTAAAAACCTCTTAAACAATGAATACTGAAGAAATTCTAACCAGGAGAAGTTTCAGCCGGTTGCAATCTGCAATCCTCACCACTAGATGTCACTAAATCCCCCTAAATCACACACACTGTTTTGCGTTTCGCTTTGTATTTTGTTTTGGAAAGCAAAATGACCTCTGTGGATAATAAACTTCCAATAAAAACCTCCTGAACATCTGGATCTTAAGTTGTAATAGATATAAGTGAGCACACATTAGCAGGTGCTTGGCTAGCGGCCCGTCCGACATGTTCCAAACAGCATAGGAGAAATACTGATTCATAACTTCAAAATGCTTTATTTAGGGGTTTTTTTTAACCCTTGTCCGATTGTTTTGGAGAGGAAGAGATTTCTCCAGGTAATTCGGCTCCCAGTTAAAACCTCTTAAACAATTAACACCGAAGGTATTCTAACTGGAAGCTGGTTGCAATCTACAATCCTCTACACTAGATGTCACTAAATCCCCCTAAATCTTTCATAATGACATTCTGGGTATGCTTCCTTTCAGTTTGATGTCAAATGACATCACCTTGTCTCTTCCTATGTCAGACTTTGTTTCAGCCTGCATGCACTCAGGACTCTGCACTTACTTTGATCAGTACAGTGTTATCATAACAGCAGAAACAATGGCCAAAACTATGCAAATTATACCCACTTTGTATTGTATTACACACAGGGTTGGGCATGTACTTGTCAAAGCAAAGTCTTGAAGTGTATGTTAGTCAATGGAATATCTTCATAACAGTAACAGTGTGAGTGTGTGTGTGAATGTGTTGCAGCACATCCTACCCTCAACAAGGCAAACAATACCAGATTATGTCTCCTTGGAAGAAATAAAAGACTGTTTGGATGGAGGCTGATATGTAATTAAATTCATGTGCCCAGCCAGAAGAAACGCGTACTGACGAGCACATGTGCACACGGAGGCACACACCCGCACAAACACACTGATAAAGGGGAGAATCAGGGTGAATCCGAGTGAATCCCAAACAAATCCCGGGATCAGATGCTGTGGTAGGGGGTGCCGGAGGGGAAATAAAAAGAGGGTAGACTGTGTGTGAGGGATTGTGTCTAAGGGTCAGAGTTGGAGTGTGTACGTTCATGGGCTGGCCACCAGAGAGAGACTGAGTATATTACGGCTAAAACTCACAAGAGACCATGTGCCAGGGGAACAATACTCTATGCAAATGAAGCTCCTCCATATGGCGAGAGTCAACGGAGCGCTCCACACACGCACAGAAACATGTCTACATTGAAGAGCCAAGTGCTTTCCCTCATTTTCATGCTAAATCTGCAAAGCCTTGTAATAGCTATCCGCTCAGTCTGCAATGGAGGAGAAAAAAAAGGCAAAGAGACGAGAGGAAAACAGAATGAGAGGAGAGGACAGGAGATGGATAGGGTGGGAAGAGGCAGACGCTCAATAGAGGAAATAAGAGAAACCAGCCAATACTGTCTTCTGCTTCTCCTGATTAGCATTCAGTAGGAACTAGAGGAAACAGTTAGCAGTCGGGCCCTTATCAGAGCCTGCCTGCATACCTCCCACACTGGGTCACCGTGCAGAGAGCTCACTGTGTCTTTTTCCCATGTCTTCCCACTGCCTATTATCTGTTAATCCACCCACACTGGTTCATCCCAGTGTAACAGGAAACATTATTAACGGCTGAAAAAAGATCGACCTCGAGACTCGTAGGGAAAGCTAATCGCCCAAAAGCCTGCAGGACAAGTCTGTTCATCTAGCCCACGCCGTGTCGTCTCGCCTGACAGTGGCCCGGTCTACCTACACAATGCTTTGGACAGAGACCTCAGGAGTTCACAACCCGTCCCTGGGGGAGCGATGGCGGGACAAGAGGGATAAGGAAGAAATAGGAGGAATTGGAGGAGTAAAATATAGACTTCTATAGAGGTCAGACATGGTGCGGCGCTGAGAACATGTACCAAAGAGATGCTGCTGTAACAGAGGGATTTTACCAAACCTGTACTTTATTTTGTAGCGTTTAACCTCCAGTGTGCTACCAGCAGCTGGCAGGAGCTTCAAACTCGCAAACATAAATCCTTGTAAAAAGTAAATAAAACCATCTGTAAAAGGTTGGAGGTAGCCACCACTACCCAGCTGGGGGTTAAATTCCCCCTTAAACTTTCCCCCCCTTGATGGTCGTACAGCGGAGAATGTTCCACTGGAATGTGTGTGTGTGGATCTGTGTGTGTGTGTGTGTGTTGGAAAGGAAAAGGTAAGCAGTGGTGGAATGATGATCCTGTGATTTCCCCCGAGGCCACATCTGCCCTCGTTGAGCAGGCCGCCTCTAAAAAGCCCCGTCCGACATTCCTGGAGCATTCCGCCAGCATTCATCACCCGCCCCAAGACCCCCTCCTTAAAACCCCCACACGTCCCTGCTGCGTGCACCTCTCCCCCCTCCACTTGCACTAAGAATCTCTGAAGCCAGATCCAGAAATGTCCAGAATGCCTGCTGTGAGACTTGCCAGAGCCAGAGTGCGATCCCTCCCTCCCTCCCTTCAGCACATTGTTCATCCTTCTTTGTTCATTCCTCATCCATCGTTCACTCCATCTCTTTTCTCTACCTCTGCGGGGATTTGCAGCTCTCTAATAGAGGCATCTACCATGTCCCACTAACTGCTGGAACAGCTGGAGCTGGGAATGCGTGCAGAGCGCTGCCCATTATGTGTGTGTATGTGTGCGGCTGGGTGTGTGATCGGGCGTGCGCAGGCGAACATCTGTGCTGAGAGGAGCGATGGGAAATGATGTTGCAAGCGCCAAGCCAGGAATATCTGTCACACTCTGACATATCAACGCGTCCGACTGCATGCGCACACAAGCACGCACGGCAGTGGCTGGCGGTGCTCAGACACGGTGACACCCACCGAACGCGGCAGCGGCTCTGGTTTTTTATCACACGCCATAAATCACCCATCTTCTAATTGTCCCTGACTTCCCTGGTCTCTGACAATCTGCTCCTTGACAACCAGCCCATATAACTGACAAACGGTGCCCTCGACAACCGTCGTCCTGGGTAACCGCGGCGTTTATCTTATCAGGGGCCTCCATCCCTTTTTGGAGTGGTTTCTGCTTGGCAAATCCCTGAAAGTTTGATAAGGTGGAGGTGGGCACGACGCTCCATATTTAGCCACTGCTGTCAAACTCTGATTTAGCACCGCAGGTAATTGCACGGAGTCACAACGAAGCAGGCGGGAGGTGAGTTAGGGGTGTGGGATGGGAAGGCGGCGGCAGGGGGGGAGGTGGGTAGGCTAAATTATGCTGAATAGCACTGCAGTGATATCCCCCTTTGCTGCTGAAACAATGCATCGCCGCCAACCACTTTTCATTGAGACAGCAGCATCAAAGCAAGAATAATGGATCCTTGCAGAAACCTCAGCTCGATAGTTGGAGAAACAAAGCTCTCATTGTAATCTCGGGCTCTTTGCCTCCTCTCGTGCATTCATCCCAGTGTTAATCCTTTTCACATTACTCTGACTCTACTGTAGGCCATTAGAGGAAGAGAATTAGAATTCTACTGTAGATTTCTAATCTGTTCCATTGCGTTCTGCTCCCATGTTCAATCAGCGCTTGGCAACAGAATAAAGAAAACACATGAAATCTATGAAGAAGTTAGACAGATACATCAGAGCCATACACGAACAAACTCTAGCTGAGTTGTATCAAATATCGCACCATACTTTGTCATGTCATACAGTATTACTCTGAAGCCTGATGCAATGACACCTGTGGGAATATGATATTTAGTTTCTCTAGCTAACATTTTAGTTGAGGTTCAAAGATCATTCTTGCTCTTGGAAACAGCACTTGACAAAGCAATGTCACCTTAAAGGGGTTCTTTGCTGACTTTAAACTAGCTTTGTATCATAACTACGTGGGCAGTATGTGTAAATGGACTGTGGTAAACTTCCCTCTATCTTGCCAGCACCCAGATCTCCCTGCTCCTCTCACAACTCAAATTTTGGCTGGCTCTAGGGCAGTGCTTGAACTACAGATTGTGCGTCAGCATTTTCATACACCATCCATCACGGACACAGAGAGTATAAAAACAGTCCAAGAAAGAGACCCCCCATCTCTTATACTCTCTAAAATTCAAAGAAAACTCGAATAAAATGGTAAAACTGGGCAGTGCTGATCAAAGCCTCCTTAGAAACATATTTTAGTGTACTGTTTGGCTGTAATATGAGAATTTGTGACCGATAAGTGGGCACCACACTGTTTCCTGTATTGTGAAAATGGAGGCTGAAAAAATTAAGGGCCAAACTGGGCAGTGCTGATCAAATATGAACCAAGATTCTGTGACTGTATTGCCTGTTTCTTGTCTACAATCTCTTCAGAAACACATTTTAGTGCACTGTTTAGCTGTAATATGAGAATTTGTGACCAATAAGTGGGCACCACACCATTTCCTGTATTGTGAAAACGGAGGCTGAAAAAACAGAGGTCAAACTGGGCAGTGCTGATCAAATATGAACCAAGATTCTGTTGCTGTGTTGCATTTTCTCAACATAAATGTTTTCAGAAACATTTATGTAACTTACTGTTTAACTGTAATTCAGGATCGTTTGTTACCATGTTGTTTCTTGTGGAAAAATGGCCAAGCTCGCATTGCGTCACCCACCAGCCGAGGCGTTTATTAGTCCGTAGAGACGCAGAGCATTCTGGTACTTGCAGGTTTTCTACCTCTTGAGCAAAAGCAAACACCACAAAGCTTTCCCTGTTTTCTCTGCTCATATAGCACCAAGTACCAAAGTATCTGCCTGCTTCTACTGCGTAGACAGCCCAGTTTTATGAAAAGACCATATTTCCAGTAGTGAAATAGTTGTGTAAGTTGTCTTGAAGTTTTTCATCATATTATATGATCTGTAGCCTTCAAAAACAAAAGGCATGGATTTCCCATCAACTCCAAAACAGACTGTGGCGCAGTCGTTGGAATTCATCTCAAATTATCGCTCGCATTGTGATGCTCTGACGTACAGTCTGTGACTTTTCCTCTTCTACACATTCACAGAGAAAAATCCTCCAGTGATGGGATTGATTCCACCTCTAACCGTCACTGATGTGATAGCTGGAGGTCTATACTGTGGATGGTCTGACCACAGGGTTAAAAAGAAGTGACCACAGACACAAAACTACAGGATGCTATTGACTACAGCTCTGCAGATCCATAGCCACCGGACTGTAACAGGCCTGCAGGGGGAAAAAGGCCAGCTGGAAAAATAGATGGCGGATTGTGATATACGGCATCCTTTAGGCGCCAGGGGGCTTTAGTGATGATGATGATCATAATGGATTTTACAGGGTTTCCTGCACTGACTGTGGCGACACAGAGCAGAAGTCCCAAATTCAGCTTAAAGGCAGGGTTCAGGGTTGTGACTGCACAGCGTCGGGCAAAGAGGCCAAAGAGCAAGTGTTTCCCAGTGTGTGTAGAAAGAGAACATTGAGAAACCCAACAATAAAACCAAGGAGGACATAATAAATGCTAAGACCATAACAGATAAGAGAGTACCGCTTGTGTCAGGGTGACTCAAGTCCACACATTCCCCACCTCTGCTCTTTTCAGTTCATATATTACTACGTTTAACTAAAGGATAAGCCAAAAAATCCCCTTAATTTAAATAAAACAAAATAAATTGAATTCTTATCTAAAAGTCAATGAACAGTATTAAAGTAGAAAAAGGCAGTCTGGTGAGGGGAAATTAAGAAATAGCTGTTCAAAGATTAATTTTGTTAGGATATTTTTGCTTTATTAGAGTACAGCTGAGAGGGTCAGCAAAGGATTCAGTTAGGGAATGGAGGGGAGCAACATGATTCAAATTTGAACATTGTTACGCTACAAGGACACCTCAGCCATAGCAGCAGACATTTAGTCGGAGAATTCAGGCTCACTTGATGACCACATTACTAATCACCCCTGCAGGAGACATTTAAAATGCTCTAAACTATCATGCTGCCTGAAGCTTTTGAGCCGCTGGCATCCATTATGTGATTATGAGGATATTCACAGTTCTCCGGGGATAGTCGAAGGTCTGTCTCCAAGGCTACCAGGTATGGCCCAAGGCCCTTGGTTAAGATTTTTATAATGTGTGATACCTATCTCGGGGTCTGAGGGTGCCTTCTGTAAGGACAGCTCAGCCAGGGGGATACTTGCTTTCCTGAGGAAATATGACCACAGGTCTTCCAATAGAAGGACAGTCTTCACATTTATTATTACTGTGGACATTTATACTCTATTGGATACCTTCTGTATTTGACATTCCTGGATTTATTTAACCTTTTAATATGTCACAATTCAAATTTAGTGTATACACAGGCTGACAAATACGAGTCAGTCTTTTTATAAAGATGTAGCCAATACCCGATTTGATCAGAACTAAAAGCTGAAGCTGTTAGTTGATTCATTGATTACTCAGTCGATAGAAAGTTGAAAGAGTACTTCATCGATTTAGCACTGCACTTCAATAACACTGTAAGGCTCACAATAGACGGTTAAAAGAAAATCTAAATCAAGCAAAGCCAGAGATATTGTCTTTTATGTATCACACATTCTTCTTCCTTGTCAAAACCGGCTGCCTATATTTCCCAGAATGCAACTCAATTACAGACACGTGGGTGACAAATTCAGGTGTGTCCTATTGGTGGCTAATGAAGCAATTTACAAACTACCTTGAGCATTAAGAAACTATTATGGGCACTTTTATGGACACCTTTGTTTTAACCCGTTTTCTAATATTTATGCGATTGTTTTTTGACAGAATATTTGGTGGATCATTGATAATGATCATAGCTGTTAGCTGCCGACAGTGTTAATTTCATTGATGAAAACTATTATGAAAATTGATCATCAACAGCCTTTTTTTCCATGAAAAAACGAGATCTTGATAATAAAAATTACAACGAAATCTATACTTCATTTTCGTTGACGAGACGAGACGTGACAAAAATGTTCGTGGTGGAGTATGGGACATTGAAAGCTGAGAGCAGCCATGCCTACGGTTATCTTCAAATGCCGCATGAGCAACATGCTGGTAAACTCCAGTGAATAGTCTGTGCCAGGACGTTTCGCTAGTCAGCAAAAACACTCACACTGGAGGAGCGTCAGCCGTTGGTGCGAGATAAAATTGAGTTTTAATGACAGACTCGGGGAGACATGACTTTAAACCTCCAGACTAACATGGAATAACTGGATTGGTTTAAAGAGAAAAAACATTTAGAAAACATGTTGAGTAAATGTAATGACTGAAATGTCATTTAGTTGAGTTTCTGGTGACTAAAACTTTTTGAATTGTTCATTATGTCTTCAGTTTCTGATAATGACTTCGGTTGTTCTTTTATCTCACACGTGTTAGGATGTTACATACCTTGACAGATTAGCTGATAAAGACGCATCACAACCACCACCAAGTGACACTTCTGAGGAAGGCAGAAGTTTCCACCAAAACATGACAAGGTATGTAACATCCTAACACATGTCTGAGATAAAAGAACAACTAAAGTCATTATCGTTTTGAATTTTCGTCTACTAAAACTAGACTAAAACTATGAAGGATAAAAATGACTAAAATGTGGATAATCGAAAATAGCTGTCAAAATTAGCACTGGCTGCGAAGCTATCTAGCTAATTAGTTACAGGCTCAACTAAGGTCAAGTTTGTTAGAAGCAGCTGCAGGGTTTCCCACGCATTCATTTATTTGTGGCTGCCCACCACAATATCAGCATTTGCCGCCACACTGATTTTCCATTGTTAGAGCTGAACCTTTCATTAGTAGCCCTGTAGAAATATATACCATTCGGTTATTCGGAGCACCGCACTCCAAGAGTGCGGCGTGTACTCTGGGTCTAACACCGAGTTACTTCAATACTTCTGTTCATTATTGTTGCTAGGTACTTCAGTAACATGAGCAAGACAAGACTATGTAACATAAAACTTGTAACTTTGAGAACATTATTAAGTCGACTCTGAAGTCCTGACGAGAGTGGTAATTTCTGTTTAAGTTGACAGATACGTATAAGATCATGTAATTCTGTTGTTTATTATTTTGGCTGCGTCCCACCCTGACGCTACACCCCCCTGTGTATATTAGAGTGTTCTTGGCTTCCTTTGAGTGCTTCTCCGGGCATATTTGGGAGCAAACAAAGAGGGTAATCACATTTCATGTTATGCCAACGTTGGGCTGAAACCCCAGGTGTTATTTTATGAGAAGTTGATCAGTCAACACAATTTTGAAACATAGCATTTGTTTGTACAATATTACTCCAGCTATTCTTGTTTTCTCTCTGCCATTTGGCATTGCACTTGGAACACTCAATACAAGTATGTCTTATGGCTAAACATATAAAATCTTAGACAAACAGAGTGATCTGTTCTACCCTACAGGGCACTGTTTGTGTTTTCTAAGTTTGCGCCAAACCTCTATGTTCCCTCTGCTCCTTTTCTACTACTCCTGCTGGTATCTCAACACAGTCAGCATAAATGAAAATATCTGGGCTCATTTCCCTTCCTTAAGGGGAAACCATTAGCTGCTATTCATGTTCCTGCAGTATGAAAAACGGCTTCCACAGACAGGTCTGTGAGAGTAAACATGAAGTCTTAATTTGGTTTTGCCGCTGTTGCTGTGTTATTGTTGCTTCACTGTGCCTGGGCTGACTGTTTTCAGCTGCATTACGTAACTCTGCTTACTGTCAGCCGGCTGACACTTGCAGGAGGACACAAGTCAGTGCCAGGAAAGAGTCCTGCAAAAACACGACAGCGCCTTTAAATCCATGTTTTCTTTCTGTTTTTCCTGGATGTATGTTTCCCAGGACAGCACTGGATTATACACCATGAAGTCTATATTTTGAGCCACTGTTGAAACTAAAGTCAAATTTGTACTTTTGCACCTGGAATACAAACACAAAATTCGGCCCAGCTTTTATTTTCAAACAGCTTCCTACAGCTAAATGTACTTGAATCAACTGAAACCTACGTGCTCGGAAATGTTTAGACATCAAATAGAAAGTGGTGAGAATCATCGCGCTCGCTGTTGGAAAAATTAAAATCCCCAAAAAGCCTCTCTCTGATACCTGTAGCTCTTTCCGGCTCCGAGGCATAGGCGAGCACAGAGTGAGTCGGGTCTGATCCAGTCTGATCCAGTCCCACGCCAGCCCACCGTGCAGTGGAGGTCAAGGACACCCCAGTGCAACCTCCACCTGTCAGCGGAGGTTGGCAGGGGAGGGATTATGGCGCGACGCAGGGGGACAGATTAAAGGGCGACACAAACAGAGAGCTGGAGTGCCAATCTGCCAAGCAGCGGGGGATCCCCCACTTTTAGAGCTGATCGATGTCAGATGCACACACATGAAATGACGCTCGCACACACACACACTGGCATGAACAGTCACAAACAGGCAGATGCCTTCATTACTGCACGCAGACGTGTAATTTAATTTGAACCCTTCCTCTCGGTAACGTCCAAGCCTGTTACCTCACCAAACAGCCCTGAGTCATGCCGAATAGAATCACCGAGTAATGCTGATACAAACTTTGCCATCTTAGCTTTAATGCGCTGCAGTTTGAAGGCACAGCGGCGAGTAATAAGCCTTGGGGCCGGGATGTGGTGCCTTGCCTGTGAGGCTTTTGAACACACTGCCTGAGGAGCTTAGGCTGGGGAAATTAGTGCCACCTTTGGATCCACTTGTTAAAACATACTTTCACAGGCGAGCTACGTAGCTTTAGTTTGATTCAGGCTGTGTTCCCGCATATTATTCTCCTGCAGCCATGCTTTTAATTTGTGTCTAGCAGTTGCATCTCATTATGCTATTAATCTTAATGGCTTTCCTTCCTCACTGTTTTGTAAAGCTCTTTAAATGTGTTTTGAAAACTGCTAAAAATGTGAAGTTTACTGTAATTGAAGTCTTGCTGCTCAAGTAATTGTCTAAATTGGAATTCATGAATATAAGGGGAAACATTTTATTTCGCCTCCGCTCGCTATCTGACAGCTTAGCGCAGCAAAGAGCACAATCAGTGCCGGATGACACAGCATTAATGCCAGTTGTTATAGGGGGGAAAGCATTTCAGTGAACAACTTTCGCTATAAGGTGATTCTGTGTCCAAACGCTGACATCAGTGGAAAATGTGCACTACACACACTTATGATGTGCCACTTGGGGAATGGGAGGTTGTTGCTGCTGGAAACTGTTTAAGTTAAACACACACAGGAGCGAGAGCGAGCAGGGGGAACGAAATCCAGATGAGTTAATAATGCTCTTTGAAAATACACACGTGTGCACACAAACACTCCTGACCACACACACACACACAATCATGAACTCCACTTGCACATGCACAGACATGTGCAGACACGCACTGTCCCAGACACAGATTCGTTAATGCCCTGCGCCCTTATCGTTTAAGATGTCCAGCTTTCAACAGGCCCTCATATTCTCCCTCCGTCTTCTCTTTCGCTCTCTTCAGCTCCTTGTGCTTTCTCTCTATCTCCCTCCCACTGTTTGCCACCATTCAGAAAAGCAAAATGTGAAAAACACTCTCGCCTCCAAACACTGATTTAATTAGCTGATTTAATTAACTGATTACCAAACTTCTATCTCAATGCTACAAACGGCAGCCAGCATTATTAATCTTTATAGCAACACTGCCGCACTTCCCACTCACTGCCGAGGCTGTTGCGCTGAAGGAAACAGGACAGCTGCCCTACTTACACACCACATATATACTTACAATCAAACCGCTGTAACATTCAAATGCACCTACTATGATATGTACTAAGTGAACGTGTGCACGCCCACACACGCCGCACATCAGCGCGCTCCCAGTCTGATGGGACAGATGCTGAGGGAAAAAATAAACACACACGTTGGTTCAGATCCTGTCCCAGTGGCGCCCATAAGCTGTCACTTCTGTTCTCCTGCTGCGATTAATTCTGTGACAGTGTGTGTGTCTGTGAGTAAGCGAACGTGTGTGTCTGTGTGTGTTTCTTCTGCAACCAAGTCTCCATTGTCTGTTGTCTTTCTCTAACAAAGGAAAGAGAGGGTCCCAGTTAAATTAGCAAGTTTCATTCCATCAATGTTCATCATTATTTCATGGAGTCCTGAATATTTTATATGCTGTGTGTGTGTGTGTGTGTGTGTGTGTGTGTGTGTGTGTGTGTGTGTCTTCCTGACTTTGTGTATGGGTGCGCACACGTGTGTTTATGACTGTGCATGCCCGCACGCCGCAACTGCTGCACTGCGAGTGTGTGTGAGCGTGTGTGTGCCGGGACATTAAGTATTAACTGAGCTGGGGGGCTCGGAGATGAACGTCCGGGTCCTCTACTATCCCAGCATGCTCCGCTGCTCTCCTGTCTCGCCTTTCCAGGATAGGAGCCTGGGGAGCTGTCAAGACGCACTGCACTGCTTTTTGTGTGTGAGTGTGCAAGTGTGTTAAAGTGTGTGTGTGTGTGTGTGTGTGTGTGCATTGTCTGAGGATGGGAGGCGACTCATGCAAAACCCAGATGAGTTAATAATGCTGTTTGAGAATCCCTCTTCAAACACACACGCGTTCTCAGACAGACAAGTGCGTCCTCTCACTCTCACACACCACGCACACACACACAGGCTCACATGGGACACTGCCTCGCCCCCTCCCTGCATGACATGTTCTCATCTGTCCCCTCATATTCCCTCGTCCGGACGTTTTCGCAGGAAAAAAGGAAAGGAGGGAAGCACAGAGGAAACGAAACACTGAGGAGAGGAAAGAATGTGTCTGTTTCGATGGAGCGCTGACACGAAGCAGGTGTCGCCAGCAAATTTCTCGTCCGCCGTCGCTCCGCCTCCCTTTCTCTCAATCCCACTTTTCTGCGCTTTTCTACCTCGGCGCCCCCCTCTGTTCCTCCTCGTTCGTTCTTTCTATCTGGGTCATCCTTTCTTCTGTTTCCCTACCGGTGTGCAGCAGGTACAGAACAAGGCGAGGAGGAAAAAAAAAAAAAAAATTAAGACAAAAACGAGAAGGGGTGAGGGGGGTGGGGAGGGCAGCTTTTGACAAAATATGCACGGAAGAGAGTCCAGCACCCGCCCCAAGGTCTCCCCGGCTCCCATCACTGACAGTTCTTTTACCAACTCCACATGCCGAGACAATTATATATCAGTGTGTCTGTGTTCTGGTTGCCAGCCTGAGGAGCAGAGCAGCAGACTCTGGCTGGCAGAGTGGTGGTGGAAGCTAGATTGTTTTGGCTGTTGTTGTTGTTGTTGATGGCCTTCTGGTTAGTTTAAGAAAAAAAAAAAAAAAGCTGAAGAAACGGAATACGAAGATGATAAAAGAGAAGAAACGGACTTGATGCTTTCATGTCGACATCAGTGGACTGAACAAGAACAAATCGCAGTCGGGCCCGATGCACCGGAGAGCAGGGAGAGATTCACAAAAAAGTGTGCACACCCACACTGTACTCACGCAGATGAATATACACACACTGAGATGTGCAAGGCGCTGGGCTGGAAACACAGATTTTCAACAGATTGTAAAACTGAAGACCACTCAGGAGAGAGACGGAGACAAAAAGAACGGAAGATAGGAAAAAATGAACTGGAGAAAACAGACGGGTGGGCGTCGGAACGTGGAGAAACACCTTTCCTGACTGCACCGGAGTGCACCATGGAGCCAACACACACACTCATATACACTTCCACACACACACGCACACACACACACACAGGTCCGTACAGGTGCTCTGTGTTTCTGGGCTTGGCTCCGCTGCAAGAATGAGATAAGAGACTGGAGGGAGAGGATAGTGGAAAAAAAACAGGAGAAGGAAGGGATGGAGTGAATACAGAATGATGGGAAATTAGAGAAGAGGTGCCTCAGAGGCGAGAGAGATCACAAAAGACAGCTCAGGGAAAACAACATCCTGCAGGTGATCTTGTACGTGCACACACGCACACGGGGGGACTGCACAATGTTCACACTTATAAAGAAATCCCACAAAATACAAACTCGTCCCACAGGCTGCATGAATGGAAGGAAGGGAAGAGGCCAATCCCATCTGGGATAGCAGAAATGTCCCAACAGGGGGATAACACACACACACACACACACATGCACACACACATGTACACACAGGCTCAAGCAAATAGTGTGAAGGACAACAAACAGAGACACAAAGACCTTCAGACCCTCAAAGTCGAGTTAACATTTAACTACTTTAGTAAATCAACACCGGCATAGTAAATCAACACACATGGAGCTTGTGTGTGTGACCTGAGATTTCAAGTGCATGTGAGACAAACAGTGTGTGTGTGTGTGTGTGTGTGTGTGTGTTGTGTATGTGTGTACAGAGCCACAAAGACAGTGCCATTTGTTTGATTAACAAACCTGCATGACATAACTTCAAGCCTTGTGTCGACAACTGATTTAGACAAACACACCAAACAGGTCAGACAGAAAAAAATGCTCTTACCTGTTGCAGAGGAGGCCACGTCGAGGAGGAGCACGGGATGGTCATGGAAAAAAAAAGAGAGAGAGAAGAAGACAGGGTAAATAATGAGTTGCACTGGCATGGAGGCGGCACAGCGTGTCCTAACAACGGAGTGACGCCGTGTACACATTAGACAACCACATAAAATCCCAAAGCAATCGCACCGTCAGAGATCAATAGCTCAAAATGCCACTCCTTGGCTCATTTAAGGGATGCAGAAGAATTAATTTGACAGACTGACAAGTGGGAAAAAATGAACAGCGAGACGGGCCGACTGGCACGGAGATGGGCAGGAAGACAGACAGCGAGGAAGGCCAGTCAGGAGGACAAATTGATAGGTGGATGACCTATTTATTTTGACAATAGGAGTGAAAGGCGGGCCAGCAAACAGACAGGTAGACAGATGGGGGAAAAGAGAGAGGAAGAGATGGACAAGCAGACGTAACGGACATGTTGGCACAGACAGAGACAGCATGTCAAAAGCAGGGAATTTGTGCAACGGCGGGGACAGGAATGCCTGACACCTAATTATAAATGAATGAGAGATGTGTGCTCAAAGAGGCTGACGCTCTGGGGAGAAACACACAGTCAGAAATCCCCTCTCTGGAGTGGGCAACCATATGGACAGGTAGAGACGGGAGAAAGGGAGACGACGCAGTGGCGGCAGAGGAGTGATTCCCAGTTTGCTTTTGTCTTCTGCCTCCAGATCTTCTGCTAGTAAGGGACGAGCCGCGGAAACCCATCCAAGTTGGACACACACTCACTCACAAGCAGGTATGTTCAGACAGAGTCAAACAGAAGGATGGAGACATTACAGGAGAAGGTGACAAACACCAGAGAAAGCGAGAAAAGAGAGGGTGGGTGTGTGTGTGCCAGTGCCTGAAATAAGCCTGATGGCAGCTGTCAGCTCCTATCTGATGGAGGGGAGAGGAAGAGCAGGAGAGAGAGAGGGACGGAGACAGATGAAGAGATGACAGAGAGAGCACAGGTAAGAGTCGGAGAGACAGGGGAAGAGACGCAGAGAAACACTGAGGCAGGGACAGAGTGAGATACGAGAGGAGGCAGAGATAGCATCTCTTATTCCGCAGAGACCGCGTCCCATTCTAGATCTCCCAGCAGTCAACACTGTCAGGAACCATATGCGTGGGTGTACATGTGTGTGTGTGTGTGTGTAGGTGAGCACGCGATGGAGTCACATTACTTTCATCTCAAAGTTAAATTAATCAAAAGGGAGACATGGCAAATCTGACAGCTAACGTGTGTGCGGTCATACATATGTATTAATGCATTAAAATGCAACGTTACTATCAAGCTAACACACGGATCAGTGGATACAAGAGTGGGGAACAACCTTGATTCAAAGACACTTGGAGACACAGGGAGAAGACAGAGTGTGAGTTTGGAAGCTGCTGTCAATCATTTATTTTACGTTCTGGTTTTATTGGAATTTGGGTCATATTTTTGGCCACATTTTTCCACATCTGTAAAGCAACAATTGTCCAACGGGTCAAGAAACCATAGGTCAAACAAGTAACCGGATTATCTAAACCCTCGTTTCCACCAAGCAGTCCAGTTCAGTTCAGTTTATAAAACATAAGAACAGCTATATTAGTGTTTACATTGTCAAACATTGTGGATGGTACCAGCAGAAACACAGCAGACAGAGGGGTCTACAGTCTGTGTTTGAAGGATATATCCAGGATGTCAAACTGACTCAGCAGCAACAACAGGTTAAAAAGACAAAGACAGTTAGAAACTAAGCCGAACTATAGGCTACAGATCACAGTGTCAAAGTGAACCACCACATCACTGCTGATCGCCACACAAGACAATGAATATAAAAGGGAAACTTTGCTGATATTGAACCAGCTGTGTGGCATCGCAGTGTGTGCAGATGAATGGTGTTTGGCTTCACCCTGCTCTGCCGCCGGACAGGCGGGGATCTCCAGGGGAAGGCAAACAGCGTTCATCTGCACACACTGTGATGACACACAGCTGGTTGAATATCAGCAAAGTTTCCCTGCTTCCCTTCACTGGCTCCTGTACAGCAGGGTCGGTCTTTGTTTCACTGTTATAATCAATAAAAAGCAAAAGCAGCATGTGTATACATTCAGTAGGCTATATCTTCAGTAGCTAGCTAGCTAACCCTACACTTTTCAGGGTTTGATTTTGGTTTTGGAACAGGGAAGAAACGAATATCTTTTTCCAACCTCTCCAGGTAACAGGTATCATTAATACACGACGTGCCCCAGGCACAACATTTGGAGCACAGCTGTGTTGTTGTCAGACCCTGGTCTGAGCTGGCCAGGGTCTACGTCCAGGGGTGGGACTTAGGGAAGCGTCAACTGATTGCAACAGAGTCTCCAAACCACTGATTCTTCTCCACTGGCAGCCTGTGGGCCGGATCTCGCCCATCATAGGGTGCTGGGTGGCCCGCTGACCATTTTTTTTACTATTACAATGAAAATAAATCAGGGTGGCACAGTGGTGCAGTGGTTCGCATTGGTGCCTCACAACAAGAGGGTTCGGGAGCCCTTCTATACAGAGTTTGCATGTTCTCCCCATGTCAGCGTGGGTTTACTTCAGGTACTCCAGCTTCCTCCCACAGTCCAAAGACATGCAGGTTAATTAGTGACTCTAAATTGCCCGTAGGTGTGAATGATAGTGATAGTCTGGTGACCTGTCCAGGGTGTACCCTGTCTCTTGCCCAATGACAGCTGGGATAGGCTCCAGCAAAAGCCCAAGGCAAAGGAAGTTGTGTGTCCCTGCTCTTAACACTGCACCTTGTTCTCTCTTGTGCTGAAAATATCGGCGAGCTAGTGGATGATCGTCAAGGTGCAGATGTTTCTCTGTTTTCTCAGTAAAGAGGAAATATAGCAAGAGTTGGATGAACCAATGAGTAACAACCATGCCAATATTTAAGAGTACTGTCTGCAGTGGAAACGGAAGACAGATTAAAGGTTTAGGTACATATCTGCATTTATCTAAGATCTTTATTTGGAGGTAAAACTAAAAGCGAGTACCACCTTAAATGTTTGCAATAATCCCATATTTTACATGTTAAACCAGAGGGTCGGAGTGAAATGAAACAGAACAGTGTCTGAACAGTGTGATTAAATATAGCTCTGGTATTTACCACAGTGTGTTTTACTGTAAACAAAAGCAGAAGTACAGCAACTAAATACAGACACCGGTGTGCCACAGCAGAGCACAATGTATTCGTGTGAATAAGCTGTTTCTGTTTTTAATATCAACTTTAAACTGATTAACGTACTTTGTCATATTTATTTAAACTTTTCTGATGACTGAAGGAAACAGATTTGACCCCTTTGATCCTGGTTTCTTTGTTAGTCAGATTTTTGTAGCTGGAGAGGACTTCCTTAACAGCTAAACAAACATGAAGCATCAGCATCTGCTGCGGATGTGGATCACTGCACTGATTACCACACTCCCCTCAGAAATCGTGCCTGTTGTCGTCCTAATGTACAACAAAGGATTATCCCGCTATTTATGAAATGAGATTCAGAATACTAATTAACAGCCCTTTTTATTTAATTTCTGGGGTTTACAATACGGATACTTGGAATGCTAATTGAACCACCATGACTATTATCTTAAAGCTCTGCTTCATACATACTGCGGCTCTGACGGATGGCGGTCGGATCTCATCCTCACGCTGCGAGCGACTCTCACTTCAGAGGTGCAGTGAGACGTACTGAGCCTGCCCCCTCGACAAGGTCCTGGTCTGATTGTTTTGGTCCCAAGTGAAATTACACGGCCCAATTTCTTATACGGCCCAATAAACTGAAATAAGGGGAAAACACTTGGAGTTTGAAAAAGCTGCTTCAAGTGATTTGGCTGTAAAAATGACCTCAGCTAAGGAGACCGATACAAACTGGCAGTCCTCACATCAGACTAGCGATCCAAGAAATGCAGCAATCAGTGTGAAATGTGTAAAATAAGTTGGTGAGAGAAGACTGACCAAGTAAATCCAGCCTCCAAAATAAAAAGCAGGACATAGTAGCTCTTTTTGATGTGGCAAAACCACTTCCAGCGCTTCACTTCTCAACTACTGAGATCCACTCTGCATAACAATAGGAATGGAAGAGAGTGTTAAACACTGTGTGTGTGTAAAGAGGGGATAACATACTCATTCTTGTGGGCTGGTACCACATTTTAAAAGGTATACTGTGCAGGAATTGTCCATTACTGTTTGTAAACCATATCGCCAGCTAAAATAAAGTGAAAGACAAACCCAAAGAGCTCTGACTGCCTGGTGTTTCGCCCCACTGTATTGACATTTCTTCTGCGCTGTGTTCATGATTTTTATAGCTTCCTTTTTGGTGCGTGCTGCTTATGGTCTGGCGCCTGGTCACTACCTTTTTATAGAGTCCTGATCTCACCTGTGCGCTATTATTGGCTGGGGGCTACACACCCACAAACCTCCCAAACACAGCAAAATAAAAAGAAAAGAAGACAATACACCACCACACATTTCTTTAACTAATTTGATCAATTGTTAAACATATACTATACATATACTATGAGAATATTCCAAGTCAACCAGTAGTCATCATTTAGGACCATTAGGCGCCTAGTCACCCGCATGTTTACGATATTAATTTAACTATCAGATTATATATTTTGGGCGGGGCAACACAATGGTTTGAGTTGAAGGTGTGAGAAAGAATAGTATCAGTAACATTGTTAACACTGTGCTACATTACAGAGAGATACAAAACCATACTAATGAACCTTCATTAATATAGGCCTATATTTTATCTACAAGTGCACGTCACACACTGAGCGAGCCGCCTGTTAATGACGCTGTGGGCTAATGGGCATGTAGCTACTTCCATGTTTCAGATGATACGTCATGTTTGTAGTCGACCAATGAAGATGAGTTTACATATCACCTTGGGTTCGTCCTTCACCTTCTCAAAATGATCCCACACTTTGGATTTCCTGCCCGACATGTTATTAACTAGCCTGTGGAATAACCGCAGGTACCAGCCCTGGAAATTAGGGGCCGTACACATGCCGCGTCTTTGACCACCTGGAAAACGCGAGGTCAGGCGCTAGGCACTACTCTTGCGCCTTTTTGGTGCCAGCAGTGCAGAGCTGATCTTCTTCCAGGTGCTGTTTGTAAGTGTGTAGGCCTATCATCCGTCAGCCAGATGTAAAGCTCTGGGTAGCCCTGCACTAACATGATCAACTTGCTGTATTTATCATACTGAATATTAACAGAAGAAGGGAAAGTTATATGTCATTTGTAATTGGTTTGTAACATGACTCCTGTCTGACTGCTGAGCGTGGCCACTTCCTGTGTCTGTCCTTTCAAATTAAATTCTCACATGCTGTGTTCTATGGGTTTTGATTTATTTTGACAAGATGCAACTTCTAATGGAATTTTATGTTTTTTGGGTCTTTTTTCTGTGACTAAGCGACCAATGACCCTTCTGGTCGACTAACGTTTGGTTGATTATTAGGGGGCAGCCCTAGCATAGACTCAAACAGACGTAATCTCTCTCAGTCATCACCTATGACCCATTTAAAGTGTGTGGCGATGTATTTATCTGCAGAGACTCTGCCCTCTGCCTGGATTTTCTTCTTATTTCTATGTTTGGGACATTTATGGGCATTCAGGTGAAGTCAGGGCTTTGTAAAAAGGCAGCGACCAGTTGCCAGACCATAAGCAGCAGGCATCCAAGACACACAGTGCCAAAAAAATGCAAATATAGCAAGGCGATACGTCAAACAAGAGTGAATTTGGGGTTGGCCTTTACTTTCAGTTTTGCTGGCGAGTGTTTATATGGACAATCCTGCATATATCTTTAGCAGAAAAACATTGATTGAAGCAACTTTAATAAACGGTTGCTTGATAAACTGCCTTTCTTTAACACTTAATCACTGTGTTTAACACAGACTGGACAGATAACCTCAAGTGTATATTTTATGATTTCTCTGCAACTGCAACCTTTAAGTCTAAAACCTGCCTCTGTATTGAAACTGCCCGATGAATCATACAATGGAAAAAGCAGTTCAATACTGACTGCTGCAATTTCAAGATCACCTGAGGCTGTTTTTTTTTTTTATTTATTTATTTTTTTTATTAAAAGCAAAATAAATATATGTTTCAGACAGCTTCCTACACAAATTAATTTAGTGCTGTGAAGAATCTGCTGGCCAATAAACAAAGATGTCAGCTAGAGCCATGAAAATCCTAGAGCATTGCAGTCTCAAGGACCACACATCTATTTAAACAGTGCGCATTATCTTTAAGGAGAGAATTTTTTTAATTTCAGTGTGGAAAAAGCTGTGTCGAAACGCCCGGAAACTCGTGCCAATGTGCACAATTCAGCAAAGAAAAAAAAAAAAAACTATGATGTTTTTGTCAATACTGCGCAGGCCCTTTCTCTCACCCTCGGGCTAGCGCTGCCCTGATATAACCTCACAGACCTCTTTAATAAAAATATAAAAATCTACAATACATTTTAAACCATTGCCATGCATGACACATTTTGATCCTTTGGCTGCTTTGTGATCCGCAACCCACTGAGTATGCCTGCCAAGGTTAACCCACTGGCAACAGAATTCCCTCTTTGAGATGTGTGTGTGGGGGGGGGGGGGGTGGAGGAGAAAAAAAAGACAGGTATAGATGTTGAGACTTTGGATATTAAAGTCAGGAATTTACGCTTTTAAAAGGATGACAGCTGCTCTCACAAAATACAGACAGACGGTGACAACTTGTAAACAAAAGGCTGTTTCTTCTTAGTGTTTTATAGATGAAAAACATCAACAACACATCTTTTTTTTTTTTTAATATTTGATTTGATGTCTTCACTGTGGTTTCATTATCATGATAATGTTGTCACAACTGATGAATCAAACAACTGTTTATGGCTGCGAGTGTGTTGTAAAGAAAGTTGCAAAGGGCATTGTAGCGGACCCCTGTGTGCAGTTCACTCAAAGCACTTCAGACAAGGCTCCAAAAGGCCAGAACACCACGTCCGACCTTTTCACCCCAACACACACACACACACACACACACACACACACACACAAACACACACACAGTCTCTGAAACGCCAAAAGGGCTGACCTCTTTACGCTGATTAACATTCCACCGGGGGAGGAGGGGGAGACGAAGAGATACTTTCCCTCACCTTCTTGCCCTCTTGTTTTCCTCCCTTTTTTCCTCCATCTCTGCTTTCTCCACCCTCTCTTCACCTCCAACCGTTCCCTCCATCTCCCAGCCTTTCTTTCTGTTTGCCTACTTGAACGCAATTATCCCTCCTTTCCAGTTTCCTCCTCCGTGGCACTTTTATTAAGCTTTCTCCATCTTTCTACCCCTGTCTCCATTTTTCTCCCCGCACTAAGGTTAATGTGCTTGTGCTTCTACGTGTTGTCGAGGCATGTCGTGGCAGGCCCCGTTACTCAGCTCACAGGCTTACAAGAACTCCACTGACTCACCACATTGGATCGAGTGTGTAATTCACACGCTGATTTACATTGATGAACACTTAGGGAACTAATTTATTTCTATGTATGTGCGATATATAAACACGCACTTTCTCGTTCTGGCAATAAGAATAACAAAATAAAACATAAAATGACTAAGTGTTTCATTAACTATTCAACACCTCCTCTGCTTTATTAAGACCTGTGACTCATGGACATTTCCACACCTGCACTCTCAAAGCCTTTTGTGGCCGCTCGTGTGCGCCGGCACGTGGCAGCTTGTGTGTCCACAATGGTGAAGTTGTTTAATAAAAGATAAATAAAGATCTTGTGTGTGTTGCCAAATTTTCTTAGTTGTTAGGATTTGTTGCTTTTCTTTGTCCTCTGTGTTATAAAACTTAATTTCTTTGGGTTGTGGGTTGCTGAAGGGAAAAAAGAAGCAATGTGAGGATGTCGCCTTGGACTTTAAGAGATCATGATGGGCATTTTTCACAATTTTCAGATGATTAATGAAGAAAAACCCGGAAAAAAATTATTGGTGGAGGTACTGGCTGAGAGCATGTAACTATACTTTCCCTTTCAAAAGATAGCTGTCCTTGGTTGCTGAAATGAAAGTAGATTTTCAAAAGCCATGTGATTAACTACTGGGGAACAGGAATGACCTGATAAATTCAAGCTTTCTGGTTACAGGACATCTATTATGCTTTTTCTAATTTTCTGTCAAATACATAGGTATATGATGTTACAATGTCAGATGTTCATAATAGATGTGGCCAAAGTTTCAAATAATTAGGGGAACCTATGTAACATGAATCACTATAAGCAAAGTTTTCAGGGTTCAGACTGTTCTAAATACCGTTTCCAACAGTTTTTTCTACTTTTATGACAAGCTGCTGTCGGCTCATGACAGATTTCTTTATATAGTCATCTGCTCCAAGCACGCTACTGCAAGAGATTACATTACGTACATCACTACATGTAGCAACATGCTAGTCAGGTAGTCAGGGTAACATGTAATCTTGGTCGCTGACGTTGATAATTTTTCCACGATTTCTGCTCTTATTCCTTCTGGAACATGTCCAGTTATGTAGTTATTTAGTTTAGAAACTTTTATCAGTTATGTTTAATGGTAGAAAGTGCCATAATATCGTGTTACAGTGATTCCCCGGCTGCATTGGTGGTGCATAAGTGTGTTGGAGGCAGGACCCCATTAATTTCAATGAAAGTTGCTCAGTGGCACCCGAAGCCAAGAAGATTTCCTGCATCATGGGGCCTGTAGCGAAGCTGCTAACTTAAATGGAGATAAAATTATTCTATTGTGCAGCTTTCTTAGGGTGCTTTCACACCTGCCCAGTGTCACACTGAAGAAGACTTTCTGTCAAAACGTCTGTGTTTCTGGTAACGCCACCCAAGTTGGTTTATTAAATTTACCAAAAGGACATTTGTGAGTGCTGGCTTCTTTTCTTTTTTCTGCTGCTTTTGGCCGTGCACCTGTTAAGTGGATTTATTTTGAGAGTGCTTGCTTCTTTCCTACGTGATTCTACATTGTTTGGGTTAAACATGAGCATGTTACAGTCCTGGAGGATTATTAATGTGCGCCTCCTCCTGTGCTGCCTTAATATGCACATTCAGCACATCCAATGCATCAAAACATTGTTTTCTAGTTGGAGCCGCGCCTCGTTTTCAAACTGTATGGTTTGACTAAAATGAACAATGACAGCAATATAGTCCACGATGAGCAGCGCTAAAATCAACCTGCGTAGTTGTCCCTCCATTGTGACATTAGAAAGTGTCACATTTATCTTGCAAGTGTACTCTTCTTCAACGTTTCGTTTACTTCCTGGATTTTTCCCGCATGGAAATTCTGACCAATCAAGAGCAGCTTTCTCGTGCAGGCATTTGATCTGGTCCGCTTGTAAATGCTGCCGTGAGAACACGAACCAACTCCAGGCAATTATGCGACTGTGTAACAAAATTAGTCCCTGATTCAGACCAAAGCAAGACAACTCTAGGTCTGAAAACACCCTTAGACTCTAAAATGTCATCAGACAGAATGGATCAAATCCCGATAGTGAAACAAGTCATATTGTGATGTATCCACTTATTTACAGACGTCTCTTTCACAATGTAAGTCTATGGGGAAAGGTCTTTCGTGGGCCCAATGGCACCACAGGACCCAGAAGTTGTGATTCAACAGTTCGGCCACTATGTCAAATTGGCTTCCGGTGCTGTCCCTGGGAACTTGATGCATTGGACCCACAACTGACCAATCCCAGCAGACTAGGCTTTTTCAGGAGGAGGGCTTTAAGAGACAGGCACTGAAAACGAGCCTCACAGAGGGTGTTTCAGCACAGATGGTGTGAGGAAATAAAGTGTTTATTGAACATTAAAGCATGTAGACATGTTCCAGTAGAAACCTAAAACACAAGTACAAACCTAAAAAAATAAGCATAATAGGTCCCTTTTAACCTGTTCTTACATAAAACCAGATTTTCTTTTGGGCAATAAAGATCATAACCTGCTTGTTGAGCAGGACCGGTTAACCTGGATAAAAGATTCACATACATACATGCCCACACACAAACAAGGTGAGTCATAAAAGAAATCTCCTCTCCTTCATATACAGAAAGTGAACAGCCACGAAAACAGACTGAGGCGAGCGCCACACAGAGCGTGACAGACTTTCAGTTATGACTTATTACTTGAGGGAGAAAAACAAATAAACGACAGAATAATGAAGAGACAAAAGACGGATGAAAAGGCAACCTGGCACACCTACAAGCAATGCATTTTTACAAGTTAGGCAACCATATATACAAGACCACACAACCGCATGCACCCCGTATAAACCGCTCACACAAAGAGAGAGGGATGAACAAAAAAAAAACGTGTGCATATCTGCGTGTGTGTGTGTTTGTGTGCAGTTGAGTGTGAGCCAGACTCCAGCTGAGAGGGGAAGCAATAGCAATTCCCACTGACCTGAAAACTAGCTTGCCAGCCACCTCAAAATACAGAGGAATGGAAAAAAAGAAGGAGAATGTCAGTGAGCACGAGGGCGATGAAAATACAGAGGGCGAGATTTAGAAATACTGGAGAGTGGCCGCCGTGTAGAAAAGATTTACAAAAAAAGCCCCTCACACACACACACACACCCAGGTGCGGTGAGGGATTACGGGAAGGAACAGGCCTCGACACCCCTTTGTACTGTCGGCTCAAGTGAAAAGAATGACGGAAAGACAGGATAGAAAGAAGGACAGACAGAAAAAAAAGGAAGGGATCATGTGTGCTCAATCTGCACACACCCAACAGGACAAAAACAAAAAAAGAGTGTGTGTAAGTGTTTAGAGTGATTCTGTATGGGTGTGTAGATGTGTGGGAGTGTGTCCCTCTTTTGCTTTTGTGACTCCCGAGGTTCCCTGCGGTCAAGAGCGGATCCTCTTTCTCTCTCGTGCCCTCTTTTCATACACTCGTTCACCCTCTTTTTTTATACACTCACTCCTCGTCCCCTCCCTCTCTTTTAGCGCGGCGCTGAATGGCCCCCTCTCTCTGATGAGTGACTGATGAATGAAGTAGCTCTTTGAAGTCAAGAGTCACAGCAAGGCTGGTCAAGCGTGAAGAGATGCCGGACAAAAGACGGCAGAGAGAGAAGGGAGAAAGGAAGGAAGGGAGGATAGAAAAAAAACAGGAGGAGGAGGGGGGTGTATATTCAACAAGGGAAAACGTCAAACAGTGAACATCCATAAAGTCAGTGAGGGACGGATGCTGAATGTGTGTGGCAGAAAGAGGGAGTGTGAGAGAGAGCGTGGTCTGCATTTTTGCATGAGCGCCTCGGAGTATTTACATTGTTGGGCTCAACATGCAAAAGGCCAGCATCACGCAAGTCATGACGAAGTGACATCTTTCTGGAACAGGCCTTCCGGACTGCAGGGACGGCCTGGAGGTCTTTGTGTTTTTATCTGCCTCAAATGCCTCCACTCTTCTTCTTTTATTGCTATGGACACACAGCAGCCAACAGATTGCGTAAGGGAGGGATTTTTTAAGACAGTGCCACCACATTTAATTACTTTTGGTGGTTTTCTTGGTGTTTCTTCTGCAGCATTACAGTCATTGTTTTGGTTTTCTGTTGCCATCTGCAGATGATTAACTTGTTAGTCTTATGACCCTGGTATTTGTCTTTGTTTATATGTGTTTACCATCCAATCTAAATATTTTTTTAGTTAAATCCCATGGCCTCGCTGCCCTTTATGCCTCCAGTTCCTACTGGAGCTTAAGATTCAAAACATCAGTCGGAGATCCCCCTGTTGACTGAGATTCTTCAAGTTGAGCAGTCTTTTTTGGCAGTGTGTACTTCTGAGGATGTTTTTGTCCCCAGATTTAGCTGCAGAGTGAGCGCTCCCTGCCTTCACATTCCTCTCCGGTACAGGCAGCTGCAGACCCAGACCCAGGGTGAGGCAGCTGCCCAGAGGAAGAGAGGCTTTGCCTGGTCAGGCTCTGACCTAACATTATCCTCCTTCTGCTCAGAAGTGGTGAATTTTGGCTTTTGTTTGAGTTCCAGTGTCAGTTGGTTAGTGTTAGCATGAATTAGCTCAGGGGGCTAACTTGGCTTGTTTACTATATTACATGAATGTAGCCGTCACCCTGAACGTCCCACAAAACCCTGTTCAAACTCCCAAACTTTACATGATTATAAAAAAGGAACAAATAGTTGAAAACTTACTTCAGCTGACATAACTCTGAGTTGGGTACAGCAAAAGCTCACATAACACAAGTTTAGCCCTGATTTTCAACTTGCCGACAGTTTTTGGAGCTCCAACAAAAGCCCAAAATCAGAGGCAAATCGGTGTTGGCCTGGCAACCGAGCACTTTGTGTGAACTGTTCAAAGACGCAAGCTGAGAGGCTCGCTGATGCATTACAGTAGCTCCCCAGGCATCTAACAGGCTAAGGCCCTGATCACACAGAAAGCGTTTTAGCAGCTGGAGGCACCTTTTTGTAACTGTTTTTAATGAGAATGAAGCTTTTTTGCTTGCAGTTTTTGCATTGTAAAGCACCTGGCGTTTCTGCACTCAAGGCACCTGGCATTTTTGCCGGAGCACTCTGAACTCCTCAAGTTGAAAAAACTTCAACTGAAAGTCAAAGTCATGTCATCTCTTGTTTCCCATTGTCCAGTCAAATGGTTTAAGAGGCGGGCCTTCCGTGGTGGTAACGACAACAAGTTTACAGTTGGTAAACAAAGGAGAAACTGGTGGTAGCGGTTGCTGGATACCCAGAGATATAAGGCCGGACGACAGACAGCAGGTTGCCAAACTGCCCCCGAATCACCCCAAAATATGCCTGGAAACGGCCATCATCGAGGCAAAGCTCCTGGACCAACTGGTGGTACTCCCCATGATCCACCCTCTTGTTTAGGGTCTTATGTATCTTGTGCCCAACAAACTATTTACTGACAGCCTCTCACCCTCAACCAGAGCTACAGCAAGTACCCTGTGCCTCAACATTTTAGGAACTAGATACTAATTACGGGAAGGTTACAATACGGAGGTGAGTCCATGGTTGCCTGGCAACAATAAAACGCTGTGATAGTTTCTGGTAAGCTCATCCAAAACCTCCCAGCTTGAGCTTGTGGGTCGACTTGTGCATCAGATGACATGCACATCGGGGATTCCTCTTGGTTAAAGATCTTGTAGTGTGTGTTGTTTGTACTGATTTTAGCTTTAAGTAAGGAGTATGGATTTTGCCTTTGATGTCAGCGTACGTAAGGATTTGTTTTTAACTGACTTCCCTGGTTGAAAAAAAGCTTGAATCAAACAAAAACTGACTACAATTTATTCAGGAAACATTGTCGGGGGCATACACCTTTTTTCACAACATCACATTCACCTCTGAAAGCTTCTCAGTGCTTTAAGGCTCCTTGTTGGTGGGTTAACATTTCTTGGAAACTTTCTCTCTCTCTCTCTCTCTCTGCTATCTGGGAATGTTACCAGCCTCTCTGCCTGCTTGCTGCAGAGAATATGAAATTTAGATGGCAACAGTGTGACAGGCAGCTATACAGAAGGCTGTTTGATAGTCATTGTTTTGGTTTCATTTGTCCAGTAATTAGAAAGCAAGATACCCAGCCAAGTCGAATTTCGACAACAAGCAAAAGACTAAATGATTCAAATATCTCAGACTGCTAGGAGCCACTGAGTGTGGTCGCTGATGCTCACTTATTTATTCACAAAGACACATGTTATCAGCATTTGGGCGCTTTGGGAGGTGGGAATTTTGGAAGCGGTCTGCCTTCCATCACAGGAAAAAGACATCACAGTGGGAAAAGATGGGTCGTCAGGCAAGTGGTATATTTTTTGTGATGTGAATGCCAAGTTTCTACTGTTTACCTCGCAATCAGTGCAACCAGAGATAAAATGATTACTGCTGTTACAAAGTTGTGAAATTCTGTCTGAGTATTATAAACTGCTGCACATTGGCCTGTGATAAGACATCAAACTCATGGATCTATTACACAAAGTGGACTTCCTGGATCATATTTTATGTCTTGCCAGTACTTGAAACAACTCACATCAGCCCGAGTCAGCCTCTCTCCTGCCTCTCATGAGCCTGAAGCTAAGGGGCGTGTTAGCGCAGGGATGCCTTGGTGAGCAAATGTTTCCGCTGGTTAATAACTCGTGACAGCACAAGTGTTTCTGATCACAATGGACGTTTTACAGGAAAAGATATTCGCTGGTGTTGCTCAATATCTGTAGACCGCTGTATTAGGTTACTGCTAATGCAAAGTGAACATTTCCCACTGCTGCAGCTTCACATGAAAAACATTTAACTGGTAAAACACGAGTTGACTTTTATTATGAGGTAGTCTCAAGAAATGTGATGTGTTTGTCAGTAGAGTCATCAAAAATGCATCTCCAGTACAAGATAGTTGTCATTTTCGGCATTATTCTGACAGCACATCAGTTTGAAATATTGCAGGGAGTAATGGAACAAGAAGGAGCAGCCACAGTTAGCTCTTAAGGCCCAGACACAACAAACCGACATTGAGGAACTAGTGGCAATGAAGACCGACTTTTGCGTCACTTGTGTCTTGGATAAAAAAGTTGTACTTTAACACACCACAGGGACTACAACCAATAGGGAACGCACATAATGTGCACCTGTGTGAGAAGAAATAACTCCACACCCAGCAAGCAGCGGTAGTCCGTATTTGTCATTCATAAAGGGTAACCAAAAAGGTCGAAAGGACGGATTCAAGATGCTAGCTAGCTAGCATATTAACAACACAACCCGAAAAAATAAAGATGTTTACCAAACAATAACACAAACAATTATGAGCCATTTCAGCTAACTAGCTCAATTGCTAAAAACATAATCTTAACTAATGTAACAAGTTTGTTTAGATCTCACTCCCTCTTGACTTTAGCCTTTTGTTTCCTTTCCTCACTTCTGTTTCTCTTCTTGTGCACTAAGCTGCTCAGGGGGCAGTAATTTCTGTAATTTCATCACAGTTATTTCTCTCAATGATGGGCTCCGCCAGCTTCAATGCCGAGTCAACACGCTAAATCGGTCAGAAAACAGGAGGCAAGGGCCAACTAGTTCGAACAGTACGGGTCATACCAACAAAGCTTGGGCAAAGGACGCTTACTGACAGCCTGAACCCAAACACCAATTCAACCAAGCAACTTGAGCAGCTTGTCCCAAAGAGAAATGTGTCCGTCGTTTGGACGCATTTTGGCTTTCGTGAAGACGACACAGCACAGAAAGAAATCAAATGTAAACACTGTGGAAAAACCTTTTCAGCGACCGAAATGTTCAATAAATAACCAGTTCATCTGTGTGTTTTCTTCAATTATTTTAAAATCACAAAAGATAAGATAGGCACTCTTTCATTCGACAATTTCAATAGTTGAGCATATATACAGCACGAACAAATACAAAATAATCGTTCATTAATCATAATTGAGGTAAAACCTTCAATTAATCGTGATGCTGATTTGAGGTCATTTTGCCCAGCCCTACTTTTTGCTTTGAGACCAGATCCCTCGCCATCGTGCTGTCGGTCGACTCTCCTCATTCTTGTCACGTGATAAGCGATACCTGACTCCTGCTGCTGCACAGAGGGCGGTGGGCAAGTAATGTAAGAACACTGGGTAACACCGAACTAACTCTCTCTGCTGCACTGCAAAGAAGTACAATCCTCAAGTGGACGTGGCTTTTCTTATTCAAGTCCTGTTAGCTTGTTAAAGTTACATCACCCTGAATTGGGAAGCCAAGACAATGAGGCAGAAAACAAGTGCTCTTCAGATTCTCAAGTGAAAGTCTGTGTGGGTGAACGGGTGTCAGGCTGGATTGCTCAAGAGCACTTCAGCATGATAAAGAAAGAGCATCCCCTCGCTGAAGATCAGCCTCCTCGCTAATTGTGTTCCTTGTCGACCACATACAAAAGTAAACCGGAAAATAAGATGTTTAAATCAAGTTGACGGATTATCTAAAAATATCTGGCTTGGTTTGACATTTATGAGTGGTTTATAAATGTGTATTAGCCTTGCCTCTCCATGTGTATCAAGTTTAACACACAGAGACTTTTTAAATGTAAGACGCTGCACCGACTCCTGAAAATAGTCTAGCCTCAGTGGGATTGGGTTTTCCCTTCTTATTAAACTCCAAACAGCCAATCTATGTGCTTGTTAGGACAACCTTAGGCGAAATCTAAAATATTGATATACTTTGTGTCTTCTTCATGTACCAGTCTTTTAAATGTCACAATAGAGTACTTTGCATGCGCAGGGGCTCCTGATAGTGATCTAATAGATTTCTCTGCGTGTATTTGACAGTGTAAGGTAAAGTATAAAATAATGAAAGCAGGTGAAGGTTGAGTTTCTTCCTCAAAGACTCTTTGACAGACAACACAAAGCTGTTAGCAGACATATGACATATAGTAAGGGATCAATCTATCGCTAGACTACTTCCTAAAACCTCTCCTATCAGGTTTCACCGCGGATTACCTGAAGGAGTTGAGGGGCTGAATGAGGTTGAAACACCCACTTTCTAAGTATTCCCTTTGTACTTTGGCAATCACCCCAAGACCACCAGATTTTTCTGTCTGTGCACACGAGGAAAAAGCAAGCGCAGGCAAAAAAAAAAAAAACAGGGCTTCTCCGTTGTACAGTTCTCTAGGATGAGAAAGAGAACACTACACTCCTCCCGTGTTTATCTCAATCTCACATCAGATCAGATCACTGGCAGATAAAAGCACTTCCTGACACATCACTTCCTCTCTCTGGAGGAAGCTGACACGCGCTGGGAACCCAAAACGACAAGGTGGTGGCGGGGAGGATGAAGAAGTGGAACTTTTTTTTTTGTCAGAGAAGCGGGGAAAACAGAGGTGGAGTAAAAAAATATTAAAGTATATGGGGAGAAAAAGGTGAAAACGACATGCTCGTGGCCCAGATCCACAGTGTCATGTGGGGTGAAGAGGAGGAGGCGGAGCGGAGAGAGACAAAGAGGTGAAGAGACACTAAGAATAGTATAACTGGATTAGCTTTAACACTGACCTTCATTCAGCAGGGTGGCACTCCCTTGCTCCATCAATCGCTCTTTACTGCTGTTACAGGAGAGGCCTGTCCTACTTTTACTGTTAACTTTGACGCAACAATGGACCATGGTGAGATCCAGTTCAGGTGACAGATTAATTTAACCCTTATCTAACCAGATCTATTGCTTATGGGTGTATATGTAAAGGGTTGCTGCGTGCAATACATTTATTTTCATATCACAATCACGATCTGAAATCACAACGTCAGGCAGTTTAATTACATAACCAACGACGCCTTAACAAGATGTCATGAAAGTTTAGTGAAAGCACAGTTGGCAGCAACTTTGCCAGCTCTAAAGACAACTGTCTGCAGTGAGTTTGGCCAGCTGAAGTTAATTATCATTAATTCCATGAACTGGCCAAACAACAAAATGAAAACGCATGGCAGCCGTCTGGTTAATACGCTCTCTGCACGCTCAAGTCTCTACCATTTATGCTCAGATTAAGATGGTTACCCTCGAGAAAGAAGAAGCACTGTGTTATCACAGAGAGCCAAGAAAAGCTGAAACTTCATGAGTCTGTTCCAGAAGTAAGAAGACCTCATGCGAGAATCACATTTGTAACAACGCTAAAAACACAACATCCAGCCTTGGAACAGAGCCGTTCTTAACAGTATGGCATATTGTTCACTCCATATGTTCACATAAGGATGGAAACCAAGTTATATGATGATATGTGTACCCACGCTGCTGAGCTGGTACATTTTCAGAGGAGCTGTAGTTTTCTCTTTGCTCAAAGTGTAATAATTAGAGCTGGGAAAAATATTGATTTCTGACATGAGACTAGATATCGCCTTAGATTTTGGATATCTTAATACTGTAACTGTTGTCTTTACCCACTGAGTCATTATATTCACATAACTGATAATTATTTATCAAAAGCCTCCAATAGTCTACTATATCGTCACAATATCCATATTGAGGGATTTGTTCAAAAATATCTATGTTACAAAGGTTTCAGCTTATATTAGCAACAGGAATAAGGCCAGGTCCAGACCAAAGATTCGCGACAAGACGAGTTGAAACAGGTGACTACTTGCAATGTGCAGAACCTGCTGGTTCACACCAATGCAATTAGATGAGATGGTGTATCATCTCTATGTAACAACTCTCTGTACTTTCATTCTGATTTCCAGCTTTTCAGGCTTATTCTGTGCCTGAATATAATTTGTAGCTTCTTAAAATATGAATGAGGACAGTGATAGTGAGATACTGGTTACAGTTGCATTTGTAGTAGTGATGAAACGGCGAAAAACAAACAAAACAAGCATCAGATGGACTGTGTTGTAATTATGTAGTGGGGGCATAAGCACATAAAGCAAACACCAGCAGCGACCCTCCGTCCGACATGGTACACGTGAGGACGGAACAGAGGGCTAGGCAGGGATGGAGCACCTGCCACAGCAGACGTACAGGCTGTCTGCAAGAATTCTGACATGACCATCAGACTTCACTACAAGCCGACTGGCTATAGAAACAGGCGACATGCTTTATGTTCAGCCACCAGCAAGTTGACCAGCAGAGTTGCAGGTGACACCATCAGCCGTGCTTCCGCCGAGCTCAGATGGCCAGTTCACACCACTGCAACGTTCTAAGCAGGATTCGTCTTGTCATGCATCTTTGGTCTGAACTGGGCTTAATGGATGGCAATTTGTCTTTGAGTATGGAAAGCTGACCTGCGGAACACGTTTTAAGTTCTCAAAAAAAAAAAAAAAAAAGCTGATTGAATGATTGCACTGAGTTATAGTACCTGTTAGAACAGAGACTAGCTCAGACGAGACGTCATTAATACCATTGATAGGGCAATTATATAGTGCTGTCAAAAATATTGATTTACTGACACTTATTGATTCTAAATATCTGAAACTGTTCAGTACTCATTTTCTGAAGTATTGATACACTGGTACCAACTGCGCTTTCTCAATCTGTCTTACTGGTAATGTCTACTGCAGTGATTCTGTAGTAATCTGCTGCTAACCAAGAAAAGAAAAGACTTTGTTGCCATATTATAGACTTGTTATATTTATCTTTTAATAAAAACTTTAAAACTTTACTCCCTTTATGTCAATTTTCCCCCATAGTATCCAAGATGTTATTGAAATTTTTCAAATTGTATTTCTCAAATCAATCAGCCCCAGGAGACGTAACAGAACAGCTATGTAAGCAACTGTGACACATTTCATCTGCACAAACACACACACACACACACACACACACACACACACACACACACATTAAATCACCATACAGACTTGCGAACACAGATCACACAGGCCACACATTCACACGGCGAACACCCGGACACATGCAACTCCTGCTTGAATGCACAAATGAAGGCAGAGGACACACACACACACACACACACACACACACACACACACACACACACACACACACACTCACTCAGCAACTCTGGTGATCTACAGCTCTGCCCTAGAGCAAAGCAGACAAACCAAGTGTAGCAGAACGAAGAATCTCTGTTTTTTCCCCTTCGCTCTGTCTTTCCACGAATGGCATCAGCACTTTAGCTCTTCTGGTGGGACGCTCACATGCACAGGCACACACACATGCACACGGACAAAGGACACTCAAGTGCTGGGATTGCACGATGGGCAGAGAAATGGAGAGGAATGATGGGAAAAAGACAGGGTGAGGCGTGGAAGGATGCAGACACAACACTATCATTCATTCTCTTTTTTAAGGATTTGGTAAAAGTTGTTCCACTCTGTGTGTGTGTGTGTGTGTGTGTGTGTGTGTGTGTGTGTGTGTTCCCAAAGAGGAGACAGTCCCAATCAGTTAAAACTCCTCCCTCTAACTCAAAGAGGCAGAGCGGGATTTGCATTTTTCCCACAATTCAATTAACACGCCTGTCAGCCTCTCCTCTCCGTTCACATGCCTCCGCTGGCCATCTCGCACTCACACACATACAAATATGCTCCGGCAGACACACATCAGCGTCATGAATAGATGCATTTATGCATAAACGCGAAGAACGCAGAGAAATTGATGCGTTTATTTGTTTGTTTGCAAACAAATGAGAAGACTGAGAGACGAGGAGAAGCTCCCGGGTCACATCCTGTCTGGACTTGTCACATTCAGGGACATGAAAAGACAGTGCTGTTAATGGATGCAGCGAGCAGCCCCTGGGGACGTCTTTCTCTTTCTCTCTGTCCTCCGTCTGAGAAGAAGGGAAGCAGGGAAAAGTAAGGGAGTGCCATCAAAGAATAAGGCACCACGGGACGGGGGTGTTAGAGAAAAGACAGACACTCAGGGTCAATATGTAGCGAGAGACCACACGATACAGACAAGGCCAAACCGGATTTAGAAACCAGGAACCAGGATGAGCCACAGATGCAATGACTTTGCCGCGGGGCTGGCTAATGACTTCAGCTAGCCTCTTGTCTGATTAATAGCCTGTAATCCCATTCTCATGGATAGCATACCATAGCATTCCTCTGCAGCACTCATTAACCGCTATAGAAATACCCACTAATCACTCAGTCGCTTTTAGCTAGCAAGGCTAATGCTAGGCTAGGCTAATCAATAGGGAGTAATCCTGTTGGCGGAGCTGCTGTAGCGTAGCGCCCCTCATTACCAGCCATAGAAATGTCTGCTAATCATTCGCCGCACGGTTATTTGTCCACAGGGCCGTGGAATCACTTTGGTGGTGGTGGTGGTTGGGGAAGAGGAGGGAGTTTGACATTTGACAGTCAGCGGCAGAGGGTGGAAGAGACAGAGTGACACACAGAGTCACAGAGGCTGTGTAATGATTAAGAAACACATCACTCTTGCTTTTCTTTCCCCGCTCCCTCTGCCCAACTGCCCTCTGTATTGAGCATACAGCCAGATCAGATCTGGAGAGGCTCTGCTCAATGTCGGCGTCATTCAGGTTTTATCAATCAATGAAAAACCCTCCACGATCCATAATGGCTAATCAATAGTGAAGGCTTGCAGGCAGAGCAAAGATAACCCCTCGCAGACCACCGATAGAGACGGTCGTCAGCGATCAAGCGGATCTCTCTCCTTGTCCTGTCTTTACTATGCAGCGAGGTGAAACAGCTGGGGCAAATCAATGGTGGCAGCAGCCTTAACTCAACTTGACCGTACAGGTTTGCACCGTGAACGCTTTCATTCTATGATCCTCCTCAACAATACAAGAATCCATACCTTGCTCTGATAATCAGCATTTTTCAACACCATCAGTCCAACCTTTATCGGGCCATTTTGCATCCCTGATTAGCCGCAGCCAAACAGTTATCCACTGCAAAATGGCTGCTGACGGACGGCGTGGCAGGAAGTCAAACTAAAAGCCCTGTGTGTGTAGCCAGGGGCCCAACAGAGGTATTCGCATGTCCTCTTGAGCTAAAGTCTCTCAACTCTGAATTGTGATGCTATATGTTACGGCGACCTGAGGCTGAACCTGAGTTGAACTCTTGTATTCGAGGGGAGGCAGCGGTGTAGCTGAGAGAGGCCTGTCAACACTTCCCTCAAGCTACTGCAGGGGAAAACACATAGGGGCCATATCTCATTCTTTTATGTGTGAGATTGTGTGAGAGTCCACCATCCCCTCACTATATTGTCAAGGGCAGAGCACAGAACTTTTAGACTCGCTTGCTTGACTGCATTATCTGCAGCTGGTGGGCTGATCTAGTGCTGAATGCAAGATGAACAGAGTAAGAATATAGTTGGAGTGAGTAACCTAGAAATGTGGTGATAATAACAGCATTTATATAGAAGACAAAAAACACTCCATCTACAAGAAAAGGGATCAAATCTAAAGGGCTGCAGGATGATTAAAAAGACTGGAAATAAGAAAATGTTTCTCATTCTGTCTTCAAGGACTTGCTTTTTTCTTAACTGCTCGATAATTTTTACAACTTACGGCCTCAAAAAAGTATTCAAATACAACGTATGACATGGAAGAACTACACATGGGTTGAACTGATGACAACTTGACCACATACAGACCTAAGACAAGGGGTAAAACTGACATTAGGGGTGCAATTTGGCAACCCATCGACTTTCAGTCTGATGATGATAAAGATGATGATGTTTCGGGCTGTTCTGGTGTAGTCAGTGGAAATCCAAGACTTCCTCTTCCATGGGCTGGTGATTTCAGCACATCTATATAAACATAACTGCATACGAATGCTGATAGATTATATAAAGCTAACTCATCATCATACGATAGCCGATATGTTCTGAGACTGCATTTCAGCCAAAGCGATCCACCTTTCCACATGGACTGTTTACCTGCAATTCAAATGTGATTGTTCAATACTACTCACACTACAAACAAACTACAAATGTAAACCACAACACTTTGATACCTAAAGCCGTTTCCACCAAACACTTTCGGTATGGTACCTTCGGAACCAAAAGTAACTGTTCAGACGTGGTGCCTAGACCCTAGTGTTTTTACCGCAAACAGTACTCTAAAATATGGGCGGGGTTGTTGTCACTCACTGCTCCGTCCAACACTCACTGTATTTCCTCATTACTGGAGACACAGATGGAAGTCTATGCTTCATTTATCGTCCACAGAACGAGGTTGCACACTGACAAAATGAAACAGACTGCAGTGAGTCTCTCTCCATGGGATATTTTATAATAGTGGGTTTGTACATACAGTTCTTCTCAGGCAAGCTCAGGGGTTTAGTGTTTTCTCTCCAAGTTAGGATTAGATTATATGCAGTCCACATAACCCGGTCGAAATTAATAAAAGCTTGTTGAGCCTCGAAACCAGCCACAACTCAGCTCTGAGCAGAGTGACCGTCCGCTATTGACCAATCAATGGACTGTGGTGCTCACAGCTCCACCTTTTTACCAGATCTGTGTGCTAGGTACCCCAACAGAGGGGGGACCTAAAATGGGGACGGTACAGAATATTTCCATTGGTACCATCCACAACTTTTCACAGGGTAAACGGGAAAAAAGCGTACCGAAATGAATTGTACCACTTGGTGGAAACGGGGCATTTGATTTTATTCAGGGGCGTGCAATCGATATGAAACGATATAAGTAAATATCCTCATTGTCCTTTTCTTGAATGGTTGCCATTGTTTGCCTCAAGCTAGGCCGCTAGCACTGTCTGAATGTTTAGGAAGGTGGTGCCCTTGGATGGAAATGGTGACCGAGACGTGCTATAGGAATTTCAAAATAAAGGCTTACCTTAAAAAAGACAATATGTATCGATGTTCTCACTTTGCATCAATTATATTGGATCATTGAATCAATATATTAATTTAGAATGATGTATTGTTACGTCCCTGATAGACATGGCTTTGCTTTAGGGATCACAAGCCAAAAAAGGTTGGAAACATTTGCTTTGAAGTTTAAAACGTCAAAAGGGCACCCATAAGCTCAGACGGAAGAACGGGTGTCCCATGTACAAAAGCTATGTGCAGCGGTTGCGGGTTCAATTCCAGCCCATTTGTTGCCCTTTGCTGCATGTTATCTATTCTTTCTCTCCCTCTGGTACATTTGAACTGTCCTATCAAATAAAGGCAAAAGTAAAAAAAAAAAAGCTTAAAAAAAAAAGCTTCTTACAAATAATCAAAACGCAAATGACATCTATGTCTGACCAGTCGAAAAACCCAAAACAAATTACCTTTAATGATATTACAGCACCAGCATATATTTGGTATTTTTACATTAGAAAACACAAAATATATTTGTCAACTGAAGAGGCCATTAATCTACTAATGATTCTAACACCAAATGTGAACACTAATTAATTCAGAAGAGCAACTTATCATCACAAAAATGTTTTTAATGCCCCTGTCTGTATGCCCATTCCTCACAAATTTAATATTACATAAATCATCAGGTACAGCATGGTATCAAGTCACCACTGGTAAACCCAATTAGAGTCTGGTTTCCACTGAGACAGGCAGCCTGGTCCCATAAGTGAAGGTGATTTAAGCTGAGTAAACAGGCGGGGAATAACTGGCTGGAGGGATGTGGGAATGTTTGTTGGGAATGCTGGAACGTGGTGCAATCGCAGTCGCGGGATGAGCGGACGTAACCGGCTTTGGAGCGCCTGGCCGCCAGCGCTTAAACCCGGCTAATCTGATTGGATTAACACCAACCTGCCCGGCTCCACATGAGCGCGTGCATGCACACATTTGTACTATATGCCAATCAGCCGGGGCTGCCTCTGCAGCTTCCTGGAGTTCATCTGGATTCTGGGTTGTGCTGGCTGGCTGGCTGATGGCACCATGCTGAGCTACCCACATGCACACGCATCCGCTCTCACGCCACGCACACACACACACACACACACACACACACACTCTCAATTCACACACAGAGCCATCTTAGAGTGCAGTGATTTGTGCTGTGAATCTGAAACAGACCTATTGAAAGAAGACTAATGCCCAGCACTTGACAACCGTGCTAATTGACTAGCCCCCTCCCCAGCAATGAAACTAAACGTTTTCACCCCTTCGTCTTTTATCTTTTCAATCATTCCCTGACAGCTCTCCTCTTGTCCCACACTCATCCCATCCTCTTCCTCATATCACTCTTCATCACCTCCATCTCCATCTCCGCATCTCTCCCTGCTCCCGCTGTCCTTCCCCACCACCCACCCCCCCATACTCATACATGTAATCATTCATTAGAACCAAGGCAGTTGTCCATTAGGCAAAGCAGCCATTTTGGAAATTGCAGCAAATCTTCCATGAAAAGACATTTCCTCTAATGCGGTAGTCACGCTCGGAGGGAGAGGGAGAGGGAGAGGGAGATGGCAAAAAGGGAGAGAAAGAAAGACGAGTGGGCAGAGATGGAGAGAGGAGAAAAAAAAGAGGAGGAGAGGGAGGAAAAAGTGAAGGAGAGAGATAGAGAGTGAGCCCCCCGGCCATAAAGCCACCAAGCGGAAAGCAAGCCTGCTGTTTGATTAGAGAGTGACACCATCATGGAGGGAAGGAGGGAGGAAAGGACGGAAGGAGAGGGAGGGAAAGTGTTTGAGAGGCAAGCAGAGGGGATGAAGAGGAGGCGGGAGAGAAAGAGATGGAGAGAGAAAACAGGGAGTGATTTCAGAGGGCCCAGATAGAGGCAGTAAAATTAGCCCCATCATTTCGCTTACTAAGACGCTCTATGACACACAAGGATTAAAACAGACACGCACACACACACAGAGTTATGAGATGTGTGTGCAAACACACGTGCACAAGGACAGATGGTATCCCCCAT